>NC_133364.1:2290292-2330009 GCF_049309525.1 Garra rufa
TGGAGGCGTGTGCTGATGATGACGCTGGTGTTCGTGGCGGGCTTCGTCGCGCATGACGTGAGGTCACGGGGGTCGTTCGCCGACTCCACCGCGGCGCTGTATCTGGAGAGGTCAGGGGTCACGGGCGTATCCCGGCAGGCCTGGAGTAAAGTGTCGCACTACGGCCAGCAGAGCGTCAGGTCAGGAAACGCATCGAACGCGTGCTAGACGTGCTGCTGCCGTGTCACGTGACTCAGGTGTGTTTGTGTTTCAGCTGGCTGGCGGAGAACACGCCGTACTATTACTCTCGCGCGGCGGAGGCCACAGGGCCGCTGCTGGAGGACGCACGCGATTGGATGAAGGCGGCGGCGCTCTACGTCGCTCAGAAGAGCTCTGAAGTGTTTCTGTGGCTGCAGGAGAAAGTGCCGCTCGTCATAGAATGGGTCAGAATACAGATGCCACGTCCTTTTACTTTCTAGATGACAAAAATGTAGATTTGTAGTTGTTCATGTAAATACATGTGTTCCTCAGGTCCAAGCGAACACTCCAGACAGTGTGTTTGAGCTGATAGAGTATGTGAAGCAGCTGCTGCTGTACGTCCACCAGCACCTGATCGTCCCGGCGCTGCAGTATCTGAACACAGCGCTGCAACACGCCTGGAGGAGCCTGCAAGAGTCATGCAAGTCAGTCACACACAACACACATCACATCACTGCGCCTCACTGAGCTCCGGCTCGCTCTTCTGTCTCCACACACACTGCTGCTCTAAACTTTATGATCAGTAAGACTTGGAATGTTTTTTTTTTTTTTAAAGCACTATCAAAAATGCAGAACAAAATTAGTAAGAAACCGTAATACTGCTAAATGTTATTACAATAAAAAATTGTTTTTTATTTGAATATACTTTAAAATCTAATTTATTCCTGCGATGCAAAGCTGAATTTTCCTCAGCTGTTGCTCCAGTCTTCAGTGTCACATGATCCTTCAGAAATCATTCTAATATACTGATTTATTATTAGAATTATCAATGTTCTTTCAGGATTCTTTGATGAAAAACAAGTTAAAAAGAAACGGCATTTATTCAAAATATAAATCTTTTGTAACAATGTAATACTTTTTTATCACTTTCTGAATTTAACACATCCTTGCTGAATAAGAGGATTAATTTATTTTAAAAAAAATAAAAGAAAGAAAGAATAAAAATGTTCAGTCCCTAAACTTTTAAACAGTAGTGTTTTTAATAAATGCAGTTCTTTTTAACCTTTCATTGATCAAAGAAACCTGAAAAAAATTATAACCGGTTCCAAAAAATATGAAGCAGCACAACTGTTTCCAACATTGATAATAAATCAGTATATTAGAATGATTTGTGAAGGATCATGTGACACTGAAGACTGCAGTAATGATGATGGATTCAACTTTGGTCACAGGAATAAATTACATTTTAAAATATATTCACATAGAAAACAGTTGTTTTAAATTTAAATAATATTTCACAATTGTTTTTCTGTATTTTTGATTTAAATAAATGTTGCCTGGATGAGCAGAAGAAATGTCTTTAAAAAACATTAAAAATCTTACTGATCCCAAACGTTTAAGCAGAAGTGTCTATAACGTCAGCGCAGGTTGATTTCACTGAAGTGTTGATAACAAACAGGCATTTTCTGCTGCTCCACCTTTAGCTCTTCTGTGTGCAGATAAGCAGTGTTCTGATCAGTGATGTGTTTGTTGTGTCTGTAGCGGCGAGGTGTCGCTCCACTGCTTACAGAATCACCTGAGATCCTTCACCAACAGCACCTGGATTTACCTGCAGGACGCCACGTCTGCCGTCAAGAGTCGAGCTCAGGAGCTGCTGTCTGGAGCGTGATGCCCGTCTCCGACAGACCCTCCTTCACCTCACATTTCCTCCTTTTCCCCCGTTTTGCTTTATTTTGTCAATTTGCATGATTTTATATCTGTTGTACTGACGGTTCGGTCTTTTATGCAGATGTTTTTCATGGTGTTTATTTTCCGAGGCGTGTTCTTTAGCTCTGTGTGGATCACTAATGACTACTGCTGCTGTACTTGAACACTGAACATTAATGTGATTGAGCTGATGGACCATTCACCGTCAGACACAGCCGCATCTTCTGCTTTCGGGCCGCGGACTCCAGAATAACAGGGTTGCTACAGAAACCGCGCTGTTGAAATAGAATATATCATTTGAAGCAGGCGTGTGTCCTGTCAGATGAACTGATTTGTTACTTTGTAAATGATTTATAAATAAATAAACCAATGCTGTTCAGTCCTGCTCACTGTGCCTGGCTTATTTTTATATTTTCATTGTGTAATGGAACCCAAAGCCTTGTGTGTGCGCATTAAAACATTTTAATTCAAATATGAGTCCATAATCCAATCCTTCCTCCAGTGAAAAAGCCATCTGGTCTGAATCAGGAGAGAAATCTGCACAGATCAAGCACAGTTTACAAAACCGCTCTGAACAAATATAGGGCTGGATTTTGGTAAGCGACAATAGGAGATGGACTTTTCCACTGGAGGAAGCGTTATTATGGATTATGGACTTAATGTATTTGAGTTAAAAATGTCTTAACGATGGATGTGTTTGAGCTTTTGTCTTGTCAAGATGTTAACTGATGGACTGAGTGCTGTGGATTATTGTGATGTTTTTATCAGCTGATTGGACTCTCATTCTGACGGCACCCATTCACTGCAGAGGATGAAATGACACATTTCTACAAATGTGGTGAAGAAACAAACTCATCTGCATCTCGGATGGCCTGAGGGTGAGCATATTTTAAGCAAATATAAATATTTGGTCGAACTAAGTTTTGGTAGAATTGTAGTTTTCGTGTAGATTCATACGATGTTATTACAGCGTTATTACTGTGTTATTCCATCCCCTTCGATAGCTCAGTTGGTAGAGCGGAGGACTGTAGAGGTGTATCCACTGATATCCTTAGGTCGCTGGTTCGAATCCGGCTCGAAGGAGGAATTTTTTTTTAAAAACACGTATATATATTCAGTAACTTGTTTAATCTTCTGACTTCGATTCAGTCGAGCAAATAAGCTCAAGGTAACGGTAAGAACACATTCTAGTATAGAGCAAACCAGACCAGATGAACTGGTTTAACTAGTAAACGATTTGAATAGTGATGTCCTTCCTGGACACTTCGCCTGCAGCGTTAACCAGCCTAGTTTTTTAAGTGTTTTACAGTTGCTGACCAACTTTGCCTATTGAAAATATCCCTATTCTGGTCCAAACTGGTCTACGCGGGTTTCGCTTCAGCAGGACTGTAGCCATAAATATTAGTGTAAGTGAAGGTCATTCTGATTTAAAAGCGAATTTAGGTATTTATTTAGTGGAATAGACTGAACTGAACGCGTATTTAATAAACATAATAAATATTAGTGATGGGAGAAACAAACCTTTTCACGGTTTCGAAGCGCTCGAAACACAACACGCTAGAGACGCCTGCTGGTCAAAGTGTGTAAATGCAACTAAAACAAGCATAAAAACAGCTTTTGCAAATGTTTTATTGAAAGTATAATACTTTAAATGCAAATAAAACATCAAATATGAAGTCTATGTATAGTATGTGTGTGTTTTTTATATTAATTTGCAGCGGCAAACCATTGCAATGACTGAAATCACGTGACTTTGGCAGTTTGATACGCGCTTCGAACCACTGTTTCGAAACAAGCGATTCACAAAAGGTCCGAAGCTTCAGTAAGCAGTGCTTCGAAAGCGTCCATCACTAATATACATTTATTGAGCGCTGATAATTATTATACAGTAACTGACACTGTATGGAGGATGATGCCTGGCGCGGGTCTCGCAGGCGGGGGATTAGCTCAGATGGTAGAGCGCTCGCTTAGCATGCGAGAGGTAGCGGGATCGATGCCCGCATCCTCCATAGCTTTTCGGATCTTTTCGCGAATTATAAAGAATTAAATGAGAAGTGAACACTCATGATTCGCAAAACAACTCGCGCTGTATATATATATATATTTTTTTTTTTAAATATGTAACGTTATATCGAACCTTAAGATCGAGTTTTTAAAACATGTCACTAATCAAATTTTAATTCTAATCTAACTAAATTTGATGAGCACACAAATTTAAGATTGTTTTATTATGGTTTACACGCCTTTCCTGTTACTACGTCCTTGGAATCAAACCAACCAATCTCTACGCGCGCAGCTGTCGAGCGAGCTAATCAGCTGTCGCTGCGCTGTGCTCGAGAGCCAATCAGCGGTCAGGTCGCTGTTCCTGTGAGTCGAGTTGCTGATGAGGGTTTGTTTGGGTTTAAAGAGTCGCCTAGTGATCGCTGAGGAGGAAGAAATAAACGCAGGTATTTATTCTCAACACAGCGATGACAAACGCATGCTTGCTTTGATTTGTGTTTAGATTTCGTTGCTGCTCGCGTCTGAGGTGTTTTGTCAGACAACGGTGGTGATTTTGTCATGAAATAGCTGCAGTAAAGCTAGCGAATGCTAACCAAACACTAGCAGCTGCTGCGGATGGCTATTACAGCTACAGCGGAATTCAGAAACTATCGTGTGTTTACGGTCTGGCAGGAGATAAAGAATGATACAGGTTCGTATAATAGGTTTCAATCAGGTAATGTCACCTACGAGAACGTACCATGGTACACTGATGATTTCCGATTGAAAATACCGTGTCATTGTTTGATTACTGTAGTCATACATTAAAGTAGAATCACGGGATGACGATTATCATCGTGTCAAAAACAACGACAATTATGGTGCATAATAATTAAATATATTAAATGGAGTCATTACAATGCATTCGCAGTATCATGGTATTACTATGTTTTTGTACATGGTTGATATTTCTGCAAGATTTAAAGAAAATGCAACTAGAAATGTCTAAATTTAGTTACAGGGAGAAAGATAGATTTTCAGGAAGCAAGAGAAATTTAAAAAGAAAAGCATTTAAGTATGGTTATACTATATATGTATAAATCTTATATAAAAAGTGAAAAATATAGTGTTTATTTAACATTAAAAAATGAGAGTTCTGCAAAATTTGCAATAATTTATTGTCTATTTAAAAATGAGAATAATGCAACATTTTCAATAGCATATATAGCATATATTAATACATTTTTTAAAAATGAAAACAATGACCGAATGTGAAGTAAAATATTGTTTATTTAAAATGTAAAATAAAAAATGAAAATAATGCAAAATGTGCAATAAAATAGTGTTTAAGCTAAAAAAAAATTTTAATTATGCATAATGTGCAATAACATATAGTTTATTTAAAATAAATATTGTAAAGTGTTAATACAATATTGTGTTTATGTAACATTTCAAAAAATACAAATAATGAAAAAATGTGTAATAAAATAGTAGTATGCATTCAATACTTAAAAATAAAAAAATAATGCCATGTGTGCAATGAAATATATAGTGATTTTTATTATTTAAAAAATTGCAAATAATCCAAAATGCGCAGTAAAATAAAGTGTGCATTCTGTAATGTTGCACTGGTGGAGTTTTTGTTTGTGAAATGTGATAAACTCACTAGGTACGTCAAACCTTGTCTGTCATCATTAGTGTGTGTGTGTGTGTGTGTGTGTGTGTGTGTGTGTGTGTGTGTGTGTGTGTGTGTCCTGAAACTGTGCTTGTTTTTCCAGCTAGTGCACGATCATTACAGGATTCATTACAGAAGCAGTTCTGCAGAGGAGACACAGGATCTGCCGTGTGTTTTATGGGCCGTGAGCTGAGCTGATGTTGGGGGTCAGAGGTCACTGACTGATAGTGTGTTTGGTTTGTCATTCAGGTGTGGAGATGAAGAGTCTCAGCGCCGCATGAACGTCCACCAGGCCATGGAGTTCCGCTTCGGGAGCATCGCGTTCAGCTCGCGCTTCGACTCGGGGAATCTGGCCCGCGTGGAGCGAGTGGATCGATCCGAACCCGACGGCGAGAGCGGCAGACCGGCCAACGCTTCAGCCCAGCCGCTGCCCGACTACGAGTTTAACGTCTGGACCAAACCGGACTGCGCCAGCACAGAGTTCGAGAACGGCAACCGGTAGATGATTACATGATCGCAGTGTTCAGATCTTTGTGAAATAGAGTTGTATCATTAAGAGCTTAAGATGCTTTAGAACTGCTTCATGGGCAATTTGACTTTTTTGTTTGGTTATTTTTGGGTTTAATGTTGAATTAAAGATAGAATGTGTGTCCAACAGGTCATGGTTTTACTTCAGTGTTCGTGGGACGTTGCCGGGCAAACTGCTGAAGATCAACATGATGAACATGAACAAACAGAGCAAGCTTTACTCGCAGGGCATGGCGCCGTTCGTCCGCTCGCTGCCCGTCAGAACGCGCTGGGAGAGAGTCCGCGACAGACCCGTCTTTGAGGTGCAGACACACCGCTGGAGAAAAACACTTCAAACAATCCTGTTTGTTTCCTGAAATAATCCAACTATAAATAACTCCTGTGTGTGTTTCTGCAGATGTCAGACAGTCAGTTTATCTTGTCGTTTGTTCATCGTCTGCTGGACGTGCGCGGCGTCACCACTTATTTCTCCTTCTGTTATCCGTTCTCGTACACGGAGTGTCAGGACATGATGCTGCAGCTGGACCACAGGTTCCTGAGTGCCGCACACACGCCGGGGCCCTGCAGGTACACAACCATCAGACACCTGCTGCAGCCTCACAGCTCACTTACGGAAGAAACAAGAGAACAGTCCAAATATTTTGAGAATAAAGCCGAAATGCTACAAAATTAAAGTCAAAATATTTGTAGAATTTTAAATCATAGAGTTAAAACTGATTTAGATTTTGAAAGCTGAGACTTTGTTATATCTCCTGGTGATCCCAATCTGGGCCATTTGCGTTCACAATAGGCTGGAATATACTCTCAAAATATTAGAACTTTAGTCTTGTAATTGCCACTAATTAATTTAGACTTTATTTTTGAAACATTTCGACTTTATTCTTGAAACATTCCGACTTTATTCCTGAAACATTCCGACTTTATTTCTGAAACATTCCGACTTTATTTTTGAAACATTTCGACTTTATTCTTGAAACATTCCGACTTTATTTCTGAAACATTCCGAAACATTCCCACTTTTTTCCCGAAACATTCCGACTTTATTTCTGAAACATTCCGACTTTATTTCTGAAACATTCTGACTTTATTTCTGAAACATTCTGACTTTATTTCTGAAACATTCCGACTTTATTTCTGAAACATTCCGACTTTATTTCTGAAACATTCTGACTTTATTCTTGAAACATTCCGACTTTATTCTTGAAACATTCCGACTTTATTTCTGAAACATTCCGACTTTATTTCTGAAACATTCTGACTTTATTTCTGAAACATTCTGACTTTATTCTTGAAACATTCCGACTTTATTTCTGAAATATTCCGACTTTATTTCTGAAACATTCTGACTTTATTTCTGAAACATTCTGACTTTATTCTTGAAACATTCCGACTTTATTTCTGAAACATTCCGACTTTATTTCTGAAACATTCTGACTTTATTTCTGAAACATTCTGACTTTATTCTTGAAACATTCCGACTTTATTTCTGAAACATTCTGACTTTATTTCTGAAACATTCCGACTTTATTTCTGAAACATTCCGACTTTATTTCTGAAACATTCTGACTTTATTCTTGAAACATTCCGACTTTATTTCTGAAACATTCTGACTTTATTCTTGAAACATTCCGACTTTATTCTTGAAACATTTCGACTTTATTTCTGAAACATTCTGACTTTATTTCTGAAACATTCTGACTTTATTCTTGAAACATTCCGACTTTATTTCTGAAACATTCCGACTTTATTCTTGAAACATTCCGACTTTATTCTTGAAACATTCCGACTTTATTCTTGAAACATTCTGACTTTATTCTTGAAACATTCCGACTTTATTTCTGAAACATTCCGACTTTATTCTTGAAACATTCCGACTTTATTTTTGAAACATTTCGACTTTATTTCTGAAACATTCCGACTTTATTTCTGAAACATTCTGACTTTATTTCTGAAACATTCTGACTTTATTCTTGAAACATTCCGACTTTATTTCTGAAACATTCTGACTTTATTTCTGAAACATTCCGACTTTATTTCTGAAACATTCCGACTTTATTTCTGAAACATTCTGACTTTATTCTTGAAACATTCCGACTTTATTTCTGAAACATTCTGACTTTATTCTTGAAACATTCCGACTTTATTTCTGAAACATTCCGACTTTATTTCTGAAACATTCTGACTTTATTTCTGAAACATTCTGACTTTATTCTTGAAACATTCCGACTTTATTTCTGAAACATTCCGACTTTATTCTTGAAACATTCCGACTTTATTCTTGAAACATTCCGACTTTATTCTTGAAACATTCTGACTTTATTCTTGAAACATTCCGACTTTATTTCTGAAACATTCCGACTTTATTCTTGAAACATTCCGACTTTATTTTTGAAACATTTCGACTTTATTTCTGAAACATTCTGACTTTATTTCTGAAACATTCTGACTTTATTTCTGAAACATTCTGACTTTATTTTTGAAACATTTCGACTTTATTCTTGAAACATTCCGACTTTATTCTTGAAACATTCCGACTTTATTTCTGAAACATTCCGACTTTATTTTTGAAACATTTCGACTTTATTTCTGAAACATTCCGACTTTATTTTTGAAACATTTCGACTTTATTTCTGAAACATTCTGACTTTATTTCTGAAACATTCCGACTTTTTTTCTGAAACATTCTGACTTTATTTTTGAAACATTCCGACTTTATTTCTGAAACATTCTGACTTTATTTCTGAAACATTCTGACTTTATTTTTGAAACATTTCGACTTTATTCTTGAAACATTCCGACTTTATTTCTGAAACATTCTGACTTTATTTTTGAAACATTTCGACTTTATTCTTGAAACATTCCGACTTTATTTCTGAAACATTCCGACTTTATTTCTGAAACATTCTGACTTTATTTTTGAAACATTCCGACTTTATTTCTGAAACATTCTGACTTTATTTCTGAAACATTCTGACTTTATTTTTGAAACATTTCGACTTTATTTCTGAAACATTCTGACTTTATTCTTGAAACATTCCGACTTTATTTCTGAAACATTCCGACTTTATTTCTGAAACATTCTGACTTTATTCTTGAAACATTCCGACTTTATTTCTGAAACATTCCGACTTTATTTCTGAAACATTCTGACTTTATTCTTGAAACATTCCGACTTTATTCTTGAAACATTCCGACTTTATTTCTGAAACATTCCGACTTTATTTCTGAAACATTCTGACTTTATTTCTGAAACATTCTGACTTTATTCTTGAAACATTCCGACTTTATTTCTGAAATATTCCGACTTTATTTCTGAAACATTCTGACTTTATTTCTGAAACATTCTGACTTTATTCTTGAAACATTCCGACTTTATTTCTGAAACATTCCGACTTTATTTCTGAAACATTCTGACTTTATTTCTGAAACATTCTGACTTTATTCTTGAAACATTCCGACTTTATTTCTGAAACATTCCGACTTTATTTCTGAAACATTCCGACTTTATTTCTGAAACATTCTGACTTTATTTCTGAAACATTCTGACTTTATTTCTGAAACATTCTGACTTTATTTTTGAAACATTTCGACTTTATTCTTGAAACATTCCGACTTTATTTCTGAAACATTCTGACTTTATTTTTGAAACATTTCGACTTTATTCTTGAAACATTCCGACTTTATTTCTGAAACATTCCGAAACATTCCCACTTTTTTCCCGAAACATTCCGACTTTATTTCTGAAACATTCCGACTTTATTCTTGAATCATTCCGACTTTATTTCTGAATCATTCCGACTTTATTTCTGAAACATTTCGACTTTATTCTTGAAACATTCCGACTTTATTTCTGAAACATTCCGACTTTATTTCTGAAACATTCTGACTTTATTTCTGAAACATTCCGACTTTATTTCTGAAACATTCCGACTTTATTTCTGAAACATTCCGACTTTATTCTTGAATCATTCCGACTTTATTTCTGAAACATTCCGAATTTATTCTTGAATCATTCCGACTTTATTCTTGAATCATTCCGACTTTATTTCTGAAACATTCCGACTTTATTTCTGAAACATTCTGACTTTATTTCTGAAACATTCTGACTTTATTTCTGAAACATTCTGACTTTATTTTTGAAACATTTCGACTTTATTCTTGAAACATTCCGACTTTATTTCTGAAACATTCCGACTTTATTTCTGAAACATTCTGACTTTATTTCTGAAACATTCTGACTTTATTTCTGAAACATTCCGACTTTATTTTTGAAACATTTCGACTTTATTTCTGAAACATTCTGACTTTATTTCTGAAACATTCTGACTTTATTTCTGAAACATTCTGACTTTATTTTTGAAACATTTCGACTTTATTCTTGAAACATTCCGACTTTATTCTTGAAACATTCCGACTTTATTCTTGAAACATTCCGACTTTATTTCTGAAACATTCTGACTTTATTTCTGAAACATTCTGACTTTATTTCTGAAACATTCTGACTTTATTTTTGAAACATTTCGACTTTATTCTTGAAACATTCCGACTTTATTTCTGAAACATTCTGACTTTATTTTTGAAACATTTCGACTTTATTCTTGAAACATTCCGACTTTATTTCTGAAACATTCCGACTTTATTTCTGAAACATTCCGAAACATTCCCACTTTTTTCCCGAAACATTCCGACTTTATTTCTGAAACATTCCGACTTTATTCTTGAATCATTCCGACTTTATTTCTGAATCATTCCGACTTTATTTCTGAAACATTTCGACTTTATTCTTGAAACATTCCGACTTTATTTCTGAAACATTCCGACTTTATTTCTGAAACATTCTGACTTTATTTCTGAAACATTTCGACTTTATTCTTGAAACATTCCGACTTTATTTCTGAAACATTCCGACTTTATTTCTGAAACATTCCGACTTTATTCTTGAATCATTCCGACTTTATTTCTGAAACATTCCGAATTTATTCTTGAATCATTCCGACTTTATTCTTGAATCATTCCGACTTTATTTCTGAAACATTCCGACTTTATTTCTGAAACATTCCGACTTTATTCTTGAATCATTCCGACTTTATTTCTGAAACATTCCGAATTTATTCTTGAATCATTCCGACTTTATTCTTGAATCATTCCGACTTTATTTCTGAAACATTCCGACTTTATTTCTGAAACATTCCGACTTTATTTCTGAAACATTCTGACTTTATTTCTGAAACATTTCGACTTTATTCTTGAAACATTCCGACTTTATTTCTGAAACATTCCGACTTTATTTCTGAAACATTCCGACTTTATTCTTGAATCATTCCGACTTTATTTCTGAAACATTCCGACTTTATTCTTGAAACATTCCGACTTTATTTCTGAAACATTCCGACTTTATTTCTGAAACATTCTGACTTTATTTCTGAAACATTTCGACTTTATTCTTGAAACATTCCGACTTTATTTCTGAAACATTCCGACTTTATTTCTGAAACATTCCGACTTTATTCTTGAATCATTCCGACTTTATTTCTGAAACATTCCGAATTTATTCTTGAATCATTCCGACTTTATTCTTGAATCATTCCGACTTTATTTCTGAAACATTCCGACTTTATTTCTGAAACATTCCGACTTTATTCTTGAATCATTCCGACTTTATTTCTGAAACATTCCGAATTTATTCTTGAATCATTCCGACTTTATTCTTGAATCATTCCGACTTTATTTCTGAAACATTCCGACTTTATTTCTGAAACATTCCGACTTTATTCTTGAAACATTCCGACTTTATTCTTGAAACATTCTGACTTTATTTCTGAAACATTCCGACTTTATTTCTGAAACATTCCGACTTTATTCTTGAATCATTCCGACTTTATTCTTGAATCATTCCGACTTTATTTCTGAAACATTCCGACTTTATTTCTGAAACATTCCGACTTTATTCTTGAAACATTTCGACTTTATTCTTGAAACATTCTGACTTTATTTCTGAAACATTCCGACTTTATTTCTGAAACATTCCGACTTTATTCTTGAAACATTGCGACTTTATTCTCGTAATCTTACATTTAGCCACTAAAAGCGCAAAATATTTAAATAATCAATATATAATTTATTGCAAAGTTAGTTGTTTCCCCGCTTTTTATGCATAATATATTTTAAACACATGAATGTGTCTTCCTTTTGAATTGCTCTTCTTCCTGTAAGGTCCTCCTGTAATCAAACATTGCAGCTTGTAGTTGTATTTTCTGCTGATGTGTTTGTCCGTGTGTAGTCCGCTGGAGAGTATCTACTATCACCGTGAGCTGCTGTGTCACTCTCTGGACGGCCATCGGGTGGATCTGATCACGGTTTCGTCGTGTCACGGTTTGCTGGAGGAGAGGGAGCCGCGGCTGGAGCGTCTGTTCCCGGACCTCAGCACGCCTCGACCGCACTGCTTCACCGGCAAACGGGTATCAGACGGTTATTACACTATCACCTCAGTAACCCATAGCCTGTTTCAGAGCACACACGTGATTGTGTTGAGTGTGTTTTCTCTGCTGTGTTCAGGTGTTTTTTCTGAGCAGTCGTGTTCATCCCGGTGAGACGCCGTCTAGTTTTGTTTTTAACGGTTTCCTGAACTTCATCTTGAGTCAGGACGACCCACGCGCTCAGACGCTCCGCAGGATGTTCGTTTTCAAACTCATTCCCATGCTAAACCCCGACGGGGTCGTCAGGGGTCACTACAGGTCAGAGGTCATCTGGGGCTCGATCTTGTTTTCAGTTAACATTATTTAACATTAACATTATTTAACAATAATAATATTTTTTTTTCTTCAGTTGTCATCTCCATTTTAACTTTATTTTTCAAACCATATAAAAGACATTTATTAATTGTTAAACAATTAAATTAAATTAATTTATTTTACATTTTATTTATTTTAAATGCTATAAAATTATAAAATGAACATTATGAAAGTTATTGTTTCAAATGTAAGTGAGTTATTTGAAGTGTGTGTGTTTGTAGGACGGACTCACGTGGTGTGAATCTGAACAGACAGTATGTGAACCCCAGTCCCGATCTGCACCCGTCCATCTACGGCGCCAAATCTCTGCTGCTCTACCACCACACACACAATCGCCTCGGCAACAGCACGCCCTCCGCCCTAAAAACCTCCAACCAATCAAACACCACTCCTCCTGTGACCACACCCACTGAACAGGAGCACTGTCTCAAGCTGCGCAACGGGGCGGAGCGAGGGGAGGGGCCGACCCTTGACCTCTCCGAGATCCCCATGCAGCTGGAGGAGAGCTGGGAGAAGGGCGGAGTCGAGAGGGAGGCGGGGCCCTGTGATGAGAACGAATCCACACCGAGCAGAGTCGAAGCAGTGGGTGTGACGAACCCCGCCCCCTCTGAGCAGATCCCGCCCCAGGAGAGTGGAGTGGCCTATTATGTAGACCTGCACGGACACGCCTCCAAACGAGGATGCTTCATGTACGGCAACAACCTGCCGGATGAGAGTCAGCAGGTGTGTGTGTGTGTGTGTGTGTGTGTGTGTGTGTGTGTGTGTGTGTGTGTGTTGTTATTTCATCCTTTTGCAGATTTGGCATTTTTATTTTTATTTTTTTTAGCCTTATAAAAAATAATTTATCAAGGGGTGAACATTATATAAATATTTAACCAGTTATTTAAATTGTAAATCAGTTATTTGCTATTTCAAATGTTTAAAATTGAGTCAGTTTTTTAAAAATGTTTCAGATTTTATCAGTTATTTTAAATGTTTCAGTTTAATTCAGTTATTATAAATGTTTCTGATGTAATCATTGTTTTAACTCTTTCAAATGAATTCACTTTTTTTAATGTTTCAGTTTTTATCTTTTTTTATGTTTCAAATTTATTCAGTTATGTTAAATGTTTCAGATTTAATCTTTATTTTAAATGTTTTAAATTTGTTCCGTTTTTTTCAATGTTTCACATTTAATTGTTGTTTTAAATGTGACACGTTTAATCAGTTATTTAAATTTTAAATGTTTTTTTATTCAATTATTTTGAATGTTTCAAATTTAATCATTGTTCTAAACATTATATAATAAATCAGGTTTTTTTTTTTATATTATGCATTTAATCCATCATTTAAATTTTTTGTTTTACAGGTGGAGAACATGTTGTATCCAAAGCTGATCTCTCTAAACTGCGCTCATTTTGATTTCCTGGGCTGTAATTTCTCCGAGAAGAACATGTACGCTCGTGACAAACGTGACGGCCAGTCGAAGGAGGGCAGCGGGCGTGTGGCCATTCACAAAGCCATCGGCCTGACCCACAGGTACTGACCCACAATCAGAAGCAGGCCAGTATTAAACCGCTGTGACGTGTGTGTGAACGATCGTGTGTGTTCTCTGTGTTTAGCTACACGCTGGAGTGCAACTACAACACGGGCCGCTCGGTCAACAGCATCCCGCCCGCCTGTCACGATAACGGACGAGCCACGCCCCCTCCGCCGCCCACCTTCCCGCCCAAATACACGCCGGAGGTGTTCGAGCAGGTGGGGCGCGCGGTGGCCGTGGCGGCGCTGGACATGGGCGAGTGTAACCCGTGGCCGAGGCTGGTTCTGTCTGAACACAGCAGTCTGGTGAACCTGCGCGCCTCCATCCTCAAACACGTAAGGAACAGCAAGGGCCTCGTGTCCAACAACCGCCGAAACGCTGCTAACGCCAACACCAAATCCAGCAGCTCGCCAAAACCAGCGTAAGAGACCCTTCCTGCAAGATCATTTGAAATGTTGTATGTTTAAAGGGATAGTTCACCCAAAAATGAAAATGTGATGTTTATCTGCTTACCCCCAGAGCATCCAAGATGTAGGTGACTTTGTTTCCTCAGCAGAACACAAATGAAGATTTTTAACTCAAACCGCTGCAGTCTGTCAGTCATATAATGGCAGTGGATGGACACCAGACCTTTAAAAGTAAACAAAAACATGCACAGACAAATCCAAATCACACCCTGCGGCTCGTGACGATACTCTGATGTCCTAAGACACGAAACAGTAGTATACACAAACACCGTAAGGGGAAATCAGTGAAAAGTCCCGGATGAGTTTGCACAAGCAATCGTTATCTTTTAGCTTTAAATGGGTTTGAACAATCAGGAGAAGTGCAAGTAATTACCATTTTGAATAGCCGCTATACCCACAATCTCTGTGCACTGTGGAAACAATGAGTGTCGTATATATGCAACAGATCGCTTCCGGTGTTTGCGTATTCTACTCCAGAGCGCTACACGAGTCACGAACCGGATGATGAGCTCCTGCTCAGGACAGATGGACGTGGCTGTGTATCAAAGGTAAAAAATGATATAAATACTGTTCAGTTTCTCACAAAAACCGATGGTTTCGTGTCTTAGGACATCAATGTATCATCACGAGCCGCAGGGTGTGATTTGGATTTGTCTGTGCATGTTTTTGTTTACTTTTCCACTGCCATTATATGACTGACAGACTGCAGCGGTTTGAGTTAAAAATCTTCATTTGTGTTCTGCTGAAGAAACAAAGTCAGCTACATCTTGGATTCTCTGGGGGTAAGCAGATAAACATCACATTTTCATTTTTGGGTGAACTATCCTTTTAAATGATTACTCCACTTCCAAAATAACAGTTTCCTGATCATTTACTCTCTCCCTTGTCATTCAAGATGTTCACGTCTGTCTTTCTTCAGTCGCAAAGAAAGGTTTTTTGAGGAAAACATTCTTGGATTTTTCTCCATATAGTGGACTTCAGTGCAGCTTCAAAGGATCCCAGCCGAAGAAGAAGGGTCTTATCTAGCAAAATGATTGGTTATTTTCTAAAAAATGTTTAACAATTTATTTACTTTTTAAAAACTCCCGTCTCATTTTCTCGATTTTGAAGTTGGAGCAGAAAATGAGACACACCCTAACAGTCTTGAACTGGAGTTAGAGCTAGACAAGAGCAGCATTTATGTGGTTCAAAATGTATAAATATTAAATTCTTTAGACTAGGGTTGCACGGTATACCGGTATTACAGTAGTATCGCGATACTAAAGCTTACAAATACCCGCGGTGCCATTGCATTTTTGAAACGGTAGTATCGTCCATACGGTATAGGACCATAGGATATGTTGTATGCAGGGCAGGAACACTGTTTAAAACGTTCATGCACGCCAGCAGAAACATTACAAGTTGACTGTCAAAATGTCTTTCTGCTGTGCTTTGTGTACTACAGGCTGTGTCTACGCTTTATGTGGTATTCGTACTACGGAGCCCCTTACGTCACCTGTAGAAGAAAAATAATTAATCCGTGGGGACGGTTTTGCAATTCGTTCCCTCAGTTTATAAACCGTACTCACGAATTCTTAAACTGTTCCCTCGGTTTAACAATTCGTGCCCACGGATTAACAAACCGTACCCACGAATTTCCAATCCGTGCGCTCAGATTTTGTAAACCGTACCCTCGGATTTTGAATCCGTACCGACAAATTCATAATCCGTGCGCACGCTTTAGCAATCCGTTCCCACGGGTTTTAAACTGTACTCACGGATTTGTGGCCCCGATCAGTAGAAACAGTATAAGCTGTTTACGTCATAATACTTAAAATAGTAATTATTATTTTAATTTATAGGCTAAATAAATGAGTGCACAAATGTGTTTGTTCATTCTTAACATGCAGACTCATTTTGGTGATTTTATGATAGCTTAATCTTTTCACTCAGAGTTAGATGCATGCTTCACTGTTAATGTAATTATTAAATATGAAATATATTAGGCTACATTACTTTTTACATTCTCCTCTCCAAAACTCGTTTTTTTTTTTTTAATTCAGGTAATTTTATATTTTGAAAAATATTATATAAAACAAAGCCGTTTGAACAGCGCTCTTCACTTATTATTTTATTTTGGTACCATGACCGCACTTACAAAACAGGCTTCTTTTTATCGTTTATTTTACATTAATAACCAATAGGTTAAAACACATGATGTTTTGGCAGCTAATCTATTGGTGATTAATATAAAATAAAGCTAAAAACTCTGTTTTGTCAGTTGCATAGTCTCATATAGCCTACTGAGAAATAAAGTTTAATAAATGCAAAACAATGCATCCAGCATATAAACAGGTGTCCTGGTTGAATTTGGGGGCGGGGCCACAAATCCGTGAGAGCAGTTTACAAACTGTGGGAATGGATTACGAAAGCGTGCGCACGGATTATGAATTTGTGGGTACGGATTCAAAATCCGAGGGTACGGTTTACAAAATCTGAGCGCACGGTTTGTTAATCCGTGGGCACGAATTGTTAAACTGAGGGAACAGTTTAAGAATTCGTGAGAACGGTTTATAAACTGAGGGAACGAATTGCAAAACCGTCCCCACGGATTAATTATTTTTCTTCTACAGGTGACGTAAGGGGCTCCGTAGTATTCAGTGTTTCCCGGCGCTTCAGTTCAGTTTGAAATGAGAATGTGCACGCGCACGTCGTTGTTCACGCTGCAGTTTATCAGAAGAGAGGGTCTGATTCAGACCGTCTGATGTTATTTACAAAGTGGCAGCTCAAGAATCAATTATTCAACATCAAAATATTTTACTAGAAAGAATTTTCGTATTTTTATTCATTTGCCTACTTTTAGAACAGGTGTAATAATTCGTTTCTGGAAGCATCTTTGCGATCACGAATGCAATTCCATTCATGAACATAGTGGTTTTGCACTTAGTTCTTATCAATCATTATGTATTTTTTAACATTATAAATGAATACGTTTTAATATACAAGCTGCTAACTTGGAAATTTTAAGATATGGCAGCAAAAATGCTCGTGACAGTTCAGCAATATGACACGAGCGAGATGTTTTGGTTTCGTTTCTGTGTTCGAATCCGCGTTGGTTTGGGCGAATCACTGATTCACTGAGCCATTCATTAAAACGACTCATTTGATTCACTCCGGAATGATTCAGCTGTTTTGAAAGAATCGGTTGAACGACTCAGTGATTCAATCATCAACACTGATGCCATCTGCTGGCGGTTTGAAGTTTCCCGTCATGTTCCATTCTTTTCCAACATATTTCTATATTCAGAGTTTTGTATTTAAAACATTAATCTTATAACATTATTTATGCAATTATAAGTACAATCTAAATGTCATGAGTCTTGTTTACATGATTTCATGGATAACAATAGCCAGTCATTCATTCACATTAATGAAGTATTCAGAGAAAAATCTTGCCTGTTTTGATTTACATCTTTGTATTTATGAATTTTTTATTCATTTTGTAGAGTTGAATTTTAAATGAACAGAATAGTGCATGGTGTCATGATACTTCAGCTGGTATAGTATCGTAAGTCATTTTTATGGTATCGTGACAACCCTACTTTAGACCGATCATTTCACTACATAAGACTGTTGTTCCTCGCTGGGATCGTTTAAAGCCTTCTGAAACTGCATTTTTAACCTTCAGTCTGTTGAAGTCCGCTATATGGAGAAAAATCCTGGAATGTTTTTTTCTCAAAACAGCTTAATTTCTTTGTGACTGAAGAAAGACAGACATGAATATCTTGGTGACATGGGGGTGAGTAACTTATCAAGAAATGTTTGTGGAGAAATTACATGTGGAGTAATTTTTTTTAATCAACTATTTTAAATGTTTTACAGACGATCAATTTAACTGTTATTAATTGAATCGGATATTTTTGAAGCTTTTCAATTGAATCATTATTTTAAATGTTTCAAATCTAGTAAGTCATTTTAAATCTTTCAAATTGTATCTGCTATTTTAAATGTTACACATTTTCTCAGTTATTTTCAAGGTTTTAAATTGAATCTGTTATTTCAAATGTTTCAATGTTTCAAATTCAACCAGTTATTTCAACTGTTTTCAGTGTAATCACTT
Organism: Garra rufa; assembly: GCF_049309525.1. Lineage (NCBI taxonomy): Eukaryota > Metazoa > Chordata > Actinopteri > Cypriniformes > Cyprinidae > Garra > Garra rufa. The sequence continues at coordinate 2,309,236 of NC_133364.1, forward strand.
CAATTTCTAGACCTTTAACCAGTTTAAAATTAAATCAGTTATTTTACTTTTTTTTTTTTTTTTTTTTTTTTTTTTTTTTACATCAAATCAGTTATTTTAAATGTTTGTTATTTTTTTTATGTTTTTTTTTTTACATTTAAATGTTATGCATTTGTTTATAAAATGGTTATTTTCTTTTTTCTGGAATTGAAATGTGATTATTCATTCATTTTAATTAGTTGTGAGCTCTTTCTCTCAGTGGAACACTAATAATGTTTTTTTTTTTTTGTTCAGTTTTCTTTATATCCCTTTGCAAATCTGTGATTTTCACCACATTTTTCCAGCCATATGAACCGCATGTGTTAATGCACTGCTTTATTCTGCTGTGTTGTGTGTTTTCTCAGGAGTCTGAGCACATCTGCCTCAGAAAACTCCCTGAACCGGACGCGCAGTAACGCTAATGTTCACGGCGGCCGGCAGACATCCCCTCAGCTCAAGAGTTCTCCCAGCTTCACCTTTGGCTGCAGCGCACCCGGCCCCGCCACACAGCGGCCCTCACACCGGAGCCTGGGGCCCGTCAGAGGTAAGTCAGTCAATTACCTGTTTTTATTTGTTCATTTTGTGGCAGGAACAAGCTTCTATATGCATTGTTTCACTGTTGGTTTGGATGTACAGTGCCTTGCAAAAGTATTCATACCTCATAATTTTTTTTCACATTTTGTTTTTTTGCAGCATTATGTTAAACTGCTTTAAATTAGTTTTTCCCCACATCAGTTTACACTCCATACACCATAATAATGACAAAGCAAAAACCAGATTTGCCAATGTTACAGATGTATTAAAAATCAAACACTGAAGTAAGTAGATTGCATAAGTATTCATCCCCTTAACTCAGTCCATAGTTGAAGCAGCTTTACAGCCTCAAGTGTTTTTGGGTCTGATGTGAGCATCTTTGCACATCTGCATTTGGCAATTATCTGCCATTCTTTGCCTCACCTTTTCACCTCTCCATCTCTGTCAGCTTGGACATTTTCTAGAGTCCTAGTTGTTCCAATCGTCTTCCATTATGGAGAATGCTTCTGTCAACCTTCAATGCAGCAGATTTGTTTCTGAACCCTTCTCTAGATCATCGCCTTAACGCAAGTCTGTCACTGAGCTCTACAGGCAGTTATCTTGGTTTTTGCTCTGATCTGCATTTTCAGCTGTTAGACCTTTTCTGAGAGGTGTGTGTCTTTCTAAATCAGACTCATTCAAATGAATTTGCCACAGTTTAACTCCACTCCAAGTGTAGGAACATCTAGAAGCAATATGAATGCTCCTGAGATACATTTCGATTGTTCCAGAAAAGGGTATGAATACTTATGCAACGGGATCTTTTCAGTTTTTTATTTTTAATTAATTTGCACAAATGTTAAAAACCTATTTTTTGCTTTGCCATTATGGAGTAGGGAGTGTAGACTGATGTGGGAGAAAAAGTAATTTAAAGTAGTTCAACATAAGGCAGCAACATAACAAAATGTGAAAAAAATGAAGAGGTATGAATAATTTCGCAAGGCACTGTAGTTGACCTTCTGTTCTGGTGGTTGTGTGTTTTGTAGAGTGTAAAGCGCAGGAGAAGCGGCGTCCGCATCATCAGCACCAGCGGCTCTCTCTGCGCCAGCAGCCGGCCCCTACACGACCCCCTCTCTCGCCGTCCTCCTCCTCCTCTTCCTCCTCCCCGTCCTCCTCGTCCTCGGGGGCCCCGGGCCCCTGCTCCATCAGTATGGCAGGTCTGTACTCGCTCCAGCCGCCCAGCCTGGCTCAGATCCTGCCCTCCCTGCAGGCCATGCCCCGCCCCAGCCTGCTCTCCAAACTGCCCCCCCTGCAGGCCTACCTCAGCGACAGCAGGACGGCCCCGGGGCCCACACCGCAGTGACGGGGCCCTCACTGCCTCTGTGTGTGTGTGTGTGTGTGTGTGTGTGTGTGTGTGTGTGTGTGTGGATTGAACATTTTTTATTCTTTTTATTTTTTTAAGTTGGATTTTACATCCCATGTAGCACCTGAAAAGATTTTTTGAGATGTTGATTAAAAAAAGAGAGGATTTATTTATTCTGAATAATTTAGTAATATTGAGGCCTTAGATTCTACGTTCATTGAATATATCTGAGCTCAAACTGAGTCAATCTCATGAAAATACAGCATATTTCAACTCAAAAGTTTTACTGTAGCATAATCCACTAGTTTTTGCATGCATTTTTTTTAATGTTTGTGCATTATTTTCATGACAGTTACTAATAAATGGTTTTTATTTTGCATAAATAAAATGAAACCTGATTTTTTTTCCCCCTGAGATTTTATTTTTAAATTTGTTGTTAAGCACATGTAAATCTTAAGCTTTCATTATTAAAAATAGTTTAATTTGTGCATAATCCACTCATTTTGTGGGAGAGAATTAAACCTGAGATTTTCTTTCTGAGATGTTTTTTTTTTTCACATTAATTGACATTTAAACACATTTAAGTCTAATTGATTGATGATTGCCATGAAAATGTCACCAAATGTCATGCTTTTGGGTTGAAATATGATCATGTTTTTGAGAAAGCTGAAGTCAGACATTAGTAAGAATCTGCTGACACTAACACATCTAATACTGATGTGACGTCACCTTCCAGTTTCCCTGAAGCTGATGAAAGGTGACATCTGTATATGATCACGCCGCACTTTTATTGTTTCCTGTGTAAAGAGGAGTAGTGTGTGTGTGTGTGTGTGTGTGTGTGTTTTCTACTGTGTCTCCCAGTCTGATGTGTGATTTGATTGGTTTGCTGTGATCTTCATCTGAAGGCCTTTATTCTGACTCTGTCTCTGTACTGCCTTCTGCCGAATCTGTCGTGCTCACTGTATGCGCGTCAGTCTCACTCAAATATGAGTCTACATCATATTTCACATCAATTAGATTTTGCTTAAATAAAATATTTATTCTTTTTATTTTAGGTCCATTGAAGATTTTTGATATTATTTTCATGAAAGTAAAGCACGTTTTCCCCTCAAAACCTTTTTTTTAATGCAAAATAATGATGAAAAAATAATTTAAAAGGTTATTGTGACTTTTTATCTCACAATTCTGACTTTCTCAGAATTGTGAAATATAAACACACAGTTGCGAGTTATAAACTCATAATTGCAAGAATAAAAGTCAGAATTGTCTGATATGAACTCGCTATTTTTAGTTATTAGGTCAGAATTGTGAGAAATAAAGTCAGTGTTGCATGATATAAATGTGATATAAAGAAATGCAATAAAAGTCAGAATTATGAGATAAAAAGTTGCAGTTGCGAGTTATAAAGTGAGAACTGCGATTTTATATCTTGCTATTCTAAGAAATAAAGTCACGTGAAATAAACTTGCAATTTTGAGAAATAACTCAAAAAAAGAAAAAAGAGAAAAATTTTTTTTTTTTTTCAGCTGCAAAAATGGGCTTCCATATATATATATGGTATTCAATATGATATTATTTGTCACGCTAAATTTTAGATGTTGAATTTGCAGATGTAAAATTTTATTTTGCTTTCTTATTTTAATATAATTCCTGATTTTTTTCTTTTTATGATTGGGGTGAAATATGACATTTCTCTGTGAGATTGACGTGTGTGTGTGTGTGTGTGTGTGTGTGTGTGTGTGTGTGTGTGTGTGTGTGTGTGTGTGTGTGTGTGTGTGTGTGTGTGTGTGTGTGTGGCGTTGCGGATATAGTGTGATATATCAGTGACGAGTGAAACGCAGCTGTTTTTTGCACACAAAGCTGCTTGAAATCCCAGAAATCCTTCCACAAATGTTGAATCTACAGACGTAAAGCACATCAGTGAAAACTCGCCGCCAGACCGATGTTCATCCTAGAGCTGTAACCAGTATAACGTATAGCAAACGCTGTGTGTGTAAATATAGTGAGATCAGACGCTGTGTTTGTGTACGTAACTTCCTGTTCTCTCCGCATCTCTTCTCTATTTGAGTGTTCATTCATCCTGAATCTGTAATCTGGTGGTTCTCTTGTCCCGTCTGTCTCTGAATGTATAACGGCAGCCAATCACACGTGTCTCCTGTAAACCACATGATGCTGTGCTCATTAATAAATGTGTCTTGATTAACACGATAGAAGCGTCCCAGCTGACTTTTCTCTAATAAACATCCTGTTTGAACAGCTTCTGTGACCTTTGACCTTTCTTTTCGATCTTGCGCTGTCATCACATCCTGTCCGTCTGCAAGCAGATATATACATTTACGTATCAACAAACCAGCTCCCTCCACTGTTGCCGTGGTTACCACAGAACCTGTTTGTAATTGGCTGTCTGTCTGTCTGTCTTGTTGCCTAGGCAACAGCTGCCCTGAGTTGCGCCCCGCCAGACAGATCAAAGAGATTCAAATGCGGGGTGGGCGGGGCAAGTCTGCCAGAGGCCCCGCCCACTCTCACTCCCCCCAGCAGAGGACGGCGCTGCTGTCGCAGGTAGAGCATCAGCTCAGAAACACATTTACAGACGCCTTACGGATCTAAACAGCATTGAGTTTGTTTTTCTAGGAGCCGCTGCGGGAATCTCTGGACATCCTGACGTCTATCGAGTGCAGCAGGTGAGGGTCAGCATTTGAGACGCAGGTACAGGTGAAGCACAGAGACACAGTTGTGAGTCTGTAAGTCTGCTTTCAGATGTGAGCTGCAGCCTCGGCCCAGCCGTATCCCGGTGAGGAGAGACCTTGAGTCCAGCGTCCTTCCTCCTGCCGAATCTGAGACGCCCACCATGAGAGTCTGGAAACTCATCAAACCCGGCATCAAGAAACACCTGGCGGGTCAGAGTCGCTCGTTTAACCCTAGACAGTAGCCCGCCTCTTGTTTTAAACACACATTTCAAGACTAAACTGCATTATATGTTTGGATCACTTCAATCTCAGTTTACTAACACATATTATTGGAGATATAGTTTATGTCAGTATCTGTTCTAAAGATCTCATTGATTAAATTACAAGCATCAGATTTTCCTCTTAGAAATATCAGCATCTGCAGCAAATTCCTATTTTTGAGTCTGAATACAAATGAGCAATTTTTTCCTCCATATTCCCACTGTATCTGACCAGTGTTGCGGAAAGTTACTTTTAAAAGTAATGCGTTACAATATTGCGTTACTCCCTAATTATGTTACTTAGTTACTTTTTTATGGAAAGTAATGCGATACATTACTTTTGCGATACTTTTGCATTACTTTTTAAAATTGGGCAGGGCTTGCTGGATTGTTTTTAATATAAAAAGTTAGATTTTTAGCAAATGTAAAAGCCCTTTCACACCAAAAAGTGAAATAAATAAGCCTTAAGGAAAAGTAAATTCACGTCTATAGAGTAGACTGTAGGAGAAGGAAGTTCAACACTCACTGCAAAAAATGCTTTTCTTACTTAGATTTTTTTCTTGTTTCCAGCCAAAATATCTAAAAAAAAAATTTTTTTTTCAGAAAAAAAACAAGTGAAAATTAAGTGAGTTCAAATTTTGTTTTTTCTGAAAACAAAACAATAATTTTTTTACTTGTCTAGAAAATCCTTCTTGATTTTTAGAATTTTTAGATATTTTGGCTGGAAAAAAAGGAGAAAAGACAAAAAATCTAAGTAAGAAAAGCATTTTTTTGCAGTGTGGGCTTAAACGCATAAAGGAAGAAAAAAAAGTAACTCAGATATTTTCTTGTAAATGAAAAAGTAATGTTACTTTACTAGTTACTTGAAAAAAATCTGATTACGTAACGTGCATTACTTGTAATGCGTTACCCCCAACACTGTATCAGACTATATGAGCCATAAAAGACTGATGGATGATACAAATATGATACAAACATATGCAGATTATCTTTTAAGCCTGGGACACACCAACCCGACGCCACCTTACTAGCGCCGTCGAAAGCTGACCGTCTTGTCGCCTCTAGTCGGCTGCGTCTGCGGGCGTCTGGGCAATTAAACTGAGCTCTTTATATTTTGTATAAAGGTTTGCATAAATGTGACCCTGGAGCACAAAACCAGTCTTCAGTAGCACGGCTATATTTGTAGCAATAGCCAACAATACATTATATGGGTCAAAATTGTGCCAAAAATCATTAGGATATTAAGTAAAGATCATGTTCCATGAAGATATTTTGTAAATTTCCTATCATAAATGTATTAAAACTTCATTTTTGATTAGTAATATGCATTGTCAAGAACTTCATTTGGACAACTTTAAAGGTGATTTTCTCAATATTTGGATTTTTTGCACCCTCCGATTGCAGATTTTTAAATATTGTCCTATCTTAACAAACCATACATCAATGGAAAGCTTATTTATTCAGAAGTGATGTATAAATCATCAATATACAATTAAAAAAAAATGACCCTTATGACTGGTTCTGTGGTCCAGGGTCATGGTTCCATTTCTGAAAATGAGATCTTTCATATGTGAGGCATTAATCTGCTGTTCTGTTGACAGATTTCGCAGCTTGTGGTTTTGATTATTCACATTCTCTTCTGTTGTTTTCAGATGGATCTTCTCTGCGTCTGGCCACTAAAGCTCTGCTGAAGAGCTCGTCCTGTAGCTATCAGAGCTCTGGAGACAAACACACACACAGGTAACACTGCAGCCTGTTCTTGCCTTCTACTGCTGAAACACGTGAGCAAGCTTTTCCTGAGAGACACATCCTGTGTGCATGAACTGCAGCAGATGTATGTGATATTTGCATGTGCTCTAATACTTAAACATCTTCATCTCAACAGATCTCTGCAGACCTGAGGAACTACAGATCTGCTCATCTACACACAAACACTCGTGTTAGAGGAACACTTCAGCCAGAAATGAACATCAGCTGAACATCTGCTCACCCTCAGGCCATCCAGGATTAGGATGAGTTGGTTCATCAGATTTGTATAAATGTGTCATTCCATCACAGTGAATGGGTGCCGTCAGAATGAGAGTCCAAACAGCTGATCAAATTTTTTTTTAAACTAAAATCTGAGTCTGTAATCTATAGTAGCACTTCCTCTAGGCCAAAAAAAGCTAGCTGGTCTGAATCAGGAGAAAAATCTGCACAGAAGCATCGTTTACAAGCCAAAACAGCTCTAAACAAATATGTGGCTGGATTTTGGTGTGATTTTCACTGGAGGAAGTGTTATTATGGACTCAGTGTATTTTAGTGACATATGTCTTGATGGATTTGTTTGAGCTTTTGTCTTCTCCAGATGTGAACTGATGGACTGGAGAGTGCTGTGATGTTTTTATCAGCTGTTTGGTCTCTCATTCTGACGGCACCCATTCACTGCACAGGGTGGAATGACACATTTCTACAAATTTGATGATGAAACTAACTCATCCTATCTCAGATGGCCTGAGGGTGAGCAGTAATGTTAATTTTTGTGAGTGAAATGAAGTGCTTAAATCGTCAGTGGTTTCCAGTGTTCAGCAGTGCTGCGTCTGGTTTCATTGTCCCTAAAGGAACACTCCAGTTTTTTTGGAAATAGGCTCATTCTCCAACTCCCCGAGTTAATAAGTTGATTTTTACCGTTTTGAAATCCATTCAGCCGTTCTCCTGTTCTGGCAATATCACTTTTAGCATAGCTTAGCATAGATCATTGAATCCTATGAGACCAATAGCATCACGTTCAAAAATGACCAACGAGTTTCCATATTTGTCCTATTTAAAACTGGACTCTTCTGTAGTTATATCGTGTACTAAGACCGGCAGAAAATGTAAAGCTGTGATTTTCTAGGCCGATAAGATTAGCAACTACACTCCCATTCCGGTGTAATAATCAAGTTAGTTTGCTGCTGTAATATGGACACAGCAGGAGCAGTAATATCACGCAGCACCTGAAATTAGTTCTCAGCTGGGTAACTTCCAACGAGGAACTCTCCCTGATCATGCAGTTGGTCACGTTGAGCTGCGATGTGCTGCATGGTATTACTGCTCCTGCTTCAGTCATATTACAGCAGCAAACTTCCTTGACTATTACGCCGGAATGGGAGTGTAGTTCCTAATCTTATCGGCCTAGAAAATCACAGCTTTACATTTCCACCGGTCTTAGTACACAATATAACTACAGAAGAGTCCAGTTTTAAATAGGACAAATACAGAAACTCGTTGGTCATTTTTGAACACAATGCTATTGGTCTAATAGGATTCAATGATCTATGCTAAGCTATGCTAAAAGTGATATCGCCAGAACAGGAGAACGGCTGAATGGATTTCAAAACGGTAAAACTCAACTTATTAACTCGAGGAGAGTTGGAGAATGAGCCTGTTTCCAAAAAAAGGTGGAGCGTTCCTTAAGTTACAGACACGACAGGAGCAGGAGAACAGGTTATCAAATCCATCATTACTCACATCTCCACTAAACCACACTACAGCAGCTCCACTAATGAACGTGGTGTTTTACAGAAACCCTTTTAAATCTGTGACTCGAGTAGAGTTTATTTTGTAATTTAAAGTGATGTAAAGTTGTTTATTTTAATCAGGATTGCGGTGCTTCTTACAGACTGAACTGTTCATGGTGAATTAAATGCTGTTTCTCTGTGAACGCTGTGCATTCAAACAGCAATAATTATGTATTTGTGAAAGAAACACTTGTGATTAAAAAGTACGCAAAGCCTCTCACACTTTGACAATTTATTCACATCATTTTCATACAAAATGCAAATGTACAGGCTGCTGGATCCTCTGATTCTCCATCATGGATGTGGTCTTTCTCATCCTGGAAGAGAAACATGCGTGATCATCTAATGAGTTGTGATTTAATGGTAATGGTGTAGGAGTGTCCGCTCACCTCTCGTGTCTCCTGGGCTCACTCCAGTTTCTTGGGGTTGTTGACGGCCACATAGTGATAGAGAACCACCAGCAGGAAGAGCGAAACGCCCAGCATGTTGGCGAATATGGCCAGCTGCACGTCTGTCACCATCTCACTGCAAAACCACACACATCAGCTCTACTGTGGTAACACCATAGTACTGTACACAACCATCAATACCACCGTATTACCACATGGTGTCTATAAAAGCATGGAGATTTCATGCAGTTGGGGGTAACGCATTACAAGTAACGCAAGTTATGTAATAATATTACTTTTTCCAAGTAACTTGTAAAGTAATGCATTACTTTTTAATTGAGAAGAAAATATCTAAGTTACTTTTTCCCCTCATTTATTGATGAAAAGCTCTTCTGTCCTCATATTGAGAGAAATTGTGAGTAAGATGTTACTTTAGTTCTAGAATAAATGTGAACATGCATTAATTCATCTCACTCACTAAAAAACAGATCCAGTGTTCTTCAAAATGAATAAAAAAACACTGAAATTCAACGCAAAGCTGCAATAATTAAATATGTTAAATAATACAAATATCCTTCATGTATTTAATCACATTTTATTATCCGATGTCTTTGCTGCCGACCTTCGATGATCAATTCATCCATACTAATAAGCAAAAATTACTCAAGATTATATTTGTTTTCCTTTTTTTTTTATAGCTGAAGAGTTGACATTTTTTCTTCTGCAGTTTACTGTACAGACGGCAATTTACCTTTCTCTTTTGGGGTGAGAAGGCTTTTACATTTGCTAAAATAGAACTTTTTATATTAAAAATAAAAGAGCAAACACTGCCCAGATTTTAAAAGTAACGTAACGCATCACTTTCCATAAAAAGCTAAACTAAGTAACGTAATTAGTTACTTTTCTATGGAGTAACTCAATATTGTAATGCATTACTTGTCAAATGAACACTGGGCACTACTATGGAAAGCATGTTTTTATGTAAATAACTGGATCTAAGAATGACCGAACTCATTTGCAATTAAGCTTAAATGCTTTCAAAAGGCATTTAAAAAGCACATCATGAAATTATCACCAGTATAACATATATTTAATATGAAGAATGTGATCAGATCCAAAAATATCGTTGATCAAATGTGATGCGACAACTTGAGGATCTCATACAGGAAACGCGCCATTGATAACATTTGCTAATTACAGTTTAATATACTGAAGTACTCACGCTTATTGTGTTGTTTGTGTGATGTTTATGAAAAATCTGCCCGCAGCTTCTGATTCTAAAGCTCCTGCGCTGAATTCCGGGATTGAGACACGTCATGTAACGTTACATACGGGTCTCTGAACACGTCACATCCGGAATATATCACTGATTACTCACGTTGTTAAAAACAGTTGTTATTCTTATATTCGGATAAATTATTTGTGTGCTTTTTCTTTTAAACAAAAAAAATTAAAAGCATTTAACATTTTAAAAGAACTGTAAGCGGAAGGCGTGTTTCTCCTCCTGACCGCTAGAGGCGCTGAGGTGATTCTCGACGCTCGAGATCTCCGACAGGCGCGAGTTCAAATATTCAAACAGGCTTTAAACAACAAAAACATTCGCAAAAAAACTGGTTAAATATATAAACAACACACTTTTATCTTTCAAGATACATATAGCATATGTAAGTAATCATTTCTTCTCATGATCTGTAACGCAGCGATGTCAGAGTTGACGTTATTTTGTGTTTTGTTAATCTGAGGAGTGAATAACGTTACTTCAGTTCGTTTACTGTGAGAAATTAAACCATACTCTACTTTAAACAATGTGTGTAGTAGACAGTAGTGTATATATGTCTACATACTGAGAAAGATTCGTCATAAACAGACATAAATATATATGGGTCAAAGACGTTAAGATGTCCACGTCAAACGAAATGTAACTAAAAGTGATTTTATGTCTATAGAAAACACATTAAATGTAAGTAAAGTGACTACTTTAAAGGTTTCAAAGTTTTTGGAGAACAAAATGTCAAAATTTGGTTGAAATAATGTTGTATTGTCATTCAGTGTAACAACATTTATGTAAGAATTCAAACTAAATGCCTATTCTGACTTGTACATATTAAAATATATATATAAATAAGGGAGAATATTACATTTTATTGTGTTTTACATGAATAAAACAATTCTTACTGACAAATGAGCAAAACCTAGGACAGCCGCACATTGTAAAATTGTGGATTTATAGCTAATTAGTATTTGGGGTGGAAGTAATTCATCTTTTAATATATCAGAAATTGATTTTTGTTGTAAATATGCCTGACAAGATTGACACTGAATGACATTTTAGTGGGTGTCTTTTGTAAATTATGGAAAATAATGTATGATATTTATTTTTTGCTCAGAAAAACAAAAATGCAATGAAATTAAACAGAAAACTTTAAAATATTTTCTTTTGGGAAACAACAATTTATAGCAGTATTACACTTATTGTTTTTGTGCTTAAACGCTTTTCGTCTTTGACCCATATATATGACTCTGGACCACAAAACTAGTCATAAGAGTCAAATCTTTAAAAATAAGCTTTTCATTGATGTCTGGTTTGTTAGGATAGGACAATATTTGGCTGAGATACAACTATTTAAACATCTGGAGTCTGAGGGTGTGAAAAGATCAAAATATTGAGAAAATCACTTTTAAAGTTGTCCAAATGAAGTTCTTAGCAATGCATATTACTAATCAAAAACTAGGTTTCAATGTATTTACAGTAGGAAATGTACAAAATATCTTCATGGAACATGAAATTTACCTAATATAATAGAAAATATATTTTTGGCTATTGCAACAAATATCCCCATGCTACTGTTTATTTGTGTTATGAGTAGTATGTTCTAATAGTCGTGTATTGTAGTGTTGTTATTGTAGTGTGTGCTCATGTCTGTAGTGTGTGTTCTTGAGGTGATGGGTGTTTCTGATCTCTGGTCCATCCTGGATCCGGTCCGGCAGTCTGTGCCGCTCTACAGTCTGTCAGGAAAGACCCTCGCTGTGGATCTCAGCCTGTGGGTCTGTGAGGCCCAACATGTGCAGGGCATGATGGGAAAAGTCACAAAACCTCATCTCAGGTGAGTCTGAAAGCACATCTATAAGATATGAGCTGTTTTTGAGCTGTGTCTGACATATACTGTGCCTTGAAAAAGTATTGATTTTTGTCACATTTAGTTTTGTTGCAGCATTATGTTAAACTGCTTTAAATGAGTTTTTCCCCACATCAGTTTACACTCCATACACCATAATAATGACAAAGCAATGTTACAGATGTATTAAAAATAAAACACTGAAGTAAGTAGATTGCATAAGTATTCATCCCCTTAACTCAGTCCATAGTTGAAGCAGCTTTACAGCCTCAAGTGTTTTTGGGTCTGATGTGAGCATCTTTGCACATCTGCATTTGGCAATTATCTGCCATTCTTTGCCTCACCTTTTCACCTCTCCATCTCTGTCAGCTTGGACATTTTCTAGAGTCCTAGTTGTTCCAATCGTCTTCCATTATGGAGAATGCTTCTGTCAACCTTCAATGCAGCAGATTTGTTTCTGAACTCTTCTCTAGATCATCGCCTTAACGCAAGTCTGTCACTGAGCTCTACAGGCAGTTATCTTGGTTTTTGCTCTGATCTGCATTTTCAGCTGTTAGACCTTTTCTGAGAGGTGTGTGTCTTTCTAAATCAGACTCATTCACATGAATTTGCCACAGTTTAACTCCACTCCAAGTGTAGGAACATCTAGAAGCAATATGAATGCTCCTGAGATTAGGGATGCACCGATCCACATTTTTTCACTTCCGATCCGATTCCGATACCTGAATTTGGATATCTGCCGATACCGATACTATTCCGATACCAGAGCTCTATTTGCTTTTATATCACTATGACTATTATCATTATTGTTGATTTTATGAGGCTGTAACAAACTTCTCTACAAGCAAGTCTAAGTATCTCCCAAAAAGCAACTTGAGGTAAGTATGAGGTTAGAAAATGGCAGAAATCCCATCCTGAAAACAAATATGCAACTTTAAGGGTTTAAATTGATATTTATTTAAATTTCAAGACAGGGTTACTAGATACTAGTGCAATATACACTCTTGTTGCATAAAACATAAAGGTTTTCAAATATTTGAAATAAAAAATAAATATTCACACTATAAATAGAACAATGTGCATCTGATCAACATAAATTCAGTAAATTCTTGCTTGTGTAGCAGCAACAAAATAAGGTTTTCAAATGTTAAACATTTTGAATAAAAGTGCAATAAGTGCACTTTTCGGATCAGCAAAAAAACAAACAAAACAAAAAAAGTTTGTTGTTTATTAATTACTGAATGCTTACTTTAAGTACTTCTAATCCACAGCAAAAACTAGCTGAACTAATATAATAAGTAACAGAACAAGAACACTAACACAAATGACAAGTGTAGATGAATACAACATAAAGTTACTAATAAAATCAATAATACTAGTATTCAGGTGCAGAAATTTAATAATTCATTGATAAATAACTAGTGCTTCTCACTGCAGGTATTTATAGGATGCTGTCTCTTTAAGGCCTAACGCACGTAATACTGGCACGCATCTCCTTCTCAGCTGTTTCGGTTCACTGAAGACATAACCGACGCTGTTACCAGAATAAAACAACGGGTATTTAAACATAACTTTGTATGAATGTTTCTGTTCAAGAGACGTTAAAGAGTAATCAGTCTGTGAATCGCGCAGTTTGAATCACGTCTCTCTCTCTCTCTCTCTCTCTCTCTCTCTGTGCGCGTGCTCGCTTCAGGTGTGTGCGGCAACGTTAAAAACAGAAAATAACACGCACGAAGTCTACAAATTATAAACTTTTACTCTATGATGGGTAATATTTAACAGTTAATCTACTAAATAAATCCACGAGGTGCCACCTCTCGGAACAACGGCTTTGCAAACATTGCACGTTGCTGTCTTTGCGGCGTTTCCGACCGTAAAGTATTTCCACACAGCGGACATGTATGACGCTCAATGCTAAACTGCTACCTGCAAACTGAAGATTTCCTGAAAGGAGGCATCTCATCTCTCTCAGTGTCTTATTGGAGCACAGACACGTCACCTAGCCCGGGATCACTTGTGAAGTCATTTCAGCAGACAGCACTGTACGTAGACATAACTCTGGATCGGAAATTTCTCTAGGTTGGATCGGAAATTTCCGATCCATTAATTAAGCTGGTATCGGAACCCGATACCGATACTGGATCGGATCGGCCCCATCCCTACCTGAGATACATTTCCAGTGTCCCAGAAAAGGGTATGAATACTTATGCAACGGGATCTTTTCAGTTTTTTATTTTTAATAAATTTGCAAAGTTGTTACAAACCTGTTTTGTGCTGTCATTATGGTGAATGAGATGTAGATTGATGTGGAAAAAAACTAATTTAAAGCAGTTTAGCATAATACTGCAACAAAACAAAATGTGAAAAAATGAAGGGGTATGAATACTTTTGTAAGGCACTGTAGATTGGCTCGTATCCCGCAGGAACCTGTTTTTCCGTGTGTCCTCACTCACGCTGATGGGTGTGAAGCTGGTGTTCGTGATGGAGGGAGACGCGCCCAAAATCAAAGCCGAGACCATGAGCAAACGCACCGAGATGAGATACGGCAGCGTGAAGGCCAAACCGGCAGCCGCCAAAAACACCGGCAGAGGCCGATTCAAGGCCGTCCTGAGAGAGGTGTGCTTGCCTCGGTTCAGCCTATCACACATCATTCCTCCACATCCTGTTAAAGTGAGTTTGTGTGCAGTGTGCGGAGATGCTGGAGTGTCTGGGAGTGCCGTGGGTGACGGCGGCGGGCGAGGCGGAGGCCATGTGTGCCTATCTGGACTCGCAGGGGCTGGTGGACGGATGCATCACTAACGACGGCGATGCCTTCCTCTACGGCGCTCAGACCGTCTACAGGAACTTCAACATGAACACAAAAGTGGGTACTCCTGGTTTAGTCTCCACACAGATGATTAACACTGACACGTGACCTGAGAATGAAGCCTAGTGTCACGACCCCGCAGGATCCTCAGGTGGACTGCTATCGGACGCCTCGCATTCAGGACGAGCTCGGCCTCTCCAGAGACACTCTCGTGGGGCTGGCTGTTCTCCTGGGCTGCGACTACATCCCCAAGGTACTTTTAGGATGAAATGCTTTGAAAGGAGAAGTTCACTTCCAGAACTAAAATGTACAGATGATGTACTCACCCTGTTGTCATCCTAGATGTTCATGTCTTTCATTCTTCAGTTGTAGAGAAATTATGTTTTCTGAGAAAAACATTTCAGGAGTGTTCTCCATATAGTGGACTTCTATGGTGCCCTGAGTTTGAACTTCCAAAATGCAGTTTAAATGCAGCTTCAAAGGACTCTAAACGATCCCAGCCGAGGAAGAAGAGTACTATATAATGAAACAAACCTTTTTATACGTTGTAACCTCAAATGCTCATCTTGTCTAGCTTTGTGTGAACTCTGTGTATTCCAGTTCTAGACAGTTAGGGTTTGTGGAAAAACTCCCATCTCATTTTCTCCCTCAACTTCTAAATCATCCTCCATCGCCGCAGAAGAACAGACCCAGTGTTTACAAAGTGAACGTGCAAACAAGATCAAACACCCTTTACAAAAAAAGGTAAAACAGCGATCTAGGACGATTTTGAAGTATAAAAATGTATTTATTTTAGAAAATAACCAGTCGTTTCGCTAGATAAGACTCTTCTTCCTCGGCTGGGATCGTTTAGAGTCCTGTGAAGCTGCATTTTGGAAGTTCAAACTCAGGGCACCATAGAAGTCCACTATATGGAGAACACTCCTGAAATGTTTTCCTCAAAAAACAACAACAGAATTTCTAAACAACTAAAGAACAAAAGACATGAAGATGTTGGATGACAACAGGGTGAGTATATTCTCTATAGTTCAGTGTGTTTTTGCTCGGCCGCAGGTTCACTGAGTGGGGTGCAGACAGAGCTGAAAGGTCAGAGGTCACGGTGAAGAAGGTCACACACTGTCTGGTCTGTCGACACCCAGGTCAGTATCATCTGATTCCGTGATATATTTCCTGATTTGAGACTCAGGTGTTGATGGAGCTTCTCTGGTGTCTCCTAGGCTCAGCTAAAGCGCACGAGCGCGGCGGATGTGTGTTCTGCCAGAGCCAGCGCTTCTGTTCGCCGCAGGACTATGATTCCCAGTGTCCCTGTGAGTGGCACCGCACTGAACACACTCGCCAGGCCTCCTCCATCGAAGCCAGCATCAAAAAGTATGTTTATCACTGTCAAAATAACACTTTACACTGCAAAATATGCTTTTCTTACGTTGATTTTTTGTCTCGTTTCCAGCCAAAATATATACAAATTCTTAAATCAACAAGGCTTTTCTAGACAAGTAAAAATTGTCTTGTTTTCAGAAAAAAACGACTCAAAATTAAGTGATTTTGGTTGAAACAAGCAACATAATCTGCCAGTGGGGTAAGAAAAATAACCTTGTTTTCTGTTTGAAATAAGATTTTTTTTTGCTTACCCCATTGGCAGATTATTTAGCTTGTTTCAAGCAAAAACTCACTTCATTTTGACTTGATGTCATTATTGGCTGCTTTAGTAACATAATTGTGATTACACAAACAAACCAGTGAATCAAATCATTGAAATAAATTGTCTGAAAGAACCAGTTCACACAAATCCATTTTAATTACAGGAAGTAATGTCACTAATGTTCAGTTTCTCGCACAGACCAATGGTTTCGCCTCATAAGACCTCAATCATCAGGATGGAATCATTTAGTTTTGAGCACAGTTTCAGCTTAAAATCTTCTTCACTGTTCTAGTTGGGGATCAGTCAGATTTTTTTATGCTTTTTAAAGGAGACTTTTCTGCTCGTCAAGGCTGCGTTCATTCGATTAAAAATACAAATTTAAAAGAGAAAAAAAATATTGTGAAATGTTAATGCAATTTAAAATAGTTGTTTACTATTTTAATATATTTTAAAGTAAAGACTTATATTGTTAAAAAAAAAAAAAAGATTTCTATTTTAAATAAATGCTGTTCTTTTTAACTTTTTATTCATCAAAGAATCTTAAAAAAAAGTCTCACAGGTTCCGAAAAAAAAAAAATATGAAGCAGCGCAACAGTTTCCAACATTGATAATAAATCAACATATTAGAATGATTTCTGAAGGATCATGTGACACTGAAGACTGCAGTAACAGCTGAAGAAAATTCAGCTTTGCATCACAGCAATAAATTATATTTTAAAGTATATTCAAATAAAAAAACTGTTGCAATAATATTTCATAATATTACTTTTTTCTGTATTTTTGATCAAATAAATGGAACTTTGATTAGCATAAGAGTAGCATAAGAAAATCCCAAACTTTGAGCATCAGTGTACATTTGGGAGACTTGGATGAAGAGTAGAGTAGATGTCCTCATAAGAGTGTGTTTTGCTGTTGACAGGAAGACGCTGGCGTGTGAGCGGTTCCCGTTTACTGAGGTGAGTATTATGGTCTGGTGTGTTGATGTAGGAGATCAGACGTCCACATTCAGACACGTTTGCTGTTTGCTGATGTTTCAGATCATCAGAGAGTTCTTGGTGACGAAGGACAAACCCGTCCAGGCCTTCCGCAGGAGGAAACCCAACCTGCTGCTCATGCAGGTACTGAAGGACTGAGCCAAACCTATCTAGAGGATCCTGAGAGTGTTTATGTGGGGTTTACTGATGGACGTGTGATTGGTTTGTCAGACGTTTGCGCTGGAGAAGATGGACTGGCCAAAACACTACAGCAGCGAGAAGGTTCTGGTGCTCTTGACCTACACCGAACTGATGAACCGAAAACACGGACGAGACTCTCAGGCCCAGATACAGCCCCTCAGGTGACTTAGAATAAAACTCTAGTAATAAATAACAAATAAAAACAGCAAAAATGTGTTATTCACAACTAAATAACTTTTTAAAAGTGTCACTGCTAAAATTCAGTTTGAAAGAGCTTTGATTGATCAAGACTAGATCAAGTTATCTGTTTTTATATATTTTAAATATTTTTATATAAATGCAAATATGCATTATTTTAATGTACATATATTGACTTATACAAACATTTTTTTTAAATTAATAAAATATTTTATTTTGATTTTATTTCTGTTAAATGTTTTATGTCTTTTACTGTTATTATGTTTATATGTACACTGCAGCTCGAAAGTTTGGGATCAGTAAGATTTGTAATGTTTTTAAAGAAGTCTCTTCTGCTCATCAAGGCTGCATTTATTTGATCAAGAATACAGAATGGTTTTTATTTGAATATACTTTAAAATATAATTTATTCCTGTGATGCAAAGCTGAATTTTCATCAGTCTTCAGTGTCACATGATCCTTCAGAAATCATTCTAATATACTGATTTATTATTAGAATTTTTTTTTTTCAGGATTCTTTGATGAATAAGTTAAGAAGAACAGCATTTATTCAAAATATAAATATTTTCTAGCAATGTAAATCTATGCTAACACTTTTTTATTAATTTAACACATCCTTGCTGAATAAAAGTAATAATTTCTTTCAGTAGTGTCTAAAATCTTTCTATTTTAAATAAATGCTGTTCTTTTTAACCTTTTATTGATCATAGATTCCTGATAAAAGGTATCAAAGGTTGCAAAAAAAAATACATTTTTATTTTAATTATTAATAATGATTTCTCATGTGACACTGAAGACTGGAGTAATGATGCAGACAATTCAGCTTTTTATCAAAGGAATAAATTACATTTTAAAATATATTCACATAGAAAAGTTATTTTAAATTGAATAAATATTATACAATATTACAGTTTTTTTCTGTATTTTTGATCGAATAAACACAGCCTTGATGAGCAAAAGAAACGTCTTTTATAAACCATAAAAATCCCAAGTTTTTTGAGTGTCAGTGTTCAGTTTTACTTTGTCTGTAGTGAATGTTTCTTAAATATTTAATAGTCTAAAATGTTGTGAACATGTCTATGTCTGCTCCTAACAGAATCTATAAGGCGCGTGTCAGGAACGGCGTCTCCTGTTTTGAGGTCATCTGGAAGAAACCAGGTGATGTGGATCATCGTTGAGTGGATGATCAGATTGTCTCTCAGTGTGTGGTGCTGTAGTTCGCGTTGTGGACGTGTGACGGCCGTCGCTGGGCTTGTTAGTGTCTTGTTGTGAGGTCGGATCAGGAGGGGTCAGGGGTCACAGGTGACGGAACAAATGTGTCACCATCAGGTGCTAAAAGAGCTTCCTCTAGACACCAATCCTCACTCCACACCGCCGTAAACCCTTTATGACATCTCGAACAGCTTTACTCCTGCTGGGATTGGAGCAGAACTCTCACTTCAGCCTCAGCAAATCAGGAAATAGTTTAAAATGTCATTATATAATCACAGCTCTTAAAACACAACTTAAACATGCAATTTGTGTCTCTAGACCTGGGAAACTCATGGAAATTAGTGAAATTAGTTTTGCTTTGCTCTTAAATAGTTTACGGGCTGAAATGCTGCACTTTTTCTGTCCATTGAGCGTCTTACTGGAGACATTTAGTGATGGAATCATTGAATCCATTCATTTGAAAAACTGGAAGCAGATAAATGCATGAGATGAGCCTCAAACTCAAACTGACTGAACAATCATAGTCTTAAACTACAGAGACAACGTTTGTCAAGACAGACTTTAGGTTAGCTTGAGAAAGCCTAGCTTGAAAGTTTAAAGCAGCTGTAAAAGCCTTAAGTCTTGAACTTTATATAGATGGATTAGATGATTAGCATGTTGCTAGCATAATTAGAATGTAGTTGGCATGATTCGAACATTTTTCTAGCGTGTTTAGTATGTTCCTAGCATGATTAGCAAGTTGTTAGCATGTTTCTAGCATAATTAACATGTTAATTGAATTATTAGCAAGTTTCTACCATGTCATTAGCAAGCTATTAGCATGTTACTAGCCTGTGATTAGCAATTTGCTAACATGTTTCTAGCATTATTAGCAAGTTGCTAACACATTTCTAACATGTTTCTATCATGAGTAGTAAGTTGCTAGCATGTTTCCAGCATTTTTCTAGCATAATTAGCGTTTCTAGGCTGACTAGCAATTTGCTAGCACATTTTTAACGTTTCTATCATGATTAGCAAGTTGATAACATGTTTCTAGCATGATTAGCGAGTTATTAGCAAGACATTAGCATGACTGACAAGTTACTAGCATGTTTCCAACATGATTAGCAAGTTGCTAGCATGTTTTTAACATGTTTCTAGCATGATTAACACATTATTTACATGTTACTAACATGTTTCTATCATGATTAGCAAGTTGATAACATGTTTCTAGCATGATTAGCGAGTTATTAGCAAGACATTAGCATGACTGACAAGTTACTAGAATGTTTCCAACATGATTAGCAAGTTGCTAGCATGTTTTTAACATGTTTCTATCATGATTAGCAAGTTGCTAACATGTTTCTAGCATGATTAGCGAGCTATTAGCAAGACATTAGCATGACTGACAAGTTATTAGCATGTTTCCAACATGATTAGCAAGTTGCTAGCATGTTTTTAACATGTTTCTAGCATGATTAACACATTATTTACATGTTACTAACATGTTTCTAGCATGATTAGTAAGTTGTTAGCATGTTTCTAGTATGATTAGCAAGTTAACATGTTTCTAGCATCATTAGCATGTTATTTAAATATCATTAGCATGACTAACAAGTTACTAGCAATTTTCTAGCATGATTCACAAGTTAATAACGTTGCTAGCATGATTAGCGAGCTACTAGCATGTTGCTAGCAGGATTAGCGAGCTACTAGCATGTTGCCAGCATGTTACAATCATGATTAGCGAGCTACTAGCATGTTGCTAACATGATTGATGAGCTACTAGCATGTTGCTAGCATGATTGACGAGCTACTAGCATTTTGCTAACATGATTAACAAGCTACTAGCATTTTGCTAGCATGATTACCGAGCTACT
>NC_133364.1:2330509-2343009 GCF_049309525.1 Garra rufa
CACACACACACACACACACACTCACACACACACACACACACACACACACACACACACACACACACACACACACACACACACACACACACACACACACACACACTCACACACACACACACACACACACACACACACACACACACACACACACACACACACACTCGCTGACCTGCTTTGAGTCTCCACAAATCGCTTGTTTGGGGTCTGAGTGTGTGTGTGTTCTGCCTCTGGGTTTTAAGTGTGTTTCATGGCCCACCTACAATTTTGATTGGCTGATGAGTGAGCCTCTGCTTTGTGATTGGCTGATGTGTGAGGCGCCGTGCTGTGATTGGCTAATGACTTCGGTTTCGTATATAGGCCCCCAACGGACGTCACCGACGGCACCCAAAACTATGCCGGCCCCCCAGCGCGCCATAAGCTCCACCCCCTCGACCGGAATCCGGCGGAGCACGCCAGTGACACGAAACGGAGGCGGCGACGCCGAGATCATGGAGCTCAACCAGCAGGTACACAAATAACACTAACCCTCCCAGAATAAAATATACGCATTTTCACAGTTTCACAAACTTTATTTACACATATTTACATTTTTATAATGCATACCTGCCTAAAATATGGTTTTGTCAGGTTTAGCTCACTTCTGACCTCAAATTTGCCCCCACACTGCAAAAAATACTTTTCTTACTTATATTTGTCTTGTTTCCAGTCAAATTATCTAAAAATTCTTAAATCAAGAAGGATTTTTTGGATTAAACATTTTCTGAAAAAATTAGTCAAAATGTAAGTGCATTTTTGCTTGAAAAAAACCAAAGTAATCTGCCAATGGGGTAAGAAAAATAATCTTGTTTTCTATTTCAAATAAGATTTTTTTGCTCACCCCATTGGCAGATTATTTTGCTTGTTCTAAACTTAATTTGGACTTGCTGTTCTTTTTTTTATTTTTTATTTTTTTATTAATTTTAATATGCATAGGAGAAAGAAGTCAGAACAAAACAACAACAAAAGTAGAAACAATCAATAACAAATATCAAATACAGTAAAGTAATAGAATAAAAAGATCAGCATTTTTTAAATAGAATAAACTGATGAAAAATACAGTACTGATGCACAGAAGGGGAGAAAGAAAAACAAAACAAAAACAACGACAAATAAATATAATTTTTAAATAAAGTGGTTATAAATATAGTCATACATGTTGTTAAGTGTGGTGGCCAGAAGTCAGAGATCAGAGGTCTAAAAGAGGCAACCATATTCTTTGAAATGCATTGGCCTCGTTACTTAAATTGTAAGTATACTGTTCCAATCTTAATGTTTCATTTAAAAGTTGTTTAAAGAGATCAAATGTTGGGGGCCTTGGTTGGTTCCAGTTGAGCAGAATGCATTTTTTGGTCAGGTATGATATTATGCCAAGCCTCTTTTGGACCTGCTGTTCTGAAAACAAGACAATAATTTTTGCTTGTCTAGAAAATCCTTTTTGATTTAAGAATTTGCAGATATTTTGGCTGGAAACAAGACAACAAACAAGTAAGAAAAGCATTTTTTGCAGTGCAAAATATGCAAAAATAGGAATAAACACACATAGGTCCAGACATGAGCCAATGAGAGGCAGAGAATGTGGCCTACGATGTACAATCTACTATACAATGTGACTGAATTCATAACAAATTGTTAAATATGAAATAAATAAATTAAATTCACAGTTATGAAAATAAAATAAAGCATTGTGTGTGTGTGTGTGTGTGTGTGTGTGTGTGTGTGTGTGTGTGTGTGTGTGTGTGTGTGTGTGTGTGTGTGTGTGTGTGTGCCTGCAGCTGATGGACCTGAAACTGACGGTGGACGGTTTAGAGAAAGAGAGAGACTTTTACTTCGGCAAACTCAGAGACATTGAGCTGATCTGTCAGGAGAACGAGTGCGACAGCAACCCCGTCCTCGGCAAAATCATCAACATCCTCTACGCCACAGAGGTCAGTCAGCGTTAGGAAGCTCTGCAGAACTTTCACACATCAAATCACACACAATCGGACTTTTTTCTCAGAATGCTGATTTTTTTTTCATGCAGTTCAAATTTTTTTTTTGCAATTCAGACTATTTTTCTGATTTGTTTCTCTCAGTTATTTTTTTCCACACACAATTCAGTTTTTTTTTTAAACTTTTTTTCAGTATTCTTTTTTTCTTGCAATTCTGACAGTTTTCTAGCAATTCAAATTTTTTTCTTGCAATTATGTTTTTTTTTCCTCAGAAAAGGAAACAATTGGCAATTCAGATTTTTTTCTCAAAATTCTGACTTTTTTCTCACAACTGACTTTTTTTTTTTGCAATTCTGAATTCAGAGGTTACAATTCACAATTCGGATTTTTTTTCCTCCTGAAGTCCTGATTTTTTTTTGTTGCATTTTTGACTTTTTTATTGGAATAATTTTGCAGTAATTTTATTCAGACTTTTTTTTCTCACAATTCAGACTTGTTTTGATTTGATTTGTTTCTCTTAATTATTTTTTTTTACACACAATTCTGTTTTTTTTCTTGCAACTCTAACTTTTTTCTCAGTATTCTTTTTTTTTTTGCAATACTGACTATTTTCTCGCAATTAAATTTTTTTCTTGCAATTCTGATTTTTTTTACTTTTTTCCTCAGAAAAGGTTATAATATTTTTTTGGACTTTTCTTAGAATGCTTTTTTGTTCAATTCTATTTTTTGTTACATTTCTGAATTTTTCTGAATTTTGAGTTTACATCTCGCAGTTCAAATGTTTGTGATTCTGACTTTTTCTCATAATTTATTTTTTTCTAGCAAATTCTTGTTTTTAACACAACTCTGATCTTTTTCTCACAGTCTTGACTTTTTTTTGTCACAATTAATTTTTTTACAATTAATTTTTTTTCTCACAATTCAGACTTGTTTTCTGATTTGTATTATTTGTTTACACACAATTCTGTTTTTTTCTTGCAAGTCTAACTTTTTTCTCAGTATTCTTATTTTTTTTTCTTGCAATACTGACTATTTTCTCGCAATTCAATTTTTTTTGCAATTCTGATTTATTTCTGACTTTTTTAGCTTTTTTTTAGACTTTTTTAGAATGCTTTTTTGTTCAATTCTAATTTTTTGTTACATTTCTGAATTTTTCTGAATTTTGAGTTTACATCTCGCAGTTCAAATTTTTGTGATGCGATTCTGACTTTTTCTCGCAAATCAGACAATTTTTCTCACAATTTATTTTTTTCTCGCAAATTCTTGTTTTTAACACAATTCTGATATTTTTCTCACATTCTTGACTTTTTTTTCTCACAATTCAGGTTTTTTAACACAATTCTGATTTTTTTTCCGACATTTTTTGTTGCAATTAATTTTTTTACAATTATTTTTTTTTCCTCACAATTGTGACTTTTTTTCTTGCAGTTCAAATTTTTTCTTACAATTGCATGTTTGCATCTTGCAATCCTGAGTTTATAAAGACCAAAACTGTGAAATAAAAACCTCACAATTACCCTTTTTTAAATAGTTTTTATCCGTGCATGTGACACTATACTATACTAAACATGCTGTTGATCGATGTCTGGTTTGTTTTCAGGATGGTTTTGCTCCTCCAGAGGACGAAGAGATTGACGAACAGCCTCGGGATCAGGATGAATACTGATCCCTCCTCATCCTCATCCTCACTCTCACTCTCTTCATCCTTTCTGCCTGCCCTCCCTCCATCACCTCATCCTCCTTTATTTCTCTCTTTCACTCCACTAGCAGACACTAGGGGCGTGGTCTAACAGGCTCATAGAGGGAGTAGGGGTGTGTCTATGCTAATGAGGTCTGAGTTCATGCGGTGATGTTTTATTGGCTGTGGGTTTAATTAGGAGTCTAGACGACCCAGTGATGATGATGATGATGATGATGATGATGATGCAGTGACACTTGGACACACAAACACACACTCACTGATGTAGCCGACACACACAGCCCAGATTATGACTGACAGTTGTTTTTTATTTGGGCTCCAATCAGCTAATTTATTAGAGAGCTTGACGCTTGATCTCTGCGTATAGAAGGGTTTTTAGTAGCACTGAATCCAGTCCCAGACAAAGCGCAGGAGTTTGTGTGTGTTTAAATCATTATTGATTCAGTGCAGGTGTGAGAGATTTATTTATTTATGAAGAAACCGTCAGACGGCATGAATAAGTACGGCTAACGTTGAGAGGAACGTTCAGTAAAATGATACGAAGACGAAAAGAGACTTGGCCATTACTAACAGTTAACCGACTGACAATATGAAACAGAGTTTATAGCTGCTATATTTTAATTTAACATTTCATTCGTTTTTATTTGATTGACAGGTCAATTTTGATTGACAGGGCCTGCGTCATTAACCCTTTCACCCCTCATTTGCTGTCACGGCAACTGTGGCCATGGCAACCGTTTGCAAACATGCATCCATTTGGAGTTTTACTATGTAAAATAAAAATGTGTGCGGGGAATGACGGACGTGTGTTTGCTGCTTTATTCACACTCTACACATCCTAAACACTGATCTATGGATATAATATAGAACTATATAACACACACAGGTTTAAAGGGTCACTTCATGGAAGATAGATTAAAATATAAAAACTGAGCGTCAGGTATATTACACATATAAAAACTCATATACATATTTATATTGTCAAATAAAAAAAATATGGTCTCGTGTTATGTATGCAAAATGTATTATTTGGAAATTTTCATTCATGAATATTAAATTTAGTTAGTAGATTATTCAAACGGAATCCTTGTCATTGTCTTTAAAATAATCATGTGAGATTTTCCACAAAATACTGGTGTTTTTATTTAAATTGTTTACTTTAATATCACGTTTTTATCATTCAATTTTAGTAAGTGTTCTCTTTTAATTGTGTTTTTTTATTATTTAATTTAATATTCTATTTTTATGACTCGGTGTTTGTTGTTTTTATTTTTAAATTATTTTAATTTGACATTTTCATGATTTAATTATGATCATTATAAAGTATATTTATTATCATTTTATTTTTTTTATGATTCTAAGCCTTAAGTATTATATTTTAACAGTTTATTTTTAAACTGTTCATTTGACTTTTTTATTTAATTTTCATTGTTTTATTTTTTTTTTTAATAATTTATATTGCATTTTAAAAGTAATGTCTAGGATTGTTTTGTTGTACAATTATTATTATTTTATAATTATTTGTTATTTTAAATTTTTATGATTTCATTAATTATTAGCTCTCATAAACCCATATTCAATACATTTTTATGATTCTAAATCTTGAGTATTCTATCAACAATTTCATTTTACTTTTTATTTAATTTTCAGTGTTTTATTTCAATTGCGTTTTATTTTAAAATTAATTTCTATTGATTTTTTATAATTAATCTCTAGTGTTATTTTGTTTTACAATTATCTGTTGTAATTTTACATTTTCATTGATGATTATTTCATTAATTATTAGCTCTCAAGAGCTCATGAACCCATATTCAATAAAAAAAATTTAATTGAACATACACATACACACATTTACAGCTCAAAACAGATAATAACAATAACAAACAACATACAAAGATCCTGAAAAATGACCAAAAAACAATTAACATTAACCCAGGGTTAATATATAAATTAAAACAAATTAAATTTGATTAGAATTCTCTCCAAACACCTAGTCAACAGCACATTAAAAATTATTTAAAAAAATACATTCGTCATCAACAAAGAACAACTTCGAACAGCGGTTCCAATCGTCTGCGACCAGAGAGTCACGTGCTACTCAGCGGCGCTTCCGATTGGTCAGCTAGATCTGCTCTCCGGCGGTTAGCCTGCGCGCTAAGAGGTTTACAAGGAATATCAAGATCATTACATGAATAAACAACACGTTTCCAGACAGAGACCTAGCGATATATAATAAATCCTACTAGACATTTATGTTCAGTACGGTTTACTAGTATAATATACAAAACCGACAAAGCTAGTTGCAAATTTAGCCGCGCGCCCTTCGGGATCGATGTGTAAAAACACTCGCTAATAGTTCCTCTCACTCTGACCGGAAGTGCTCTAAGAGTGGACGCGCTGGAATAGGAAGCAGTTCCGCTCGCTGCAAACAGACGTGGCATAAGAGCCGTTGGTTTGATTCGATCAGCTCTGTCGGTTATTAATTACCATTGATTTGTTTTAGATCGGGATTATGGCCTCTGGTGTGGGCAAATGGGAGGTGGTGAAGAAAGGAAAGAAACAGAACAGCAGCAGCAGCGGAGGAGGAAAAACTCAGGACAAGAAATCAGCCCGGAAAGCGCTGAGTGAGGCCAACATGAGACACACTGACAGCAACCGTGAGAAAAACGACTAAATACACTCACAAACACACGATAATAACGCGATCAGACTGAACATTAACCGCTCGTTATTCGACAGTTATTAAAGCGTTTATTCACATTAGCCCAGAAACGCCATCACAATAACATCCGTCGTGATTATTACCTCAGATATAGACATACTACAGTCAGTTATTCAACATATTACCGTCTGGAACACTAACTTTACCATGGTACAACCAAAATAATGACTGTCAGTGAATCGTGATTTGTGACAGTTCAACTGTTCTAATCTTGAGACTAGATTCAAAACCAAACAAAATCAAATCTCAGCTGTTCACACCGAAACCCACTCATAAGGGTTCATTTTTGAAATTGAGATTTAAACCTGACCTGAAAGCTGAATAAATACGCTTTCCATTGATGTATGGTTTGTTAGTATAGGACAATATTTGGAAATCTGCAATCTGAGGGTGCAAACAAATCTAAATACTGAGAAAATCACATTTAAAGTTGTCCAAATGAAGTTCTTAGCAATGCATATTACTAATCAAGAATTAAGTTTGTAGTAGACTTAGAAAATATGTTCACGGAACATGATCTTAATATCACGGCATATAAGAAATATCGATAATTTTGACTCACAAAATGCATTTTTGGCTAACGTTATTGCTGATACTTCAAGGAGTAGTTCACTTCCAGAACAAAAATGTGCAGATAATGTACTCAACCCCTTGTCATCCAAGATGTTCATGTCTTTCTTTCTTCAGTCGTAAAGAAATTGTTTTTTGAGGAAAACATTTCAGGATTTCTCTCCATATAGTGGACTTCTATGGAGGAAGACTCTTCTTCCTCGGCTGGGATCGTTTAGAGCCCTTTGAAGCTGCATTTAAACTGCATTTTGAAAGTTCAAACTCAGGGCACCATAGAAGTCCACTATATGGAGAGAAATCCTGAAATGTTTTCCTCAAAAAACATAATTTCTTTACGACTGAAGAAAGAAAGACATGAACATCTTAGATGACAAGAGGGTGAGTACATTATCTGTAAATATTTGTTCTGGAAGTGTTAAATATTAAAACATGATCAACTGAACTGAGATGCAATGTTCCACAAAATATTAAAGACTAGAAGGAGAATATTGCAGTAGTAACACTTACATTTCATTAGTTTATTACTCGCGTATCAGGATGAACTCCAGTGAAACGGCTCCATTCAAGGATGTTTAGATATTTTTATTTAATTATTTATTTATTTTTTATATATTTTATGTGCGCAAGATAAAAGCAACAACAGAAAAAAGAAACCTATTACTATTTATTTTACAGTTACTATTAGTATTACTTAAAAAAAACTAATAAAAATTACAAAAATAATAACACACAACAGATCTCAAAACTAAAATTAATTGTCAGATTTTTAACAATTTGAAATCAAATAGTAGTTTAAAGCACTCTTAAAAATAGAAACTAATTAAAAAATCTGTAATAACTGCTGTAATGTGATGTCAGTGGGTGTGTGGTTGTGAAATGTGTGGCGTGGGTCATCAGGACCCGAGTACAGACGCTCTTCAGTGCTCTCCTGTCTCATTCTGTTCTCTGTCCCTCTGTAGACGTGATGTCTGAGACTATATTTGACAGCTTTGGGAAGCTGCAGAAGAAGCAGAACAAGGAGCAGGTTCCTCCTCCGGGCGAAAACCAGCAGAAGAAGGCCAACGCAGGGCAACAGAACAAAAAACCTCCGGCCAACAGCAGCACCAAACCCATCAGCTACAAGACACTGGAGGAGGCCATCAAAGCCGTGAGTAAACACTCACTCACTCACTCACTCACTCACTCACTCACTCACTCACTCATTCACTCACTCACTCACTCACTCACTCACTCACTCACTCACTCACTCACTCACTCACTCACTCACTCACTCACTCACTCACTCACTCACTCACTCACTCACTCACTCACTCACTCACTCACTCACTCACTCACTCACTCACTCACTCACTCACTCACTCACTCACTCACTCACTCACTCACTCACTCCGTCAGGTGTTATAGACCGTCTCTGCTGACACATGTATATAGATGTGAGTATTTGATGTGTGTCTCAGCTGGACATAGTGGAGCTGAAGCAGCAGCTGGAAAAAAGTCAGAGTCTGTTTCCTGAGAATCCGTCCGTCTGGGTGAAGGATCTCGCCGGATACCTGAACTACAAACTCCAGGCGCCAGACACCGACCCCACGCTCAGCAGCCATGCACACGGTCAGTGTGTGTGTGTGTGTGTGTGTGTGTGTGTGTGTTAGACTTTAATTCTGAACTTTTATTCATGAAAAATCATGCACTTTTTATGAAAAGTCTTCATTTATTAGTCTGCATTTTAATATTTATAAGGCCCTAAAGAAATTAGAAAAATTAATAAAAATTAATATATTTTAAGTAATTTTTTAAATGCATGAAACAAAACAGTGTTATCGCAATTCTATATATAACAAAAGTTTGGGATCAGTACGATTTTTAATGTTTTTAAAGATGTTTCTTTTGCTCATCAAGGCTGCATTTATTTGATCAAAAATATTGAAAAAAAAAACTGTAATATTATTGCAATTTAAATTCACTTTTTTCTATGTGAATAGATTTTAAAATGTAATTTATTCCTTTGATACAAAGCAACATTTTCAGCATCATTACTGCAGTCTTCAGCGTCACATGATCCTTCAGAAATCCTTCTAATATACTGATTTATTATTAAAATTATCAATGTTGGAAACAGTTGTGCTGCTTAATATTTTTTTGAAGCCTGTAATACTTTTTTAGAATTCTTTGATCAATAAAAGGTAAAAAAAAAAAAAATGCATTTATTTAAAATAGAAAGGTTTTCTAACAATATACCCTACTGTTCAAAAGTGTTGGGGTCAGTACATTTTTATTCTTTGTTATTTTGAAAGAAATTAATACTTTTGTTCAGCAATAATGTGTTTAATTATTAAAAAGTGATAGCATAGATTGTTTTCTAACATTGTTAGAAAAGATTTATATTTTGAAAAAAGTGCTGTAATATTTGTCAGCACAGCTGTTTCCAACATTGATAATTCTAATACTAAATCTGCATATTAGAGTGATTTCTGAAGGAAAGTAATGATGCTGAAAATTCAGCTTTGCATCACAAGAATAAATTAGATTTTAAAGTATATTCAAATAAATACCATTATTTTATATTGTAATAACATTTTGCAATATTACTGTTTTTTTCTGTATTTTTGATCAAATAAATGCAGCCTTGATGAGCAGAAGAGACTTCTTTAAAAATATTACAAGTCTTACTGATCCCAAACTTCTGAGTGACAGTGTATGTATATATCAGAATCTAATGCTGTGTTTCTGTGTGTAGATTACCCATACTGCCTGGCTAATAAGGAGCTGAGGGCTGTAATCAAGAACCTGCTGGGAAAATGTTCAGAGACGCTGCCTGAGTTCTTCGACCACTGCATGTTCACGATGCTGAGAGAACAGGACCGACAGCCCGGTGAGACCCGATACTGCTGAATCACATTCACAGAGAACAACAGTGTTCATGATGCTCAGCTCTAGCAGATATTGAGCTCTGTTATTCATCAGAGATGTGTGTTGCGTTCGCTGTGAGTTGAGCTCTACTGTTTCTGCAGGTGAATCTCTGCATGGCTACAGGATGTGCATTCAGGCTCTCATGCAGGACAAACCCAAAATCGCCACTCTGAACCTGACTGACGTAAGTCCAACGCCTCTGTGCTGCACCAGACTTGAGCTAAATGGGGCGACTAACGCTTGGCAGACGCTCTTACGGCACCCTAATGACCTCTGACCCCTCTATATAGTCATTTAGATTTTATTAATATTTTGAATTAAGAATTAATTTGTATATTTTCTGTTTTCATTTTAAATGTTGTTTTGTCTTTTTTATTACTCTATATAGCTTTTATTCTTTTTAATCTCAGTTCTAGTTATTTTAATAAATTAAGCTCAACACAAATGAGAAATATTGCATCGGAAACATTTTTGTTGTTGTTGTTTACTTTTTTTAAATTGCCTAAATTATAATATTTATAGAAATATTTTTTGAAATATGTTTTATTTTTTCCCACAAATTCTGTTTTCTGCATTAATTTTTAAGTCTGTTTTAATGGTTTAATTAAATTACTAATCCAGGATGTCTAAACAGTTGAATCAATATGACTGTAATTTACTAATTTATTGCGGTTGTTACAATAATAGTGTCTCTTGAAATTAGTAGAAATTATTTTGTTACATCTGTATTATTAACTCTCGGTTTCACAGACGAGGCTTAAACCTAGTCCTAGACTAAAATGTCTGCTTTCAACTGAAAGAAACTTTCACTGACTGATCTTAATGTATATCAATGCCTTGGTTTTGTCTCAAGATGCACACCAGTAATGTTTTTTTGTTTTTGTTTTTTTTCATAAGACATGTTTTTAAGAATGACTTCAATGTCTTAATTGCACTATGGGCTAAACCTGGCTACAAGTTTTAGTTGTATTTTCAGTTAGTTTAGTACAGCGAATTAAACCAAAAATAAGAAAAGCTGTCTTGTGCCCCGTCCACAGCACCTGGAGCTGCTGCGCTCCCATCAGAACCGGCCGGTCAAGTGTCTGACCATCATGTGGGCTCTGGGACAGGCCGGATTCTACGACCTCGCTCAGGGCATCAGGGGTGAGTGCCGACAAAACCAGGGCAAAGACCAGAGAAATCATTGAGAAACAACAGAGTCTGTGCTGCTGATGTGTGTAACTGCACTTCTGCAAGCTCTCCTGGGATTGAACATGAACTTTATAACATCTGGATAACCGAACAGAAGGAGCAGTCCTCTAGTTTTGACCTGTGTTTTGTCCTGTAGTTTGGCTGGGGATCATGCTTCCTGTTCTCGGGATGAAGGCTCTGTCTGCGTACGCCATCGCATATCTGGAGCGGCTCCTCACGTGAGTGTTTGCAAGATTCATACCGTTAAGGTTCTGGACCGTCTGAACTGAAGCTCAAGTTATTTTTGTGTGTTTCAGTCTTCATGCCAACCTGACCAAAGGTTTCGGGATCATGGGGCCAAAGGAGTTCTTTCCTCTGCTCGACTTTGCTTACATGCCCAAAAACGCCCTGACACAGAGGTGAGGCTCTCCTATATTCTCATCCTGATTCGTATCCTTCATATTCACATCCTGATTCGTATCCTTCATATTCACATCCTGATTCATATTCACATCCTGATTCACATCCTGATTCGTATCCTTCATATTCACATCCTGATTCATATTCACATCCTGATTCATATTCACATCCTGATTCACATCCTGATTCGTATCCTTCATATTCACATCCTGATTCATATTCACATCCTGATTCGTATCCTTCATATTCACATCCTGATTCGTATCCTTCATATTCACATCCTGATTCATATTCACATCCTGATTCGTATCCTTCATATTCACATCCTGATTCGTATCCTTCATATTCACATCCTGATTCATATTCACATCCTGATTCACATCCTGATTCGTATCCTTCATATTCACATCCTGATTCATATTCACATCCTGATTCACATCCTGATTCACATCCTGACTCATGTATTGATTCACATTCTGATTCGTGTCCTGATTCATATTCAAACCCTGATTCATGTTCATGTCCTGATTGATGTGTAATGTTGTCCTACAGTCTGCAGGAGCAGTTGTGCCGTCTTTACCCGCGGCTCAAGGTCCTGGCATTTGGAGCCAAACCCGATTCGACGCTGCACACATATTTTCCCTCTTTCCTGTCACGAGCCACACCAAACTGCCCTGATGCCATGAAGAAAGAGGTGAGACATGCATTAATTAGTGCCTCTAATCCATGTGTCCGAGTTTTTCCTGGATAATTTTTAAGTGTGGGTTAGGAATGTCCCCATAAAACATGTAAACCTGTGTGTGTGTGTGTGTGTGTGTGTGTGTGTGTGTGTGTGTGTGTGTGTGTGTGTGTGTGTGTGTGTGTGTGTGTGTGTCTGTGTGTCTGTGTGTGTGTTGTCTGTCTGTGTGTGTCTGTGTGTGTGTTGTCTGTCTGTGTGTGTGTGTGTGTGTGTGTTGTGTGTGTGTGTGTGTGTGTGTGTGTGTGTGTGTGTGTGTGTGTGTGTGTCTGTCTGTGTGTGTGTGTGTGTGTGTGTGTGTGTGTGTGT
>NC_133364.1:2345509-2422696 GCF_049309525.1 Garra rufa
AAAAGCTGCAAAAGTAGGTGTGGAAAGGAGAGAGAGTGTTTCTTTCAGGTTCAGACAGATCAGACTGTTTCATTTCGCTCCCATTGAGTTAAGAACACAAATAAATGCACAGCCATTTTCACTGTGCATTGAAAGCATACACATGAACATGCTGTTACACCTCTATTAACCTTTAAGGCTTATTTTGCGGAGTTTATAATTATAATTTATAAGTTGTATGGTCAAAATAATTGATTTTTCTTTAATGTCAAAAATCATGAGGATATTAGGATCGTGTTCCTAATTTCCTACCGTAAATATATTAAAGCTTTTTGATTAGTAATATGCATTGCTAAGATCTTCATTTGGACAACTTTAAAGGTGATTTTCTCAATATTTAGATTTTTTTCGTACCCTCAGATTCCAGATTTTCAAATATTGTCCTATCCTAACAGACCATACATTTTCAAAAAAACTTGACCCTTATGACTGGTTTTGTGTTCTAGGGTCACATATGAAATTAGCACAACCTTTTTGTTAATATTTAGAGTTGGTTCATTTATTTTAGATTTTGTGTTTTCATTTCATTGAGTGTTTACTTTATTCACATTTTTAAACAGTTTCTTTGTGAGAAACACTACAGTATGGTTACAGAATCAAGTTGCCATCTAAAAAAGCTTATTTTACACAAGTGTGACCATAAATATGATATAATTTCAGCTGTTGTAGATGTGTATTTGCCATCTTCAAGTGACTATGATCTGATGTGTCTGGATCTCCCATCAGTCTCTGCAGATGAAGATGCACGGTCAGGGTTTCCCGTGGAGGCGTGTGCTGATGATGACGCTGGTGTTCGTGGCGGGCTTCGTCGCGCATGACGTGAGGTCACGGGGGTCGTTCGCCGACTCCACCGCGGCGCTGTATCTGGAGAGGTCAGGGGTCACGGGCGTATCCCGGCAGGCCTGGAGTAAAGTGTCGCACTACGGCCAGCGGAGCGTCAGGTCAGGAAACGCATCGAACGCGTGCTAGACGTGCTGCTGCCGTGTCACGTGACTCACGTGTGTTTGTGTTTCAGCTGGCTGGCGGAGAACACGCCGTACTATTACTCTCGCGCGGCGGAGGCCACAGGGCCGCTGCTGGAGGACGCACGCGATTGGATGAAGGCGGCGGCGCTCTACGTCGCTCAGAAGAGCTCTGAAGTGTTTCTGTGGCTGCAGGAGAAAGTGCCGCTCGTCATAGAATGGGTCAGAATACAGATGCCACGTCCTTTTACTTTCTAGATGACAAAAATGTAGATTTGTAGTTGTTCATGTAAATACATGTGTTCCTCAGGTCCAAGCGAACACTCCAGACAGTGTGTTTGAGCTGATAGAGTATGTGAAGCAGCTGCTGCTGTACGTCCACCAGCACCTGATCGTCCCGGCGCTGCAGTATCTGAACACAGCGCTGCAACACGCCTGGAGGAGCCTGCAAGAGTCATGCAAGTCAGTCACACACAACACACATCACATCACTGCGCCTCACTGAGCTCCGGCTCGCTCTTCTGTCTCCACACACACTGCTGCTCTAAACTTTGGGATCCGTAAGACTTGGAATGGTTGTTTTTTTAAGAGCTATCAAAAATGCAGAACAAAATTAGTAAGAAACAGTAATACTGCTAAATGTTATTACAATAAAAAATTGTTTTTTATTTGAATATACTTTAAAATCTAATTTATTCCTGCGATGCAAAGCTGAATTTTCCTCAGCTGTTACTGCAGTCTTCAGTGTCACATGATCCTTCAGAAATCATTCTAATATGTGACCCTGGACCACAACACCAAAAGTGAGATGTATACATCATATGAAAGTTCAATAAATAAGCTTTCTATTGATGTATGGTTTGTTAGGAGAGGACAATATTTGGCTGAGATACATCTATTTGAAAATCTGGAATCTGAGGATGCAAAAAAATCAAAATACTGAGAAAATCACCTTTAAAGTTGTCCAAATTAAGTTCTTAACAATGCATATTACTAATCAAAAATTACATTTTGATATATTTACAGTAGGAATTTTACAAAAAATCTTCATGGAACATGATCTTTACTTAATTTCCTAATGATTTTTGGCATAAAAGAAAAAACAATAATTTTGACCCATACAATGTATTTTTGGCTATTGCTACAAATATACCCCAGCGACTTAAGACTGGTTTTGTGCTCCAGGGTCACATATACTGATTTATTATTAGAATTATCAATGTTCTTTCAGGATTCTTTGATGAAAAACGGCATTTATTCAAAATATAAATCTTTTGTAACAATGTAATACTTTTTTATCACTTTCTGAATTTAACACATCCTTGCTGAATAAGAGGATTAATTTATTTTAAAAAAAATAAAAGAAAGAAAGAATAAAAATGTTCAGTCCCTAAACTTTTAAACAGTAGTGTATATTGTTAGAAAACCTTTGTTTTTAATAAATGCAGTTCTTTTTAACCTTTCATTGATCAAAGAATCCTGAAAAAAATTATAACCGGTTTCAACAAAATATGAAGCAGCACAACTGTTTCCAACATTGATAATACATCAGCATATTAGAATGATTTGTGAAGGATCATGTGACACTGAAGACTGCAGGAATGATGATGGAAATTCAACTTTGATCACAGGAATAAATTACATTTTAAAATATATTCACATAGAAAACAGTTGTTTTAAATTTAAATAATATTTCACAATTGTTTTTCTGTATTTTTGATTAAATAAATGTTGCCTGGATGAGCAGAAGAAATGTCTTTAAAAAACATTACAAATCTTACTGATCCCAAACGTTTAAGCAGCAGCGTCTATAACGTCAGCGCAGGTTGTTTGCACTGAAGTGTTGATAACAAACAGGCATTTTCTGCTGCTCCACCTTTAGCTCTTCTGTGTGCAGATAAGCAGTGTTCTGATCAGTGATGTGTTTGTTGTGTCTGTAGCGGCGAGGTGTCGCTCCACTGCTTACAGAATCACCTGAGATCCTTCACCAACAGCACCTGGGTTTACCTGCAGGACGCCACGTCTGCCGTCAAGAGTCGAGCTCAGGAGCTGCTGTCTGGAGCGTGATGCCCGTCTCCGACAGACCCTCCTTCACCTCACATTTCCTCCTTTTTCCCCCGTTTTGCTTTATTTTGTCAATTTGCATGATTTTATATCTGTTGTACTGACGGTTCGGTCTTTTATGCAGATGTTTTTCATGGTGTTTATTTTCCGAGGCGTGTTCTTTAGCTCTGTGTGGATCACTAATGACTACTGCTGCTGTACTTGAACACTGAACATTAATGTGATTGAGCTGATGGACCATTCACCGTCAGACACAGCCGCATCTTCTGCTTTCGGGCCGCGGACTCCAGAATAACAGGGTTGCTACAGAAACCGCGCTGTTGAAATAGAATATATCATTTGAAGCAGGCGTGTGTCCTGTCAGATGAACTGATTTGTTACTTTGTAAATGATTTATAAATAAATAAACCAATGCTGTTCAGTCCTGCTCACTGTGCCTGGCTTATTTTTATATTTTCATTGTGTAATGGAACCCAAAGCCTTGTGTGTGCGCATTAAAACATTTTAATTCAAATATGAGTCCATAATCCAATCCTTCCTCCAGTGAAAAAGCCATCTGGTCTGAATCAGGAGAGAAATCTGCACAGATCAAGCACAGTTTACAAAACCGCTCTGAACAAATATAGGGCTGGATTTTGGTAAGCGACAATAGGAGATGGACTTTTCCACTGGAGGAAGCGTTATTATGGATTATGGACTTAATGTATTTGAGTTAAAAATGTCTTAACGATGGATGTGTTTGAGCTTTTGTCTTGTCAAGATGTTAACTGATGGACTGAGTGCTGTGGATTATTGTGATGTTTTTATCAGCTGATTGGACTCTCATTCTGACGGCACCCATTCACTGCAGAGGATGAAATGACACATTTCTACAAATGTGGTGAAGAAACAAACTCATCTGCATCTCGGATGGCCTGAGGGTGAGCATATTTTAAGCAAATATAAATATTTGGTCGAACTATGTTTTGGTAGAATTGTAGTTTTCGTGTAGATTCATACGATGTTATTACAGCGTTATTACTGTGTTATTCCATCCCCTTCGATAGCTCAGTTGGTAGAGCGGAGGACTGTAGAGGTGTATCCACTGATATCCTTAGGTCGCTGGTTCGAATCCGGCTCGAAGGAGGAATTTTTTTTTAAAAACACGTATATATATTCAGTAACTTGTTTAATCTTCTGACTTCGATTCAGTCGAGCAAATAAGCTCAAGGTAACGGTAAGAACACATTCTAGTATAGAGCAAACCAGACCAGATGAACTGGTTTAACTAGTAAACGATTTGAATAGTGATGTCCTTCCTGGACACTTCGCCTGCAGCGTTAACCAGCCTAGTTTTTTAAGTGTTTTACAGTTGCTGACCAACTTTGCCTATTGAAAATATCCCTATTCTGGTCCAAACTGGTATACGCGGGTTTCGCTTCAGCAGGACTGTAGCCATAAATATTAGTGTAAGTGAAGGTCATTCTGATTTAAAAGCGAATTTAGGTATTTATTTAGTGGAATAGACTGAACTGAACGCGTATTTAATAAACATAATAAATATTAGTGATGGGAGAAACAAACCTTTTCACGGTTTCGAAGCGCTCGAAACACAACACGCTAGAGACGCCTGCTGGTCAAAGTGTGTAAATGCAACTAAAACAAGCATAAAAACAGCTTTTGCAAATGTTTTATTGAAAGTATAATACTTTAAATGCAAATAAAACATCAAATATGAAGTCTATGTATAGTATGTGTGTGTTTTTTATATT
Source organism: Garra rufa (assembly GCF_049309525.1). NCBI lineage: Eukaryota > Metazoa > Chordata > Actinopteri > Cypriniformes > Cyprinidae > Garra > Garra rufa. The sequence continues at coordinate 2,350,326 of NC_133364.1, forward strand.
AATTTGCAGCGGCAAACCATTGCAATGACTGAAATCACGTGACTTTGGCAGTTTGATACGCGCATCGAACCACTGTTTCGAAACAAGCGATTCACAAAAGGTCCGAAGCTTCAGTAAGCAGTGCTTCGAAAGCGTCCATCACTAATATACATTTATTGAGCGCTGATAATTATTATACAGTAACTGACACTGTATGGAGGATGATGCCTGGCGCGGGTCTCGCAGGCGGGGGATTAGCTCAGATGGTAGAGCGCTCGCTTAGCATGCGAGAGGTAGCGGGATCGATGCCCGCATCCTCCATAGCTTTTCGGATCTTTTCGCGAATTATAAAGAATTAAATGAGAAGTGAACACTCATGATTCGCAAAACAACTCGCGCTGTATATATATATATATATTTTTTTTTTAAATATGTAACGTTATATCGAACCTTAAGATCGAGTTTTTAAAACATGTCACTAATCAAATTTTAATTCTAATCTAACTAAATTTGATGAGCACACAAATTTAAGATTGTTTTATTATGGTTTACACGCCTTTCCTGTTACTACGTCCTTGGAATCAAACCAACCAATCTCTACGCGCGCAGCTGTCGAGCGAGCTAATCAGCTGTCGCTGCGCTGTGCTCGAGAGCCAATCAGCGGTCAGGTCGCTGTTCCTGTGAGTCGAGTTGCTGATGAGGGTTTGTTTGGGTTTAAAGAGTCGCCTAGTGATCGCTGAGGAGGAAGGAATAAACGCAGGTATTTATTCTCAACACAGCGATGACAAACGCATGCTTGCTTTGATTTGTGTTTAGATTTCGTTGCTGCTCGCGTCTGAGGTGTTTTGTCAGACAACGGTGGTGATTTTGTCATGAAATAGCTGCAGTAAAGCTAGCGAATGCTAACCAAACACTAGCAGCTGCTGCGGATGGCTATTACAGCTACAGCGGAATTCAGAAACTATCGTGTGTTTACGGTCTGGCAGGAGATAAAGAATGATACAGGTTCGTATAACAGGTTTCAATCAGGTAATGTCACCTACGAGAACGTACCATGGTACACTGATGATTTCCGATTGAAAATACCGTGTCATTGTTTGATTACTGTAGTCATACATTAAAGTAGAATCACGGGATGACGATTATCATCGTGTCAAAAACAACGACAATTATGGTGCATAATAATTAATTATATTAAATGGAGTCATTACAATGCATTCGCAGTATCATGGTATTACTATGTTTTTGTACATGGTTGATATTTCTGCAAGATTTAAAGAAAATGCAACTAGAAATGTCTAAATTTAGTTACAGGGAGAAAGATAGATTTTCAGGAAGCAAGAGAAATTTAAAAAGAAAAGCATTTAAGTATGGTTATACTATATATGTATAAATCTTATATAAAAAGTGAAAAATATAGTGTTTATTTAACATTAAAAAATGAGAGTTCTGCAAAATTTGCAATAATTTATTGTCTATTTAAAAATGAGAATAATGCAACATTTTCAATAGCATATATAGCATATATTAATACATTTTTTAAAAATGAAAACAATGACCGAATGTGAAGTAAAATATTGTTTATTTAAAATGTAAAATAAAAAATGAAAATAATGCAAAATGTGCAATAAAATAGTGTTTAAGCTAAAAAAAATTTTTAATTATGCATAATGTGCAATAACATATAGTTTATTTAAAATAAATATTGTAAAGTGTTAATACAATATTGTGTTTATGTAACATTTCAAAAAATACAAATAATGAAAAAATGTGTAATAAAATAGTAGTATGCATTCAATACTTAAAAATAAAAAAATAATGCCATGTGTGCAATGAAATATATAGTGATTTTTATTATTTAAAAAATTGTTGCACTGGTGGAGTTTTTGTTTGTGAAATGTGATAAACTCACTAGGTACGTCAAACCTTGTCTGTCGTCATTAGTGTGTGTGTGTGTGTGTGTGTGTGTGTGTGTGTGTGTGTGTGTGTCCTGAAACTGTGCTTGTTTTTCCAGCTAGTGCACGATCATTACAGGATTCATTACAGAAGCAGTTCTGCAGAGGAGACACAGGATCTGCCGTGTGTTTTATGAGCCGTGAGCTGAGCTGATGTTGGGGGTCAGAGGTCACTGACTGATAGTGTGTGTTTGGTTTGTCATTCAGGTGTGGAGATGAAGAGTCTCAGCGCCGCATGAACGTCCACCAGGCCATGGAGTTCCGCTTCGGGAGCATCGCGTTCAGCTCGCGCTTCGACTCGGGGAATCTGGCCCGCGTGGAGCGAGTGGATCGATCCGAACCCGACGGCGAGAGCGGCAGACCGGCCAACGCTTCAGCCCAGCCGCTGCCCGACTACGAGTTTAACGTCTGGACCAAACCGGACTGCGCCAGCACAGAGTTCGAGAACGGCAACCGGTAGATGATTACATGATCGCAGTGTTCAGATCTTTGTGAAATAGAGTTGTATCATTAAGAGCTTAAGATGCTTTAGAACTGCTTCATGGGCAATTTGACTTTTTTGTTTGGTTATTTTTGGGTTTAATGTTGAATTAAAGATAGAATGTGTGTCCAACAGGTCATGGTTTTACTTCAGTGTTCGTGGGACGTTGCCGGGCAAACTGCTGAAGATCAACATGATGAACATGAACAAACAGAGCAAGCTTTACTCGCAGGGCATGGCGCCGTTCGTCCGCTCGCTGCCCGTCAGAACGCGCTGGGAGAGAGTCCGCGACAGACCCGTCTTTGAGGTGCAGACACACCGCTGGAGAAAAACACTTCAAACAATCCTGTTTGTTTCCTGAAATAATCCAACTATAAATAACTCCTGTGTGTGTTTCTGCAGATGTCAGACAGTCAGTTTATCTTGTCGTTTGTTCATCGTCTGCTGGACGTGCGCGGCGTCACCACTTATTTCTCCTTCTGTTATCCGTTCTCGTACACGGAGTGTCAGGACATGATGCTGCAGCTGGACCACAGGTTCCTGAGTGCCGCACACACGCCGGGGCCCTGCAGGTACACAACCATCAGACACCTGCTGCAGCCTCACAGCTCACTTACGGAAGAAACAAGAGAACAGTCCAAATATTTTGAGAATAAAGCCGAAATGCTACAAAATTAAAGTCAAAATATTTGTAGAATTTTAAATCATAGAGTTAAAACTGATTTAGATTTTGAAAGCTGAGACTTTGTTATATCTCCTGGTGATCCCAATCTGGGCCATTTGCGTTCACAATAGGCTGGAATATACTCTCTAAATATTAGAACTTTAGTCTTGTAATTGCCACTAATTAATTTAGACTTTATTTTTGAAACATTTCGACTTTATTTTTGAAACATTCCGACTTTATTTCTGAAACATTCCGACTTTATTTTTGAAACATTCCGACTTTATTTCTGAAACATTCCGACTTTATTTCTGAAACATTCTGACTTTATTTTTGAAACATTCCGACTTTATTTCTGAAACATTCTGACTTTATTTCTGAAACATTCTGACTTTATTTCTGAAACATTCCGACTTTATTTCTGAAACATTCCGACTTTATTTCTGAAACATTCTGACTTTATTTCTGAAACATTCTGACTTTATTCTTGAAACATTTCGACTTTATTCTTGAAACATTCCGACTTTATTCTTGAAACATTCCGACTTTATTTCTGAAACATTCCGACTTTATTTTTGAAACATTCCGACTTTATTTCTGAAACATTCCGACTTTATTTCTGAAACATTCTGACTTTATTTTTGAAACATTCCGACTTTATTTCTGAAACATTCTGACTTTATTTCTGAAACATTCTGACTTTATTTTTGAAACATTCCGACTTTATTTCTGAAACATTCCGACTTTATTTCTGAAACATTCTGACTTTATTTCTGAAACATTCTGACTTTATTCTTGAAACATTTCGACTTTATTCTTGAAACATTCCGACTTTATTCTTGAAACATTCTGACTTTATTTTTGAAACATTTCGACTTTATTTTTGAAACATTTCGACTTTATTTCTGAAACATTCTGACTTTATTTCTGAAACATTCCGACTTTATTTCTGAAACATTCTGACTTTATTTCTGAAACATTCTGACTTTATTTTTGAAACATTCCGACTTTATTTCTGAAACATTCTGACTTTATTTTTGAAACATTCTGACTTTATTCTTGAAACATTTCGACTTTATTCTTGAAACATTCCGACTTTATTCTTGAAACATTCCGACTTTATTCTGAAACATTCTGACTTTATTTTTGAAACATTTCGACTTTATTCTTGAAACATTCCGACTTTATTTCTGAAACATTCCGACTTTATTTCTGAAACATTCCGAAACATTCCCACTTTTTTCCCGAAACATTCCGACTTTATTTCTGAAACATTCCGACTTTATTCTTGAATCATTCCGACTTTATTTCTGAATCATTCCGACTTTATTTCTGAAATATTTCGACTTTATTCTTGAAACATTCCGACTTTATTTCTGAAACATTCCGACTTTATTTCTGAAACATTCCGACTTTATTCTTGAATCATTCCGACTTTATTTCTGAAACATTCCGACTTTATTCTTGAAACATTCCGACTTTATTCTTGAAACATTCCGACTTTATTTCTGAAACATTCCGACTTTATTTCTGAAACATTCCGACTTTATTCTTGAAACATTCCGACTTTATTTCTGAAACATTCCGACTTTATTCTTGAAACATTCCGACTTTATTCTTGAAACATTCCGACTTTATTTCTGAAACATTCCGACTTTATTTCTGAAACATTCTGACTTTATTTTTGAAACATTCCGACTTTATTTCTGAAACATTCCGACTTTATTTCTGAAACATTCTGACTTTATTTCTGAAACATTCTGACTTTATTCTTGAAACATTTCGACTTTATTCTTGAAACATTCCGACTTTATTCTTGAAACATTCCGACTTTATTCTGAAACATTCTGACTTTATTTTTGAAACATTCTGACTTTATTCTTGAAACATTTCGACTTTATTCTTGAAACATTCCGACTTTATTCTTGAAACATTCCGACTTTATTCTGAAACATTCTGACTTTATTTTTGAAACATTTCGACTTTATTTTTGAAACATTTCGACTTTATTTCTGAAACATTCTGACTTTATTTCTGAAACATTCCGACTTTATTTCTGAAACATTCTGACTTTATTTCTGAAACATTCTGACTTTATTTTTGAAACATTCCGAATTTATTTCTGAAACATTCTGACTTTATTTTTGAAACATTCTGACTTTATTCTTGAAACATTTCGACTTTATTCTTGAAACATTCCGACTTTATTCTTGAAACATTCCGACTTTATTCTGAAACATTCTGACTTTATTTTTGAAACATTTCGACTTTATTCTTGAAACATTCCGACTTTATTTCTGAAACATTCCGACTTTATTTCTGAAACATTCCGAAACATTCCCACTTTTTTCCCGAAACATTCCGACTTTATTTCTGAAACATTCCGACTTTATTCTTGAATCATTCCGACTTTATTTCTGAATCATTCCGACTTTATTTCTGAAATATTTCGACTTTATTCTTGAAACATTCCGACTTTATTTCTGAAACATTCCGACTTTATTTCTGAAACATTCCGACTTTATTCTTGAATCATTCCGACTTTATTTCTGAAACATTCCGACTTTATTCTTGAAACATTCCGACTTTATTCTTGAAACATTCCGACTTTATTTCTGAAACATTCCGACTTTATTTCTGAAACATTCCGACTTTATTCTTGAAACATTCCGACTTTATTTCTGAAACATTCCGACTTTATTCTTGAAACATTCCGACTTTATTCTTGAAACATTCCGACTTTATTTCTGAAACATTCCGACTTTATTTCTGAAACATTCCGACTTTATTCTTGAAACATTCCGACTTTATTCTTGAATCATTCCGACTTTATTTCTGAAACATTCCGACTTTATTTCTGAAACATTCCGACTTTATTTCTGAAACATTCCGACTTTATTCTTGAATCATTCCGACTTTATTCTTGAATCATTCCGACTTTATTTCTGAAACATTCCGACTTTATTTCTGAAACATTCCGACTTTATTTCTGAAACATTTCGACTTTATTTCTGAAACATTCCGACTTTATTTCTGAAACATTCCGACTTTATTTCTGAAACATTCCGACTTTATTCTTGAAACATTCCGACTTTATTTCTGAAACATTCCGACTTTATTCTTGAAACATTCCGACTTTATTCTTGAAACATTCCGACTTTATTTCTGAAACATTCTGACTTTATTCTTGAAACATTCCGACTTTATTTCTGAAACATTCCGACTTTATTCTTGAAACATTCCGACTTTATTCTTGAAACATTCCGACTTTATTTCTGAAACATTCCGACTTTATTTCTGAAACATTCCGACTTTATTCTTGAAACATTCCGACTTTATTCTTGAATCATTCCGACTTTATTTCTGAAACATTCCGACTTTATTTCTGAAACATTCCGACTTTATTTCTGAAACATTCCGACTTTATTCTTGAATCATTCCGACTTTATTCTTGAATCATTCCGACTTTATTTCTGAAACATTCCGACTTTATTTCTGAAACATTCCGACTTTATTTCTGAAACATTTCGACTTTATTTCTGAAACATTCCGACTTTATTTCTGAAACATTCCGACTTTATTTCTGAAACATTCCGACTTTATTCTTGAAACATTCCGACTTTATTTCTGAAACATTCCGACTTTATTCTTGAAACATTCCGACTTTATTCTTGAAACATTCCGACTTTATTTCTGAAACATTCCGACTTTATTTCTGAAACATCCCGACTGTATTCTTGAAACATTCCGACTTTATTTCCGAAACATTCCGACTTTATTCCCGAAACATTCCGACTTTATTTCTGAAACATTCCGACTTTATTCTTGAAACATTGCGACTTTATTCTCGTAATCTTACATTTAGCCACTAAAAGCGCAAAATATTTAAATAATCAATATATAATTTATTGCAAAGTTAGTTGTTTCCCCGCTTTTTATGCATAATATATTTTAAACACATGAATGTGTCTTCCTTTTGAATTGCTCTTCTTCCTGTAAGGTCCTCCTGTAATCAAACATTGCAGCTTGTAGTTGTATTTTCTGCTGATGTGTTTGTCCGTGTGTAGTCCGCTGGAGAGTATCTACTATCACCGTGAGCTGCTGTGTCACTCTCTGGACGGCCATCGGGTGGATCTGATCACGGTTTCGTCGTGTCACGGTTTGCTGGAGGAGAGGGAGCCGCGGCTGGAGCGTCTGTTCCCGGACCTCAGCACGCCTCGACCGCACTGCTTCACCGGCAAACGGGTATCAGACGGTTATTACACTATCACCTCAGTAACCCATAGCCTGTTTCAGAGCACACACGTGATTGTGTTGAGTGTGTTTTCTCTGCTGTGTTCAGGTGTTTTTTCTGAGCAGTCGTGTTCATCCCGGTGAGACGCCGTCTAGTTTTGTTTTTAACGGTTTCCTGAACTTCATCTTGAGTCAGGACGACCCACGCGCTCAGACGCTCCGCAGGATGTTCGTTTTCAAACTCATTCCCATGCTAAACCCCGACGGGGTCGTCAGGGGTCACTACAGGTCAGAGGTCATCTGGGGCTCGATCTTGTTTTCAGTTAACATTATTTAACATTAACATTATTTAACAATAATAATATTTTTTTTTCTTCAGTTGTCATCTCCATTTTAACTTTATTTTTCAAACCATATAAAAGACATTTATTAATTGTTAAACAATTAAATTAAATTAATTTATTTTACATTTTATTTATTTTAAATGCTATAAAATTATAAAATGAACATTATAAAAGTTATTGTTTCAAATGTAAGTGAGTTATTTGAAGTGTGTGTGTTTGTAGGACGGACTCACGTGGTGTGAATCTGAACAGACAGTATGTGAACCCCAGTCCCGATCTGCACCCGTCCATCTACGGCGCCAAATCTCTGCTGCTCTACCACCACACACACAATCGCCTCGGCAACAGCACGCCCTCCGCCCTAAAAACCTCCAACCAATCAAACACCACTCCTCCTGTGACCACACCCACTGAACAGGAGCACTGTCTCAAGCTGCGCAACGGGGCGGAGCGAGGGGAGGGGCCGACCCTTGACCTCTCCGAGATCCCCATGCAGCTGGAGGAGAGCTGGGAGAAGGGCGGAGTCGAGAGGGAGGCGGGGCCCTGTGATGAGAACGAATCCACACCGAGCAGAGTCGAAGCAGTGGGTGTGACGAACCCCGCCCCCTCTGAGCAGATCCCGCCCCAGGAGAGTGGAGTGGCCTATTATGTAGACCTGCACGGACACGCCTCCAAACGAGGATGCTTCATGTACGGCAACAACCTGCCGGATGAGAGTCAGCAGGTGTGTGTGTGTGTGTGTGTGTTGTTATTTCATCCTTTTGCAGATTTGGCATTTTTATTTTTATTTTTTTTAGCCTTATAAAAAATAATTTATCAAGTGGTGAACACGTATAAATATTTAACCAGTTATTTAAATTGTAAATCAGTTATTTGCTATTTCAAATGTTTAAAATTGAGTCAGTTTTTTTAAAATGTTTCAGATTTTATCAGTTATTTTAAATGTTTCAGTTTAATTCAGTTATTATAAATGTTTCTGATGTAATCATTGTTTTAACTCTTTCAAATGAATTCACTTTTTTTAATGTTTCAGTTTTTATCTTTTTTTATGTTTCAAATTTATTCAGTTATGTTAAATGTTTCAGATTTAATCTTTATTTTAAATGTTTTAAATTTGTTCCGTTTTTTTCAATGTTTCACATTTAATTGTTGTTTTAAATGTGACACGTTTAATCAGTTATTTAAATTTTAAATGGTTTTTTATTCAATTATTTTGAATGTTTCAAATTTAATCATTGTTCTAAACATTATATAATAAATCAGGTTTTTTTTTTTTATATTATGCATTTAATCCATCATTTTAATTTTTTGTTTTACAGGTGGAGAACATGTTGTATCCAAAGCTGATCTCTCTAAACTGCGCTCATTTTGATTTCCTGGGCTGTAATTTCTCCGAGAAGAACATGTACGCTCGTGACAAACGTGACGGCCAGTCGAAGGAGGGCAGCGGGCGTGTGGCCATTCACAAAGCCATCGGCCTGATCCACAGGTACAGACCCACAATCAGAAGCAGGCCAGTATTAAACCGCTGTGACGTGTGTGTGAACGATCGTGTGTGTTCTCTGTGTTTAGCTACACGCTGGAGTGCAACTACAACACGGGCCGCTCGGTCAACAGCATCCCGCCCGCCTGTCACGATAACGGACGAGCCACGCCCCCTCCGCCGCCCACCTTCCCGCCCAAATACACGCCGGAGGTGTTCGAGCAGGTGGGGCGCGCGGTGGCCGTGGCGGCGCTGGACATGGGGGAGTGTAACCCGTGGCCGAGGCTGGTTCTGTCTGAACACAGCAGTCTGGTGAACCTGCGCGCCTCCATCCTCAAACACGTAAGGAACAGCAAGGGCCTCGTGTCCAACAACCGCCGAAACGCTGCTAACGCCAACACCAAATCCAGCAGCTCGCCAAAACCAGCGTAAGAGACCCTTCCTGCAAGATCATTTGAAATGTTGTATATTTAAAGGGATAGTTCACCCAAAAATGAAAATGTGATGTTTATCTGCTTACCCCCAGAGCATCCAAGATGTAGGTGACTTTGTTTCCTCAGCAGAACACAAATGAAGATTTTTAACTCAAACCGCTGCAGTCTGTCAGTCATATAATGGCAGTGGATGGGCACCAGACCTTCAAAAGTAAACAAAAACATGCACAGACAAATCCAAATCACACCCTGCGGCTCGTCACGATACTCTGATGTCCTAAGACACGAAACAGTAGTATACACAAACACCGGAAGGGGAAATCAGTGAAAAGTCCCGGATGAGTTTGCACAAGCAATCGTAATCTTTTAGCTTTAAATGGGTTTGAACAATCAGGAGAAGTGCAAGTAATTACCATTTTGAATAGCCGCTATACCCACAATCTCTGTGCTCTGTGGAAACAATGAGTGTCGTTTACATGCGACAGTTTGCGTAGACTACACCACAGAGCTACACGAGTCACAAACCGGACGATGAGCTCGTGCTCAGGACAGATGGACGTGGCTGTGTATCAAAGGTAAAAAATGGTATAAATACTGTTCAGTTTCTCACAAAAACCGATGGTTTCGTGTCTTAGGACATCAGAGTATCGTGACGAGCCGCAGGGTGTAATTTGGATTTGTCTGTGCATGTTTTTGTTTACTTTTAAAGGTCTGGTGTCCATCCACTGCCATTATATGACTGACAGACTGCAGCGGTTTGAGTTAAAAATCTTCATTTGTGTTCTGCTGAAGAAACAAAGTCAGCTACATCTTGGATTCTCTGGGGGTAAGCAGATAAACATCACATTTTCATTTTTGGGTGAACTATCCTTTTAAATGATTACTCCACTTCCAAAATAACAGTTTCCTGATCATTTACTCTCTCCCTTGTCATTCAAGATGTTCATGTCTGTCTTTCTTCAGTCGCAAAGAAAGGTTTTTTGAGGAAAACATTCTTGGATTTTTCTCCATATAGTGGACTTCAGTGCAGCTTCAAAGGATCCCAGCCGAAGAAGAAGGGTCTTATCTAGCAAAATGATTGGTTATTTTCTAAAAAATGTTTAACAATTTATTTACTTTTTAAAAACTCCCGTCTCATTTTCTCGATTTTGAAGTTGGAGCAGAAAATGAGACACACCCTAACAGTCTTGAACTGGAGTTAGAGCTAGACAAGAGCAGCATTTATGTGGTTCAAAATGTATAAATATTAAATTCTTTAGACTAGGGTTGCACGGTATACCGGTACTACAGTAGTATCGCGATACTAAAGCTTACAAATACCCGCGGTGCCATTGCATTTTTGAAACGGTAGTATCGTCCATACGGTAGCACCATAGGATATGTTGTATGCACGGCAGGAACACTGTTTAAAACGTTCATGCACGCCAGCAGAAACATTACAAGTTGACTGTCAAAATGTCTTTCTGCTGTGCTTTGTGTACTACAGGCTGTGTCTATGCTTTATGTGGTATTCAGTGTTTCCCGGCGCTTCAGTTCAGTTTGAAATGAGAATGTGCACGCGCACGTCGTTGTTCACGCTGCAGTTTATCAGAAGAGAGGGTCTGATTCAGACCGTCTGATGTTATTTACAAAGTGGCAGCTCAAGAATCAATTATTCAACATCAAAATATTTTACTAGAAAGAATTTTCGTATTTTTATTCATTTGCCTACTTTTAGAACAGGTGTAATAATTCGTTTCTGGAAGCATCTTTGCGATCACGAATGCAATTCCATTCATGAACATAGTGGTTTTGCACTTAGTTCTTATCAGTCATTATGTATTTTTTAACATTATAAATGAATACGTTTTAATATACAAGCTGCTAACTTGGAAATTTTAAGATATGGCAGCAAAAATGCTCGTGACAGTTCAGCAATAGGACACGAGCGAGTTGTTTTGGTTTCGTTTCTGTGTTCGAATCCGCGTTGGTTTGGGCGAATCACTGATTCACTGAGCCATTCATAAAAACGACTCATTTGATTCACTCCTGAATGATTCAGCTGTTTTGAAAGAATCGGTTGAACGACTCAGTGATTCAATCATCAACACTGCTGCCATCTGCTGGCGGTTTGAAGTTTCCCGCCATGTTCCATTCTTTTCCAACATATTTCTATATTCAGAGTTTTGTATTTAAAACAGTAATCTTATAACATTATTTATGCAATTATAAGTACAATCTAAATGTCATGAGTTTTGTTTACATGATTTCATGGATAACAATAGCCAGTCATTCATTCACATTAATGAAGTATTCAGAGAAAAATCTTGCCTGTTTTGATTTACATCTTTGTATTTATGAATTTTTTATTCATTTTGTAGAATTGAATTTTAAATGAACAGAATAGTGCATGGTGTCATGATACTTCAGCTGGTATAGTATCGTAAGTCATTTTTATGGTATCGTGACAACCCTACTTTAGACCGATCATTTCACTACATAAGACTTGTTCCTCACTGGGATCGTTTAAAGCCTTCTGAAGCTGCACTGAAACTGCATTTTTAACCTTCAGTCTGTTGAAGTCCGCTATATGGAGAAAAATCCTGGAATGTTTTTCTCAAAACAGCTTAATTTCTTTGTGACTGAAGAAAGAAAGACATGAATATCTTGGTGACATGGGGCTGAGTAACTTATCAAGAAATGTTTGTGGAGAAATTACATGTGGAGTAATTTTTTTTAATCAACTATTTTAAATGTTTTACAGACGATCAATTTAACTGTTATTAATTGAATCGGATATTTTTGAAGCTTTTCAATTGAATCATTATTTTAAATGTTTCAAATCTAGTAAGTCATTTTAAATCTTTCAAATTGTATCTGCTATTTTAAATGTTACACATTTTCTCAGTTATTTTCAAGGTTTTAAATTGAATCTGTTATTTCAAATGTTTCAATGTTTCAAATTCAACCAGTTATTTCAACTGTTTTCAGTGTAATCACTTCAATTTCTAGACCTTTAACCAGTTTAAAATTAAATCAGTTATTTTACTTTTTTATTTTTTTTTTTATTTTTTTACATCAAATCAGTTATTTTAAATGTTTGTTATTTTTTTATGTTTTTTTTTTTTACATTTAAATGTTATGCATTTGTTTATAAAATGGTTATTTTCTTTTTTCTGGAATTGAAATGTGATTATTCATTCATTTTAATTAGTTGTGAGCTCTTTCTCTCAGTGGAACACTAATAATGTTTTTTTTTTTTGTTCAGTTTTCTTTATATCCCTTTGCAAATGTGTGATTTTCACCACATTTTTCCAGCCATATGAACCGCATGTGTTAATGCATTGCTTTATTCTGCTGTGTTGTGTGTTTTCTCAGGAGTCTGAGCACATCTGCCTCAGAAAACTCCCTGAACCGGACGCGCAGTAACGCTAATGTTCACGGCGGCCGGCAGACATCCCCTCAGCTCAAGAGTTCTCCCAGCTTCACCTTTGGCTGCAGCGCACCCGGCCCCGCCACACAGCGGCCCTCACACCGGAGCCTGGGGCCCGTCAGAGGTAAGTCAGTCAATTACCTGTTTTTATTTGTTCATTTTGTGGCAGGAACAAGCTTCTATATGCATTGTTTCACTGTTGGTTTGGATGTTTTTTTTCACGTTTTGTTGCAGCATTATGTTAAACTGCTTTAAATGAGTTTTTCCCCACATCAATCTACACTCCATACACCATAATAATGACAAAGCAAAAACCAGATTTGCCAATGTTACAGATGCATTAAAAATAAAACACTGAAGTAAGTAGATTGCATAAGTATTCATACCCTTAACTCAGTGCATAGTTGAAGCAGCTTTACAGCCTCAAGTGTTTTTGGGTCTGATGTGAGCATCTTTGCACATCTGCATTTGGCAATTATCTGCCATTCTTTGCCTCACCTTTTCACCTCTCCATCTCTGTCAGCTTGGACATTTTCTAGAGTCCTAGTTGTTCCAATCATCTTCCATTATGGAGAATGCTTCTGTCAACCTTCAATGCAGCAGATTTGTTTCTGAACTCTTCTCTAGATCATGGCCTTAACGCAAGTCTGTCACTGAGCTCTACAGGCAGTTATCTTGGTTTTTGCTCTGATCTGCATTTTCAGCTGTTAGACCTTTTCTGAGAGGTGTGTGTCTTTCTAAATCAGACTCATTCACATGAATTTGCCACAGTTTAACTCCACTCCAAGTGTAGGAACATCTAGAAGCAATATGAATGCTCCTGAGATACATTTACAGTGTCCCAGAAAAGGGTATGAATACTTATGCAACAGGATCTTTTCAGTTTTTTTATTTTTAATAAATTTGCACAAATGTTAAAAACCAATTTTTTGCTTTGCCATTATGGAGTAGGGAGTGTAGATTGATGTGGGAGAAAAAGTAATTTAAAGTAGTTTAACATAAGGCAGCAACATAACAAAATGTGAAAAAAATGAAGGGGTATGAATAATTTCGCAAGGCACTGTAGTTGACCTTCTGTTCTGGTGGTTGTGTGTTTTGTAGAGTGTAAAGCGCAGGAGAAGCGGCGTCCGCATCATCAGCACCAGCGGCTCTCTCTGCGCCAGCAGCCGGCCCCTACACGACCCCCTCTCTCGCCGTCATCCTCCTCCTCTTCCTCCTCCCCGTCCTCCTCGTCCTCGGGGGCCCCGGGCCCCTGCTCCATCAGTATGGCAGGTCTGTACTCGCTCCAGCCGCCCAGCCTGGCTCAGATCCTGCCCTCCCTGCAGGCCATGCCCCGCCCCAGCCTGCTCTCCAAACTGCCCCCCCTGCAGGCCTACCTCAGCGACAGCAGGACGGCACCGGGGCCCACACCGCAGTGACGGGCCCTCACTGCCTCTGTGTGTGTGTGTGTGTGTGTGTGTGTGGATTGAACATTTTTTATTATTTTTATTTTTTAAGTTGGATTTTACATCCCATGTAGCACCTGAAAAGATTATTTGAGATGTTGATTAAAAAAAGAGAGGATTTATTTATTCTGAATAATTTAGTAATATTGAGGCCTTAGATTCTACGTTCATTGAATATATCTGAGCTCAAACTGAGTCAATCTCATGAAAATACAGCATATTTCAACTCAAAAGTTTTACTGTAGCATAATCCACTAGTTTTTGCATGCATTTTTTTTAATGTTTGTGCATTATTTTCATGACAGTTACTATTAAATGGTTTTTATTTTGCATAAATAAAATGAAACCTGATTTTTTCCCCCTGAGATTTTATTTTTAAATTTGTTGTTAAGCACATTTAAATCTTAAGCTTTCATTACTAAAAATAGTTTAATTTGTGCATAATCCACTCATTTTGTGGGAGAGAATTAAACCTGAGATTTTCTTTCTGAGATGGTTTTTTTTCACATTAATTGACATTTAAACACATTTAAGTCTAATTGATTGATGATTGCCATGAAAATGTCACCAAATGTTCTGCTTTTGGGTTGAAATATGATCATGTTTTTGAGAAAGCTGAAGTCAGACATTAGTAAGAATCTGCTGACACTAACACATCTAATACTGATGTGACGTCACCTTCCAGTTTCCCTGAAGCTGATGAAAGGTGACATCTGTATATGATCACGCCGCACTTTTATTGTTTCCTGTGTAAAGAGGAGTAGTGTGTGTGTGTGTGTGTGTTTTCTACTGTGTCTCCCAGTCTGATGTGTGATTTGATTGGTTTGCTGTGATCTTCATCTGAAGGCCTTTATTCTGACTCTGTCTCTGTACTGCCTTCTGCCGAATCTGTCGTGCTCACTGTATGCGCGTCAGTCTCACTCAAATATGAGTCTACATCATATTTCACATCAATTAGATTTTGCTTAAATAAAATATTTATTCTTTTTATTTTAGGTCCATTGAAGATTTTTGATATTATTTTCATGAAAGTAAAGCACGTTTTCCCCTCAAAACCTTTTTTTTAATGCAAAATAATGATGAAAAAATAATTTAAAAGGTTATTGTGACTTTTTATCTCACAATTCTGACTTTCTCAGAATTGTGAAATAAAAACACACAGTTGCGAGTTATAAACTCATAATTGCAAGAATAAAAGTCAGAATTGTCTGATATAAACTTGCTATTTTTAGTTATTAGGTCAGAATTGTGAGAAATAAAGTCAGTGTTGCATGATATAAATGTGATATAAAGAAATGCAATAAAAGTCAGAATTATGAGATAAAAAGTTGCAGTTGCGAGTTATAAAGTGAGAACTGCGATTTTATATCTTGCTATTCTAAGAAATAAAGTCACGTGATATAAACTTGCAATTTTGAGAAATAAGTCAAAATTGTGAGAGGAAAAAAATGTTTGTTTTTTTTCAGCTGCAAAAATGGGCTTCCATATATATTTGGTATTCAATATGATATTATTTGTCACGCTAAATTTTAGATGTTGAATTTGCAGATGTAAAATTTTATTTTGCTTTCTTATGTTAATATAATTCCTGATTTTTTTCTTTTTATGATTGGGGTGAAATATGACATTTCTCTGTGAGATTGACGTGTGTGTGTGTGTGTGTGTGTGTGTGTGTGTGTGTGTGTGTGTGTGTGTGTGTGTGTGTGTGTGTGGCGTTGCAGATATAGTGTGATATATCAGTGACGAGTGAAACGCAGCTGTTTTTTGCACACAAAGCTGCTTGAAATCCCAGAAATCCTTCCACAAATGTTGAATCTACAGACGTAAAGCACATCAGTGAAAACTCGCCGCCAGACCGATGTTCATCCTAGAGCTGAGCAGAGCTGTGTGTAACCAGTATAACGTATAGCAGACGCTGTGTGTGTAAATATAGTGAGATCAGACGCTGTGTTTGTGAACGTAACTTCCTGTTCTCTCCGCATCTCTTCTCTATTTGAGTGTTCATTCATCCTGAATCTGTAATCTGGTGGTTCTCTTGTCCCGTCTGTCTCTGAATGTATAACGGCAGCCAATCACACGTGTCTCCTGTAAACCACATGATGCTGTGCTCATTAATAAATGTGTCTTGATTAACACGATAGAAGCGTCCCAGCTGACTTTTCTCTAATAAACATCCTGTTTGAACAGCTTCTGTGACCTTTGACCTTTCTTTTCGATCTTGCGCTGTCATCACATCCTGTCCGTCTGCAAGCAGATACATTTACGTATCAACAAACCAGCTCCCTCCACTGTTGCCGTGGTTACCACAGAACCTGTTTGTAATTGGCTGTCTGTCTGTCTGTCTTGTTGCCTAGGCAACAGCTGCCCTGAGTTGCGCCCCGCCGGACAGATCAAAGAGATTCAAATGCGGGGTGGGCGGGGCAAGTCTGCCAGAGGCCCCGCCCACTCTCACTCCCCCCAGCAGAGGACGGCGCTGCTGTCGCAGGTAGAGCATCAGCTCAGAAACACATTTACAGACGCCTTACGGATCTAAACAGCATTGAGTTTGTTTTTCTAGGAGCCGCTGCGGGAATCTCTGGACATCCTGACGTCTATCGAGTGCAGCAGGTGAGGGTCAGCATTTGAGACGCAGGTACAGATGAAGCACAGAGACACAGTTGTGAGTCTGTAAGTCTGCTTTCAGATGTGAGCTGCAGCCTCGGCCCAGCCGTATCCCGGTGAGGAGAGACCTTGAGTCCAGCGTCCTTCCTCCTGCCGAATCTGAGACGCCCACCATGAGAGTCTGGAAACTCATCAAACCCGGCATCAAGAAACACCTGGCGGGTCAGAGTCGCTCGTTTAACCCTAGACAGTAGCCCGCCTCTTGTTTTAAACACACATTTCAAGACTAAACTGCATTATATGTTTGGATCACTTCAATCTCAGTTTACTAACACATATTATTGGAGATATAGTTTATGTCAGTATCTGTTCTAAAGATCTCATTGATTAAATTACAAGCATCAGATTTTCCTCTTAGAAATATCAGCATCTGCAGCAAATTCCTATTTTTGAGTCTGAATACAAATGAGCAGTTTTTTCCTCCATATTCCCACTGTATCTGACCAGTGTTGCGGAAAGTTACTTTTAAAAGTAATGCGTTACTCCCTAATTATGTTACTTAGTTACTTTTTTATGGAAAGTAATGCGATACATTACTTTTGCGATACTTTTGCATTACTTTTTAAAACTGGGCAGGGCTTGCTGGATTGTTTTTCATATAAAAAGTTAGATTTTTAGCAAATGTAAAAGCCCTTTCACACCAAAAAGTGAAATAAATAAGCCTTAAGGAAAAGTAAATTCATGTCTATAGAGAAGACTGTAGGAGAAGGAAGTTCAACACTCACTGCAAAAAATGCTTTTCTTTCTTAGAAATTTTTTCTCTTGTTTCCAGCCAAAATATCTAAAAATAGTTTTTTCTGAAAAAAAAAAAAAGTCAAAATTAAGTGAGTTCAAATAGAAAACAAGATTATTTTTCTTACCCCATTGGCAGTGCAAAAATGCACTTAATTGTGACCTCTTTATATTTTGTATAATGTGCCCCTGGAGCACAGAACCAGTCTTCAGTAGCACGGCTATATTTGTAGCAATAATATATATAATATATAGCCAACAATACATTATATGGGTCAAAATTATGCCAAAAATCATTAGGATATTAAGTAAAGATCATGTTCCATGAAGATATTTTGTAAATTTCCTATCGTAAATGTATTAAAACTTCATTTTTGATTAGTAATATGCATTGCCAAGAACTTCATTTGGACAACTTTAAAGGAGATTTTCTCAATATTTTGACTTTTTTGCACCCTCAGATTGCAGATTTTTAAATATTGTCCTATCTTAACAAACCATACATCAATGGAAAGCTTATTTATTCAGAAGTGATGTATAAATCATCAATATACAATTAAAAAAAATGACCCTTATGACTGGTTCTGTGGTCCAGGGTCATGGTTCCATTTCTGAAAATGAGATCTTTCATATGTGAGGCATTAATCTGCTGTTCTGTTCACAGATTTCGCAGCTTGTGGTTTTGATTATTCACATTCTCTTCTGTTGTTTTCAGATGGATCTTCTCTGCGTCTGGCCACTAAAGCTCTGCTGAAGAGCTCGTCCTGTAGCTATCAGAGCTCTGGAGACAAACACACACACAGGTAACACACTGCAGCCTGTTCTTGCCTTCTACTGCTGAAACACATGAGGAAGCTTTTCCTGAGAGACACATCCTGTGTGCATGAACTGCAGCAGATGTATGTGACGTTTGCATGTGCTCTAATACTTAAACATCTTCATCTCAACAGATCTCTGCAGACCTGAGGAACTACAGATCTGCTCATCTACACACAAACACTCGTGTTAGAGGAACACTTCAGCCAGAAATGAACATCAGCTGAACATCTGCTCACCCTCAGGCCATCCAGGATTAGGATGAGTTGGTTCATCAGATTTGTATAAATGTGTCATTCCATCACAGTGAATGGGTGCCGTCAGAATGAGAGTCCAAACAGCTGATCAAATTTTTTTTTAAACTAAAATCTGAGTCTGTAATCTATAGTAGCACTTCCTCTAGGCCAAAAAAAGCTAGCTGGTCTGAATCAGGAGAAAAATCTGCACAGAAGCATCGTTTACAAGCCAAAACAGCTCTAAACAAATATGTGGCTGGATTTTGGTGTGATTTTCACTGGAGGAAGTGTTATTATGGACTCAGTGTATTTTAGTGACATATGTCTTGATGGATTTGTTTGAGCTTTTGTCTTCTCCAGATGTGAACTGATGGACTGGAGAGTGCTGTGATGTTTTTATCAGCTGTTTGGTCTCTCATTCTGACGGCACCCATTCACTGCACAGGGTGGAATGACACATTTCTACAAATTTGATGATGAAACTAACTCATCCTATCTCAGATGGCCTGAGGGTGAGCAGTAATGTTAATTTTTGTGAGTGAAATGAAGTGCTTAAATCGTCAGTGGTTTCCAGTGTTCAGCAGTGCTGCGTCTGGTTTCATTGTCCCTAAAGGAACACTCCAGTTTTTTTGGAAATAGGCTCATTCTCCAACTCCCCGAGTTAATAAGTTGATTTTTACCGTTTTGAAATCCATTCAGCCGTTCTCCTGTTCTGGCGATATCACTTTTAGCATAGCTTAGCATAGATCATTGAATCCTATGAGACCGATAGCATCGCGTTCAAAAATGACCAACGAGTTTCCATATTTGTCCTATTTAAAACTGGACTCTTCTGTAGTTATATCGTGTACTAAGACCAGCGGAAAATGTAAAGCTGTGATTTTCTAGGCCGATAAGATTAGGAACTACACTCCCATTCCGGCGTAATAATCAAGTTAGTTTGCTGCTGTAATATGGACACAGCAGGAGCAGTAATATCACGCAGCACCTGAAATTAGTTCTCAGCTGGGTAACTTCCAACGAGGAACTCTCCCTGATCATGCAGTTGGTCACGTTGAGCTGCGATGTGTTGCATGGTATTACTGCTCCTGCTTCAGTCATATTACAGCAGCAAACTTCCTTGATTATTACGCCGGAATGGGAGTGTAGTTCCTAATCTTATCGGCCTAGAAAATCACAGCTTTACATTTTCCGCCGGTCTTAGTACACAATATAACTACAGAAGAGTCCAGTTTTAAATAGGACAAATATGGAAACTCGTTGGTCATTTTTGAACGCGATGCTATCGGTCTCATAGGATTCAATGATCTATGCTAAGCTATGCTAAAAGTGATATTGCCAGAACAGGAGAACGGCTGAATGGATTTCAAAACGGTAAAACTCAACTTATTACCTCGAGGAGAGTTGGAGAATGAGCCTGTTTCCAAAAAAAGGTGGAGCGTTCCTTAAGTTACAGACACGACAGGAGCAGGAGAACAGGTTATCAAATCCATCATTACTCACATCTCCACTAAACCACACTACAGCAGCTCCACTAATGAACGTGGTGTTTTACAGAAACCCTTTTAAATCTGTGACTCGAGTAGAGTTTATTTTGTAATTTAAAGTGATGTAAAGTTGTTTATTTTAATCAGGATTGCGGTGCTTCTTACAGACTGAACTGTTCATGGTGAATTAAATGCTGTTTCTCTGTGAACGCTGTGCATTCAAACAGCAATAATTATGTATTTGTGAAAGAAACACTTGTGATTAAAAAGTACGCAAAGCCTCTCACACTTTGACAATTTATTCACATCATTTTCATACAAAATGCAAATGTACAGGCTGCTGGATCCTCTGATTCTCCATCATGGTTGTGGTCTTTCTCATCCTGGAAGAGAAACGTGCGTGATCATCTAATGAGATGTGATTTAATGGTAACGGTGTAGGAGTGTCCGCTCACCTCTCGTGTCTCCTGGGCTCACTCCAGTTTCTTGGGGTTGTTGACGGCCACATAGTGATAGAGAACCACCAGCAGGAAGAGCGAAACGCCCAGCATGTTGGCGAATATGGCCAGCTGCACGTCTGTCACCATCTCACTGCAAAACCACACACATCAGCTCTACTGTGGTAACACCATAGTACTGTACACAACCATCAGTACCACCGTATTACCACATGGTGTCTATAAAAGCATGGAGATTTCATGCAGTTGGGGGTAACGCATTACAAGTAACGCAAGTTATGTAATAATATTACTTTTTCCAAGTAACTTGTAAAGTAATGCATTACTTTTTAATTGAGAAGAAAATATCTAAGTTACTTTTTCCCCTCATTTATTGATGAAAAGCTCTTCTGTCCTCATGTTGAGAGAAATTGTGAGTAAGATGTTACTTTAGTTCTAGAATAAATGTGAACATGCATTAATTCATCTCACTCACTAAAAAACAGATCCAGTGTTCTTCAAAATGAATAAAAAAACACTGAAATTCAACGCAAACCTGCAATAATTAAATATGTTAAATAATACAAATATCCTTCATGTATTTAATCACATTTTATTATCCGATGTCTTTGCTGCCGACCTTCGATGATCAATTCATCCATACTAATAAGCAAAAATTACTCAAGATTATATTTGTTTTCCTTTTTTTTTTATAGCTGAAGAGTTGACATTTTTTCTTCTGCAGTTTACTGTACAGACGGCAATTTACCTTTCTCTTTTGGGGTGAAAAGGCTTTTACATTTGCTAAAATAGAACTTTTTATATTAAAAATAAAAGAGCAAACACTGCCCAGATTTTAAAAGTAACGTAACGCATCACTTTCCATAAAAAGCTAAACTAAGTAACGTAATTAGTTACTTTTCTATGGAGTAACTCAATATTGTAATGCATTACTTGTCAAATGAACACTGGGCACTACTATGGAAAGCATGTTTTTATGTAAATAACTGGATCTAAGAATGACCGAACTCATTTGCAATTAAGCTTAAATGCTTTCAAAAGGCATTTAAAAAGCACATCATGAAATTATCACCAGTATTACATATATTTAATATGAAGAATGTGATCAGATCCAAAAATATCGTTGATCAAATGTGATGCGACAACTTGAGGATCTCATACAGGAAACGCGCCATTGATAACATTTGCTAATTACAGTTTAATATACTGAAGTACTCACGCTTATTGTGTTGTTTGTGTGATGTTTATGAAAAATCTGCCCGCAGCTTCTGATTCTAAAGCTCCTGCGCTGAATTCCGGGATTGAGACACGTCATGTAACGTTACATACGGGTCTCTGAACACGTCACATCCGGAATAAATCACTGATTACTCACGTTGTTAAAAACAGTTGTTATTCTTATATTCGGATAAATTATTTGTGTGCTTTTTCTTTTAAACAAAAAAAATGAAAAGCATTTAACATTTTAAAAGAACTGTAAACGGAAGGCGTGTTTCTCCTCCTGGCCGCTAGAGGCGCTGAGGTGATTCTCGACGCTCGAGATCTCCGACAGGCGCGAGTTCAAATATTCAAACAGGCTTTAAACAACAAAAACATTCGCAAAAAAACTGGTTAAATATATAGACAACACACTTTTATCTTTCAAGATACATATAGCATATGTAAGTAATCATTTCTTCTCATAATCTGTAACGCAGCGATGTCAGAGTTGACGTTATTTTGTGTTTTGTTAATCTGAGGAGTGAATACTTCAGTTCGTTTACTGTGAGAAATTAAACCATACTCTACTTTAAACAATGTGTGTAGTAGACAGTAGTGTATATATGTCTACACACTGAGAAAGATTCGTCATAAACAGACATTAATATATATGGGTCAAACGAAATGTAACTAAAAGTGATTTTATGTCTATAGAAAACACATTAAATGTAAGTAAAGTGACTACTTTAAAGGTTTCAAAGTTTTTGGAGAACAAAATGTCAAAATTTGGTTGAAATAATGTTGTATTGTCATTCAGTGTAACAACATTTATGTAAGAATTCAAACTAAATGCCTATTCTGACTTGTACATATTAAAATATATATATAAAAATAAGGGAGAATATTACATTTTATTGTGTTTTACATGAATAAAACAATTCTTACTGACAAATGAGCAAAACCTAGGACAGCCGCACATTGTAAAATTGTAGATTTAGAGCTAATTAGTATTTGGGGTGGAAGTAATTCATCTTTTAATATATCAGAAATTGATTTTTGTTGTAAATATGCCTGACAAGATTGACACTGAATGACATTTTCGTGGGTGTCTTTTGTAAATTATGGAAAATAATGTATGATATTTATTTTTTGCTCAGAAAAACAAAAATGCAATGAAATTAAACAGAAAACTTTAAAATATTTTCTTTTGGGAAATAACAATTTATAGCAGTATTACACTTATTGTTTTTGTGCTTAAACGCTTTTCGTCTTTGACCCTAATATATGACTCTGGACCACAAAACTAGTAGTCATAAGAGTCAAATCTTTAAAAATAAGCTTTTCATTGATGTCTGGTTTGTTAGGATAGGACGATATTTGGCTGAGATACAACTATTTAAACATCTGGAATCTGAGGGTGTGAAAAGATCAAAATATTGAGAAAATCACTTTTAAAGTTCTTAGCAATGCATATTACTAATCAAAAACTAGGTTTCAATGTATTTACAGTAGGAAATGTACAAAATATCTTCATGGAACATGAAATTTACCTAATATAATAGAAAATATATTTTTGGCTATTGCAACAAATATCCCCATGCTACTGTTTATTTGTGTTATGAGTAGTATGTTCTAATAGTCGTGTATTGTAGTGTTGTTATTGTAGTGTGTGCTCATGTCTGTAGTGTGTGTTCTTGAGGTGATGGGTGTTTCTGATCTCTGGTCCATCCTGGATCCGGTCCGGCAGTCTGTGCCGCTCTACAGTCTGTCAGGAAAGACCCTCGCTGTGGATCTCAGCCTGTGGGTCTGTGAGGCCCAACATGTGCAGGGCATGATGGGAAAAGTCACAAAACCTCATCTCAGGTGAGTCTGAAAGCACATCTATAAGATATGAGCTGTTTTTGAGCTGTGTCTGACATATACCGTGCCTTGAAAAAGTATTGATTTTTGTCACATTTTGTTTTGTTGCAGCATTATGTTAAACTGCTTTAAATTAGTTTTTGCCCACATCAGTTTACACTCCATACACCATAATAATGACAAAGCACAAACCAGATTTGCACATGTTACAAATGTATTAAAAATAAACCACTGAAGTAAGTAGATTGCATAAGTATTCATCCCCTTAACTCAGTCCATAGTTGAAGCAGCTTTACAGCCTCAAGTGTTTTTGGGTCTGATGTGAGCATCTTTGCACATCTGCATTTGGCAATTATCTGCCATTCTTTGCCTCACCTTTTCACCTCTCCATCTCTGTCAGCTTGGACATTTTCTAGAGTCCTAGTTGTTCCAATCGTCTTCCATTATGGAGAATGCTTCTGTCAACCTTCAATGCAGCAGATTTGTTTCTGAACTCTTCTCTAGATCATCGCCTTAACGCAAGTCTGTCACTGAGCTCTACAGACAGTTATCTTGGTTTTTGCTCTGATCTGCATTTTCAGCTGTTAGACCTTTTCTGAGAGGTGTGTGTCTTTCTAAATCAGACTCATTCAAATCAATTTGCCACAGTTTAACTCCACTCCAAGTGCAGGAACATCTAGAAGCAATATGAATGCTCCTGAGATACATTTCGATTGTTCCAGAAAAGGGTATGAATACTTATGCAACTGGATCATTTCAGTTTTTTATTTTTAATAAATTTGCAAAGTTGTTACAAACCTGTTTTGTGCTGTCATTATGGTGTATGGAGTGTAAACTGATGTGGGGAAAAAAAGTAATTAAAAGCAGTTTAACATAATACTGCAACAAAACGTGAAAAAATGAAGGGGTATGAATACTTTTGCAAGGCACTGTAGATTGGCTCGTATCCCGCAGGAACCTGTTTTTCCGTGTGTCCTCACTCACGCTGATGGGTGTGAAGCTGGTGTTCGTGATGGAGGGAGACGCGCCCGAAATCAAAGCCGAGACCATGAGCAAACGCACCGAGATGAGATACGGCAGCGTGAAGGCCAAACCGGCAGCCGCCAAAAACACCGGCAGAGGCCGATTCAAGGCCGTCCTGAGAGAGGTGTGCTTGCGTCGGTTCAGCTTATCACACATCATTCCTCCACATCCTGTTAAAGTGAGTTTGTGTGCAGTGTGCGGAGATGCTGGAGTGTCTGGGAGTGCCGTGGGTGACGGCGGCGGGCGAGGCGGAGGCCATGTGTGCCTATCTGGACTCTCAGGGGCTGGTGGACGGATGCATCACTAACGACGGCGATGCCTTCCTCTACGGAGCTCAGACCGTCTACAGGAACTTCAACATGAACACAAAAGTGGGTACTCCTGGTTTAGTCTCCACACAGATGATTAACACTGACACATGACCTGAGAATGAAGCCTAGTGTCACGACCCCGCAGGATCCTCAGGTGGACTGCTATCGGACGCCTCGCATTCAGACCGAGCTCGGGCTCTCCAGAGACACTCTCGTGGGGCTGGCTGTTCTCCTGGGCTGCGACTACATCCCCAAGGTACTTTTAGGATGAAATGCTTTGAAAGGAGAAGTTCACTTCCAGAACTAAAATGTACAGATGATGTACTCACCCTGTTGTCATCCTAGATGTTCATGTCTTTCGTTCTTCAGTTGTAGAGAAATTATGTTTTCTGAGAAAAACATTTCAGGAGTGTTCTCCATATAGTGGACTTCTATGGTGCCCTGAGTTTGAACTTCCAAAATGCAGTTTAAATGCAGCTTCAAAGGACTCTAAACGATCCCAGCCGAGGAAGAAGAGTCTTATCTAGCGAAACAAACTTTTTTATACTTTGTAACCTCAAATGCTCATCTTGTCTAGCTTTGTGTGAACTCTGTGTATTCCAGTTCTAGACAGTTAGGGTTTGTGGAAAAACTCCCATCTCATTTTCTCCCTCAACTTCAGAATGATCCTCCATCGCTGCAGAAGAACAGACCCAGTGTTTACAAAGTGAACGTGCAAACAAGATCAAACACCCTTTACAAAAAAAGGTAAAACAGCGATCTAGGACGATTTTGAAGTATAAAAATGTATTTATTTTAGAAAATAACCAGTCGTTTCGCTAGATAAGACTCTTCTTCCTCGGCTGGGGTCGTTTAGAGTCCTTTGAAGCTGCATTTTGGAAGTTCAAACTCAGGGCACCATAGAAGTCCACTATATGGAGAACACTCCTGAAAGGTTTTCCTCAAAAAACAGAATTTCTTTACGACTGAAGAAAGCTTGGATGACAACAGGGTGAGTACATTATCTGTACATTTTTGCTCTGGAAGTGAACTGCTCAAGATTGCTCTGAAATGATGAAGCCTTATAGTAAACGCTGTGGTGTTCTCTCTCTGGTCCTGTAGGGTGTCACTGGAGTCGGTAAAGAGCAGACACTGAAGCTCATTCAGAATCTGAAAGGAAAAAGTCTTCTACAAAAGTATGAATTACTCTCACATGCTCTGTTCAGGGTTAATGACTAAAACCAAAACCAAACATCATTTAAAAACTGATAAATAAATTGAAGTTATTTTATTTCAGCTAGTTGCCAAGGCAACATTTCTTGTTTTCATTTGTTTTCATTTTAAAAACTAAAATAAATAAAACAAAGCTAAACTAAAATTGATACAACTATGCGGGCATTTTTAAACAAAATCTAAATATTAATAGTATATTAATTATGCTAAAATAAAGCTTTTTCCAGTATTTTTGCTGTAATTCTGACAAAGCTACTTTTTTAATGCTCTTACCAGCTGAGACTGTGAGTATTGATATTAAACTTAGCCAAATTTTATTTTCATATTTCAGACAATTCAAGATCTGTGTGTTCTTATTAAGAAGAGGGGAATAAATATTTTCATTATCTTTCTAAAGGATTAGTTCACTACCAGAGCAAAAATGTTTAGATCATGTCCTCACCCCCTTGTTCATGTCTTTCTTTCTTCAGTCGTAAAGAAATTCTTTTTTTCAGGATTCTCTCCATATAGTGGACTTCTATGGTGCCCTGAGTTTGAACTTCCAAAATGCAGTTTAAATGCAGCTTCAAAACAATCTAAGAAGAGTCTTATCTCAAACACCTCAAACTTATCTCAAAAAATACCTAAATCTTGTCTAACTTTGTGCATACTGACAACAGGGTGAGTATATTCTCTATAGTTCAGTGTGTTTTTGCTCGGCCGCAGGTTCACTGAGTGGGGTGCAGACAGAGCTGAAAGGTCAGAGGTCACGGTGAAGAAGGTCACACACTGTCTGGTCTGTCGACACCCGGGTCAGTATCGTCTGATTCCGTGATATATTTCCTGGTTTGAGACTCAGGTGTTGATGGAGCTTCTCTGGTGTCTCCTAGGCTCAGCTAAAGCGCACGAGCGCGGCGGATGTGTGTTCTGCGAGAGCCAGCGCTTCTGTTCGCCGCAGGACTATGATTCCCAGTGTCCCTGTGAGTGGCACCGCACTGAACACACTCGCCAGGCCTCCTCCATCGAAGCCAGCATCAAAAAGTATGTTTATCACTGTCAAAATAACACTTTACACTGCAAAATATGCTTTTCTTACGTTGATTTTTTGTCTCGTTTCCAGCCAAAATATATACAAATTCTTAAATCAACAAGGCTTTTCTAGACAAGTAAAAATTGTCTTGTTTTCAGAAAAAAACGACTCAAAATTAAGTGATTTTGGTTGAAACAAGCAACATAATCTGCCAGTGGGGTAAGAAAAATAACCTTGTTTTCTGTTTGAAATGAGATTTTTTTTGCTTACCCCATTGGCAGATTATTTAGCTTGTTTCAAGCAAAAACTCACTTCATTTTGACTTGATGTCATTATTGGCTGCTTTAGTAACATAATTGTGATTACACAAACAAACCAGTGAATCAAATCATTGAAATAAATTGTCTGAAAGAACCAGTTCACACAAATCCATTTTAATTACAGGAAGTAATGTCACTAATGTTCAGTTTCTCGCACAGACCAATGGTTTCGCCTCATAAGACCTCAATCATCAGGATGGAATCATTTAGTTTTGAGCACAGTTTCAGCTTAAAATCTTCTTCACTGTTCTAGTTGGGGATCAGTAAGATTTTTTTATGCTTTTTAAAGGAGACTTTTCTGCTCGTCAAGGCTGCGTTCATTCGATTAAAAATACATATTTAAAAGAGAAAATAATATTGTGAAATGTTAATGCAATTTAAAATAGTTGTTTACTAATATTTTAAAGTAAAGACTTATATTGTTAAAAAAAAAAGATTTCTATTTTAAATAAATGCTGTTCTTTTTAACTTTTTATTCATCAAAGAATCTTAAAAAAAAGTCTCACAGGTTCCGAAAAAAAAAAAAAATATGAAGCAGCGCAACTGTTTCCAACATTGATAATAAATCAACATATTAGAATGATTTCTGAAGGATCATGTGACACTGAAGACTGCAGTAACAGCTGATGAAAATTCAGCTTTGCATCACAGCAATAAATTATATTTTAAAGTATATTCAAATAAAAAAAACTGTTGCAATAATATTTCATAATATTACTTTTTTCTGTATTTTTGATCAAATAAATGGAACTTTGATTAGCATAAGAGTAGCATAAGAAAATCCCAAACTTTGAGCATCAGTGTACATTTGGGAGACTTGGATGAAGAGTAGAGTAGATGTCCTCATAAGAGTGTGTTTTGCTGTTGACAGGAAGACGCTGGCGTGTGAGCGGTTCCCGTTTACTGAGGTGAGTATTATGGTCTGGTTTGTTGATGTAGGAGATCAGATATCAGCAAACAGCAAACGTGTCTGAATGTGGACGTTTCAGATCATCAGAGAGTTCTTGGTGACGAAGGACAAACCCGTCCAGGCCTTCCGCAGGAGGAAACCCAACCTGCTGCTCATGCAGGTACTGAAGGACTGAGCCAAACCTATCTAGAGGATCCTGAGAGTGTTTATGTGGGGTTTACTGATGGACGTGTGATTGGTTTGTCAGACGTTTGCGCTGGAGAAGATGGACTGGCCGAAACACTACAGCAGCGAGAAGGTTCTGGTGCTCTTGACCTACACCGAACTCATGAACCGAAAACACGGACGAGACTCTCAGGCCCAGATACAGCCCCTCAGGTGACTTAGAATAAAACTCTAGTAATAAATAACAAATAAAAACAGCAAAAATGTGTTATTCACAACTAAATAACTTTTTAAAAGTGTCACTGCTAAAATTCAGTTTGAAAGAGCTTTGATTGATCAAGACTAGATCAAGTTATCTGTTTTTATATATTTTAAATATTTTTATATAAATGCAAATATGTATTATTTTAATGTACATATATTGACCTATACAAACATTTTTTTTTAAATTAATAAAATATTTTATTTTGATTTTATTTCTGTTAAATGTTTTATGTCTTTTACTGTTATTATGTTTATATGTACACTGCAGCTCGAAAGTTTGGGATCAGTAAGATTTGTAATGTTTTTAAAGAAGTCTCTTCTGCTCATCAAGGCTGCATTTATTTGATCAAGAATACAGAAAAAAACAGTAATATTGCAAAATGATATTACAATATAAAATAATGGTTTTTATTTGAATATACTTTAAAATATAATTAATTTCTGTGATGCAAAGCTGAATTTTCATCAGTCTTCAGTGTCATGATCCTTCAGAAATCATTCTAATATACTGATTTATTATTAGAATTATTAGGTTTTTTTTCAGGATTCTTTGATGAATAAGTTAAGAAGAACAGACTTTATTCAAAATATAAATATTTTCTAGCAATGTAAATCTATGCTAACACTTTTTATTAATTTAAAACATCCTTGCTGAATAAAAGCATTTCTTTAAAGAAAATGTACTGACCCCAGACTTGTGAACAGTAGTGTCTAAAATCTTTCTATTTTAAATAAATGCTGTTCTTTTTAACCTTTTATTGATCATAGATTCCTGATGAAAAGTATCAAAAAAATTATTTTAATTATTAATAATGATTTCTGAAGGATCATGTGATAGAAAAGTAGAAAAGTTATTTTAAGTTGAATAAATATTATACAATATTACAGTTTTTTTCTGTATTTTTGATCGAATAAACACAGCCTTGATGAGCAAAAGAAACGTCTTTTATAAACCATAAAAATCCCAAGTTTTTTGAGTGTCAGTGTTCAGTTTTACTTTGTCTGTAGTGAATGTTTCTTAAATATTTAATAGTCTAAAATGTTGTGAACATGTTTATGTCTGCTCCTAACAGAATCTATAAGGCGCGTGTCAGGAACGGCGTCTCCTGTTTTGAGGTCATCTGGAAGAAACCAGGTGATGTGGATCATCGTTGAGTGGATGATCAGATTGTCTCTCAGTGTGTGGTGCTGTAGTTCGCGTTGTGGACGTGTGACGGCCGTCGCTGGGCTTGTTAGTGTCTTGTTGTGAGGTCGGATCAGGAGGGGTCAGGGGTCACAGGTGACGGAACAAATGTGTCACCGTCAGGTGTTAAAAGAGCTTCCTCTAGACACCAATCCTCACTCCACACCGCCGTAAACCCTTTATGACATCTCGAACAGCTTTACTCCTGCTGGGATTGGAGCAGTACTCTCACTTCAGCCTCAGCAAATCAGGAAATAGTTTAAAATGTCATTATATAATCACAGCTCTTAAAACACAACTTAAACATGCAATTTGTGTCTCTAGACCTGGGAAACTCATGGAAATTAGTGAAATTAATTTTGCTTTGCTCTTAAATAGTTTACGGGCTGAAATGCTGCACTTTTTCTGTCCATTGAGCGTCTTACTGGAGACATTTAGTGATGGAATCATTGAATCCATTCATTTGAAAAACTGGAAGCAGATAAATGCATGAAGCAGATAACCCTAAACTCAAACTGACTGAACAATCATAGTCTTAAACTACAGAGACAACGTTTGTCAAGACAGACTTTAGGTTAGCTTGAGAAAGCCTAGCTTGAAAGTTTAAAGCCTAAAGTCTTGAACTTTATATAGATGGATTAGATGATTAGCATGTTGCTAGCATAATTAGAATGTAGTTAGCATGATTCGAACATTTTTCTAGCGTGTTTAGTATGTTCCTAGCATGATTAGCAAGTTGTTAGCATGTTTCTAGCATAATTAACATGTTAATTGAATTATTAGCAAGTTTCTACCATGTCATTAGCAAGCTATTAGCATGTTACTAGCCTGTAATTAGCATGTTTCTAACATGATTAGCAAGTTGCTAACATGTTTCTAGCATTATTAGCAAGTTGCTAACACATTTCTAACATGTTTCTATCATGAGTAGTAAGTTGCTAGCATGTTTCCAGCATTTTTCTAGCATAATTAACGTTTCTAGGCTGACTAGCAATTTGCTAGCACATTTTTAACGTTTCTATCATGATTAGCAAGTTGATAACATGTTTCTAGCATGATTAGCGAGTTATTAGCAAGACATTAGCATGACTGACAAGTTACTAGCATGTTTCCAACATGATTAGCAAGTTGCTAGCATGTTTTTAACATGTTTCTATCATGATTAGCAAGTTGCTAACATGTTTCTAGCATGATTAGCGAGCTATTAGCAAGACATTAGCATGACTGACAAGTTATTAGCATGTTTCCAACATGATTAGCAAGTTGCTAGCATGTTTTTAACATGTTTCTAGCATGATTAACACATTATTTACATGTTACTAACATGTTTCTAGCATGATTAGCAAGTTGCTAACACACTTCCAACATGTTTCTATCATAAGTAGTAAGTTGTTAGCATGTTTCTAGTATGATTAGCAAGTTAACATGTTTCTAGCATCATTAGCATGTTATTTAAATATCATTAGCATGACTAACAAGTTACTAGCAATTTTCTAGCATGATTCACAAGTTAATAACGTTGCTAGCAGGATTAGCGAGCTACTAGCATGTTGCCAGCATGTTACTAACATGATTAGCGAGCTACTAGCATGTTGCTAACATGATTGATGAGCTACTAGCATGTTGCTAGCATGATTGACGAGCTACTAGCATGTTGCTAACATGATTAGCAAGCTACTAGCATGTTGCTAGCATGATTAGCGAGCTACTAGCATGTTGCTAGCATGATTGATGAGCTACTAGCATGTTGCTAGCATGATTGACGAGCTACTAGCATGTTGCTAGCATGATTAGCGAGCTACTAGCATGTTGCTAGCATGATTAGCGAGCTACTAGCATGTTGCTAGCATGATTAACGAGCTACTAGCATGTTGCTAGCATGATTAGCGAGCTACTAGCATGTTGCTAGCATGATTAGCGAGCTACTAGCATGTTGCTAGCATGATTAGTGAGCTACTAGCATGTTGCTAGCATGTTGCTAGCATGATTAGCGAGCTACTATCATGACTGTAGTTGCTAGGCTAGGCTAGATAGTTAAATAGATGATAAATATTAGAATGTAAGTTTGAATGGATTAGAAATAGTTGATAGAAGGGAAGCTTCAAGGGATTCTGAGAGAGTAAATCTGAATGATTTTTAATCTTCATTTTGATGAGAACTATCCGTGAGATCAGTCTGAAGAGCTGGCCTGAGTTTGAAAGCTCTGTAGTCCAAGAAGAAGAAAAAGCTTAAATAGCAGATCAGATATTATGATGACTGACCACATCCTCAATCATTGTGTTTTATTTGTTAAGTTTAGTTTGAGCTGATGTTTATGTAACGGAGATGTATTTGTTGATTGCGGTGTCAGATCACTATGTGTTTGCTGAGGGCTGTGAGCAGATGGAGGTGCGGACGCTGGAGGAGGAGGCTCTCTTCAGTCTGGCGTTTCCGGAGATCGTCCAGGACTTCCAGCGGGAGAGAGCTGAAGCTCAGGAGAACAAAACCAAGAGTAGGTCATTCATTCAAACTAACAGACAGACATCCAGCAGACTTTCTCATGTGAGAAAACAACTGAGCTGATGAAGGACTGGATCAAAGCAGACACTCGTCTCTCTCTCTCACACACACACACACACACACACACACACAGACAGACACACACACACACACACACACACACACACACACACACACACACACACACACACACACACACACATGTTGGGTTTACATGTTTTATGGGGACATTCCATAGGCGTAATGGTTTTTATACTGTACAAACCGTATTTTCTATCGCCCTACACCTAAACCTAGCCCTCACAGGAGATTGTGCACACTTTTACACACACACACACACACACACACACACACACACACACACACACACACACACAGACGCGCACGCGCACACACAGCTGTCAGTTTGACACCCATCAGGAAACAGCTGATCCTGGACAACTACAACTAGTTAAAAAAAAAATACACATTAATTCAAATAAAATAAAATACATAATAAATAAATGATACATTTCATTAATATGACTAAATGAGACCCTGGAGCAATTTAATTTTTGATTAGTAATATGCACTGCTGAGAACTTTATTTGGACAACTTTAAAGAAGATTTTCTCAATATTTGGACTGGTTTTTTTTTGCAACCTCAGATTCCAGATTTTTAAATAGTTTTATCTCAGTCAAATATTGTCCTATCCTAACAAACCATACGTCACTTATTTATCCAGTTTATTCACTGATGTATAAATCTTAATTTTAAAAAAATTGACACTTATGACTGGTTTTGTGGTCCAGGGTCACAAATAATAATTAAGATTAATAAAAAAAATAATAATTAAAATAGTGTTAAAAAATTATAAAATTTTAGTTAGTTGTCAACATTCATAGTTGTCTTTTTGTTCAAGTTTAAGTCTAAAATTAATACTAAATAGAAAAAAATAGACATCATCTTTAAAAAAAAAAAAAACTAAAACTAAACAAAAGCAAAAATGTAACTAAATTTCAAATGTAGACCGAACACGTACAAATACAATTAAAAATGTATACAATTAATACTGTAATGATATATTAAATAAAAATAAATTGATGTTAAAGGGAAATGTATTTAAAAAATGTATTTAAAGTCAGCATGAAATGAAGTGAGGGCTCAGATAAATAATTTATAATCAACACCACAATATTCATAAAAATATCAATACTCTCAGCTTTGATTTCACATTGACTTCACATTTACCTGTTTTTTACTGAAAATTTCTCACTTATTTGTGAAACACGTTTTTAATGTCAGGGGACAAATATTTCTATTAGGACCGATTTTGAAGCACTTATTTTGTAAGATTTTTAGTACACTTTTCCAGAATCTCATAGAGTTGTGTAAATAGAAAATTATTTAGTTATTTATTTTTATGTTCTTATTTGTTTTAGATTTTTATATTTTACTTTCTCGTAATTAAATTATTTTATTTTGTCTCAATCGTTGCAGAAAAGAAGCCAAAAGCTAAGAAAGAGAAGCCGGCCGATTCCCACGATGCCGTGTCGGATCTCTTTGCTCAGATGTCTCTGCGGACGGACGCCAATCCAGACTCTGTATCTACCCAGAATCCTCCACCGTCCCCTGAGATCCGGCCGCCTGCTCCTTCCCAGAATTCCCTGTCAGAGTCAGCTCTGATTGGCCAGCTGCATCTCAGCAGTATAGACTGGGACTCTTCGTCGTTCACGGCCTCGCCGTCCCACAAGCCTCCGGGCGACAAAACTGACCTGAGACCTGCTGAAAACACAACCAAAGAGCAAATAATCACGAAAAACAAAGAAACAACAGAGAAACGACAGCCGATGAGTCGCGAATATAAAGTAGACGACCACAACTCAATCCCATCAGCCCCGTCTAACGCTCACAAGAAAACATCTACAGCAGCCAAAACCACCAAAAACCCTTTCAGACCTGCAGCCAGGCCTCTGAAGAGCATCTCGGGACGCAGTTACCCTTCTGAGAACAGCAAAAGCGTATTCGAGACGAGCCCCGTCAGTGACGACAGCGACGCCGAGAACCGCCCTGGATCACACAAACGCACAAACGACATCAAGATCACGTCCAAACCACCGAAATCCAGCCCGACGGATCCGCTCCGGCCGCAGACATCAGCCAGGAATGAGCAGATGAGTGTTAAAGCTGCTAAAACACCTGAGAAAGAGTCTCACGCTCCAGTCGGACCGGCTAAACCCGTCCAGGTGCATCGTGGGACAGTTGAGGAGGACGATTCGGACGCTTCGCTGGACAGCCCACGACCGCTGGCTGAGAGACTCAAAATGAGGTTTGCAAAATGAATGAATGAAGCAGAACTGAGATGTTTGTTTGAGAAATGAATGTTTGGAATTAAAATTTGCTAATAAATGTATGCACAATTTCTTTTTATATGCACTATTTTTTTACTTATTATCTTCTTCTCGTATATGAAATCCATTTTTTAAATCCGAAATGCAGTATAATCTTGGTAGATTTGTAAAATAAGCACCGTTTTTTTTAAGGCAGTTTAAGGTTGCGGTAAAGAATCAAACTTCCTCTTGTGCTGAAAGAAGCCGTCAGAATAACATCAGGATAAAAGTAACAGTCTGGTCCTAATAAGGGCATAAACGCCTGCTACTTCCTGTCAGGCCTTGATCATGAGTGACAGGTGTCACACCTTCCCAGACATGAAAGATCTGACAGCTGCGGCTCATACACACACCGAACATCACTTCACAACATCTGAGAACAAAAACATGCTGCTACAAATCGTATTATTAGCTTTATACTTCTTACTTTTTTGATTGTCTCTCTCATGACTTCCAATAGTGTTGAATCTGAACATATTTATTTCATTTCCCTCTCTAATAAATATACCAATAATTATTTATTTATTATTTATTTGAATAATTATTATTTTATTTATTTTTTTATATACTGTAAATATATCAAAACTTAATTTTTGATTAGCAATATGCATTGCTTTAGATTCCAAAATATTGTCACATCCTAACAAACCCAACATCAATGGAAAGCTTATTTATCCAGCTTTCAGGTGATGTATATTTTAAAAAATTGACCCTTATGACTGGTTTTGTGGTCCAGGGTCACATTTATTACTTATTTATTTATTGTCCCTCGGTTAAGTGAAGGTGTGTATCATTTTGAAACATTATGAGAATGTTACTTTTGAGTGTTCTCTGAAACTAGTAGCAACTTTATGTGAACATGAAGGGAAACATTCCTTTGTATCATTTGGAAACATAATAGAAATGTTACATTTTTTTTGTTACATTTTCTCTGTTAGCTGAGAATCAAGATAAGATCATGATTCCAGAACAGAAGTTTGAAGAAGTTTTATTTTGTAAGATGAATGTAAAAGTGTCACACTAGTTAGATGTTAATTGTATTGGCAGACTCATGTGTGAAGGTCGTGTGACGCACTTTTGCGCTCGTCTGCTCGCATCAGTCCGCTAATTGTCGTCGTGTCGACTTAAAGAGTCATTTCCCACAAAAGGGAATCTAATTATTTTCTTTTCTCCTACACATTATCCGCCAACATCGCCTTATTCGCACCTGTGTGCCAAGCGCGCGTCTCTTTGAACTCTTTGCTCGTAAAGTTCTCGGGTATAAAAGCCGCGTTCGGCCTCACCGGGGCATTTCGGAGATGGAGCACATCGACGTCGACGTGTACACGGCCAAGGTGTTGACCCACTGGGGCTGGAGCAGAGAGGACAGGACGTTTGGAGACGCGCACGAGTGCGGCAGCGCGTCCTCGCCGGAGTCCGAGTCGTTCGATTCCGTGTGCTCGTCCCCGGAGGCGCGCTCCAGTCCCGAGTCGTACGCGCTGTCCGGACGCAACCACTCCGAGCAGCAGAAGCCCAAAGTGAAGATGAGCATGAAGAGGAGGATGAAGGCGAGTGAGCGGGAGAAGCTCCGCATGAGGAGTCTGGCGGAGGCGCTGCATCAGCTCCGCGATTACCTTCCGCCGGTCTACAGCCGCAGAGGACAGCCGCTCACCAAGATCCAGACCCTCAAATACACCATCCAGTACATCAAAGAACTCTCCAGCCTCCTCGAGCAGCAGTGAGCACACCTCAGGAGCACGGAACGTTTTAAAAACGTTTTTTCTTGGTTATGCGAACGTTAAGGGAACATTTTGAAAACATTATGGGAATGTTACTTTCGAATGTTCTCAGAACATTTCAAAAACGTTAGATAAACAACCAACTTCCAGAGACAATGCTCCATGAATGATGTAAATAATGTTTTTTGTGCTAAGGCTTTGAGAACTTCGTTAACGTTGGACGAATGTTCTATTAACGTTACTGGAATAACGTTCCCAGCTCCTGACTTCAGGCTGCTGTTGTACAGATTTGTATGTTTGTGTTTGTTTGTTCATCCACTCTTATGTTTTTATTCTGATGTAAATATTTCTTGCTGATGCTTGAGTGGAGTGTCGGTGTCTAATATTAAGAGTGCTTTTTAAACTTAAACTTTAAACAGAAATAGCTGAATAAATGTTTTGTTCATGTTTATGAAAACTGGTCTTTGTCTTTGTATTTTATATCAAGATATGTGACCCTCGACCACAAAACCAGTCATATGGTTAAATTTTTTTAAACTGAGATTTTTACATAATCTGAAAGATGAATAAATAGGATTTTCATTGATGTATGGTTTGTTAGGATATTTTCGAATATATGCTTTTTTGGGCTCCATCATGATTCTTTCAGAAACCTTTTAGATGTGGACAAATCCGCTTTAAACCCTGGAGCACAAAACCAGTCTTAAGTAGCACAGGTATATTTGTAGCAATAGCCAAAAATACATTGTATGGGTCAGAATTATTGATTTTTCTTTTATGCCAAAAAATCATTAGGATATTAAGTAAAGATCATGCTCCATGAAAATATTTTGTAGATTTCCTGCTGTAAATATATCAAAACTTAATTTTTGAGTAGTAATATGCATTGCTAAGATCTTCATTTGGACAACTTTAAAAGCCATTTTCTCAATATTTTTGATATTTTTTTTTTTTTTTTTTTGCACTCTCAGATTTTCCAAATATTTTTCGTGCTAGACTAGTTTTGTGCTCCAGGGTCACATATAAGAGTTTAAAGTGGATTTGTTCACAACTAAAAAGGTTTTTGAAAGAATCATGATGGAGCCCAAAAAAAGCATTGTCCCAGAGAACACATATAGTTCATTAAAACGTTGTGAGAACATTGATCTAATGTCTCTAAAACGTTAAAACGTCCAGTTTTCTTGTGATTAGAATGTTACTTAAAGGCTACAAAAATGTTTTTTTAGAGCGTTCAAGTACAAATAACATCATAAGAACATTTTAAGAATGTTTTTTCCGGTTTTACCTCAGCGTTATGAGAAGAGAATTTATAAGAAATAGAAATAAGGTAACAAGAACAGTCCATAAACATTACTTTAAGAACTTTTTGTTTATATAAAAACGTTAGTATAAGTTGTGTTAGCTAGGATACACACAACCTTTTTTGTAATGGCAAACACTTAAATATAAAAAAAATATTATAATAGGTATGTTATTATTTATATCCTAATATTAATATTAAATATATAACATTACACTATAATATCCTGCTTTGTTGCTTAAAGTCTAAGGCTAAAGTTAAACTCAAAGACAAAAGACATCTTTTTCTCCTTTTCTTCATAGCAAAGCATAATAATAAGACTTCTAACCATTTAAAATAACAATATAGACCTAAATACAGAAAATAAACAAAGTTTAAAAAGACACATGTCTGAATCTTCAAATATGAAATGATATTTTTACATATTTGTACGTGAATAAAAAAGAAAAACGCTCAAATCTAGGTGACACTGTGCTTTGGGATTAAATCGGTTTACGTACAGTGACGTCGATGTTGCGACAGGACCGCTGGCCAATCGCAGCGCTGTGTTCGCGGTGGGCGGGGCCTCGCGGCACAATGACGCTCTGACAAAGAGAATCAACGCTGGTTGTGACGGTGCGGCGCGGGCCGCCATTTCAAAGCCGAATAAACGCGCGAGCTTTCACGGTTTAACAGACGGATGCTTGTTTTATAGAACACACCGAATAACGTCGTGTATTTTTAACGCTTTCAATCTCATAAGGTAAGTCACTGGAAATGAGCTGTGAGCCTGTAATGGAGCGCCTGTGTGTTTAATGTCAGTGAGCCGTTAAATCCCACATTCGCATCCGTTCATTTTGGTCAAGAATTGCAGCATTTAGTTTAGTAAACGATAGTTCAGTGAGTATTTGTGTTATCAGTTGATGTTTTTATCATCTAGGGTTGTTATCGTTCTGTTATCTCGTTCATCTGTGATTATGGCGACAGAATGATTTTTAATCCTCTGGTAATGCTGGGAATAAATGAAACAGGGGCTCGCAAATCCCTTGAAATCGTCACACTAATATAACAAGTGTTCATTTGTGTGATAGAAGGTCAAAATAAATATAGAAAAAAATCGCAATCAGCGATAAAATACATTTAGCAACGTGAGTCTATATTACCAAGCATTTAAATTCAAAATACCACATGTAAATGTTAAAATTTGCGTTA
Organism: Garra rufa; assembly: GCF_049309525.1. Lineage (NCBI taxonomy): Eukaryota > Metazoa > Chordata > Actinopteri > Cypriniformes > Cyprinidae > Garra > Garra rufa. The sequence goes on from NC_133364.1 coordinate 2,389,681, forward strand.
TAATATTACTACATGGGCGTCTATAAAAATAGACCGGAAATATTGATGATGTCATCTTACACTCAGGGGTGTGTACAAATTGTTATCCAATAAAATGCTCTGGAATGCGAAGCACCGCCCCCTGCTAACACTAGGTAGCAAATCAGGGTTCACCGCTGTAGCGTAAATTAAAGCCTATTGGCTATTTAAAATGTTAATATATGTGACCCTGGACCACAAAACCAGTCGTAAGGGTCAATTTTCTGAAATTGAGATTTGTAAAACGTCTAAAAACTAAATAAATAACCTTTCCATTGACGTTTGGTTTGTTAGGATAGGACAATATTTGAAAATCTGCAATCTGAGGGTGCAAAAAAGTCAAAATATTGAGAAAATCACCTTTAAAGTTGTCCAAATGAAGTTCATAGCAATGCATATTACTAATCAAAAATTAAGTTTTGATATAGTTAAGGTAGAAAATGTACAAAATATCTTCATGGAACATGATCTTAATATCCTAATGATTTCTGGCATAAAAGAAAAATCGATAATTTTGACCCATACAGTGTATTGTTGGCTATTGCTACAAATATACCTGTGCTACTTAAGACTGGTTTTGTGCTCCAGGCTCACATATTTGGTGTGACTCGTCACAGCTTGAGGTCTATATAACCGCTAATATAGTCGTTTGCTTCTCGGTAGTCTTGCATCTTGAGGTGTTTTCTTTCATGCATCAGCTTTTAATTCTCAAAATCTTCATTTCTGCATCAAATCATCTAAGCGTGTGCGGTTTCTTGGAGACGCGTGTCCATCCGCAGTTGTCCGTGTGTGGGTTCACACTATTAATACACGGCTCTGAAATCCCCACGGCTCAGATCAGCTGCCGCTATCCCAGCAGGCCGCTTGATGATGGAGCTGCCGGCATGCGAAGCCCGTCGTGTGGGTTTAACACAGCCACAGGCCAAAGCCAAACGGTCAGATGTTTGACATCGGCGCTAAAACGTTTCCAGTGTGGATTTGGGTCAGAGGTGACGGTCTCAGGGACGAGTCTGGCGTGAAGCTGATGTGTTACGCGTTTGCCGCCTTTTAATAAAAACATCAACGTTTTCCAGATGGACGGCGACACGGAGCAGGTGGAGGAGACGACAGAGGTGATGGAGGCCACGGAGACGCCCTCACAGGACGAACCGTCAGCTGACAGCAAGATGAGGTGGGTCACCTGACCAGAGCCGTGACTCTCATTGGTTGTGGTCATCATCGGCGTCATCGCGTGTGTTTGTTCTCAGGGGTCGCGGAGGGAAGATGCGCGGCAGAGGAGGCCGAATGCCCCGCGGGTTTCGTGGCGGACGTGGGATGATGATGATGAAGGGGTTTCCTCCGGGTCCCATGAGAGGCAGAGGCCGTGACGGGTTTACCAACGGATTCGGACCCATGAGGTCTTGCTGATGTGTTCTTGAGTCTTATCCAGTCTGTGTAGAAACATGCTTATGGAAAACAACCTTTTCTCTGTTGTGCAGGAGAGGCATGGGTCGTACGTGGCCGTATCCCGACATGCGCGGCCGGCGAGGACGAGGCGGTCCGATGGGAATGAACCTGGGTCCGCCGCCGCCTCCACCTCCGCCCATGCACATGAGAGGACCTCCACCACACATGCACAGGTATGGAGATATGCAACACTTTTATGTAGTCTATTAGAACAAATAATACATTTATCCAAACATTGCATTGAACCGTTGAATACAAGAATAGAATTATGCAATAAACAAATGGTACATTTAATCAAATATTGCATTGAACCAAATAATGCATTCATCCAAACATTCAGTTGAAGCAAATCTAGCATTCTCTTTGTGCTGTTTCTTTTGATAAGAAGCAAAGCCTCAGCTTTCGAATTCTGTCCGTTTTATCTTAAACTCTATGGACAAACAATGCGTTTCGGTGCTGTTTGTTGTGGCGTGACCGATCACCGTAGCACTTAGTGAACTAATCATCTCCTCCTTTTCAATAAATACAAGTTATAGCTTGAAAGAACCAAAACAACTCGTCACACAGAATCAATCAATCAATCAGTGTTTGAACAGTTTGTCATGTACTGTTGCGTTTACGTCAGGATATCCCTTCAGTGTCCATAAACTCGTTAGTCAGCTTGATTTTCTAGATTTTAAAATAACACCAGAAGGCATCTTGCTATATCTGCGCCATTTTAAATATTCATGTTTTATTTATGTTTGAATGATTCATGATGAAAACAAGTTTTATTGACAATCATGTAGTAATGTTATTGTTATTATTATAAGTCTCCTGTTATGTGCCGTTTAAATGTTTTTATACACAAGTCAGTTGTTATTTGAGTGTTAGTTATTATATCTAAAGATGAAATTACAGTTAAATAGTTTGGTCTCTGTTTGCTGTTTTTTTTAACACTTAATATTAATGCTCAAACAGATGGCGTTTACATAGTAGATTTTTGTATTTCCAAAAAGGAAAAAAGGACATGTGCTGTGCCTGAAATATATCAAAATGAATCAATATTGAATTTAGATCAGAACTGATTTGAATCAAGAGCTTGTGAATCAAAATCGAACAGTTTCATGACATTCATGTCAACACACAGTCTTAATAGTAACATGTGAAATAATTACATATGAAACACAAAAATGGTCAAATGTGCAAATTTGTCAAATGTTTAATGTAAGACTTTTAACACATTAAAAATATAGTCTTCATAGTAACACAAAATTATATTGTTGAGGTAAAAAAACAATCTAGAAATCTACTAATTTTTGAATTGGGTAAAATGTTTAATGTAACAACTTTAACCCATAAGAAAAATCTAGTTTAAATATATAAGGGTCAAAGATAAATCTTTAGTCAAAAGAAATTTAGAAAAGTGATTTTATGTCCATAGAAAGTGCATTAAATGTAAGTAAAGTGTCTACTTAAGGTTTCAAATACGCTTTTTTCAGTGTAGCACAACATTTAGGAAATATTCAAGCAACATGTTTATTCTGACTTGTACATATTAAAACAACAATTTAAAGCAGTTTTTTTTGTCTTTGACCCGTAAATGCATTTAAAATATTTATAAAAAATAAAAATTTAGAGGAAAAAAAATATATATATATATGTATATAAACTAATGTTTCTGTATCATTTAAAATGTAGCATAAATAACAAAAATAACGTAAGTGAAAATATCTGTAATAGATTTTGAGTGTAAAGGGGGCATGTTTTTCTGATCACAGAAAAACAAAAATGCAATTAAATTAAACAGGAAAAAAGAATTTAAAGCATTTTTTTTGTCTTTGACCCATAAATGCATTTAAAATATTTATTAATATAAAAATGTTGAAAATTATATAAAAACTGTATAAAAACTAAAATGTATTTATAATATATAAGTGAAAATATCTACGATAGATGTTGAGTGTGAAAGGGTGTGTTTTTCCGATCACAGAAGAACAAAAATGCAATTAAATTAAACCGACTCATAAATGCATTTAAAATATTTATAAATATAAAAATTTGGAAGAAAAAAAAAAAAAATATATATATATATATATATATATACTAATGTTTCTGTATAATTTAAAATGTATTTAATTAGAGAATATAATGTATGAGTAAGTGAACATATCTGTAGTAGATGTTGAGTGTAAAGGGGGCGTGTTTTTGTGATCACAGGCACGGGCCGCCTCCTCCTCCTCCTCCTCCTCCAGGACACCCGGCGTTCAGAGGGCGGCCGCCGCACCCCAGAGGGCGGAGCATGATGCCGCCGGGCCCGCCCCGCTTCTTCCACCCCAGAGGGTAAGAACGCACTCACCCGCTCCTCACTGTCCCTAGCGTGTCACGCGTCAAGAGTCCGCTTGTTGGCGTGACGGCGTAACGGATCCAGCACACCAATCACACTAGTGCATGACAACCCTGTGTTTCTTCAATTGTGTGTTTGAGGAGTTTGGGCCCCTCTTGAGCACAGCAGGCCAACCCCAATGTGTGATTCTATCCTTTCATGCAGCTACCACAACGGATCGGCCCCTCCTCTGCCCCATCCGCCTCCAGGCAGGGGCCAGCGCTGGCGGGGGCCCCCCGGCGGCCGGAAGTTTTAACGCGGCTCAGACGTAGTCGAAATCTGTAGCGTTAACGGCCGCCGCTCACGCTCTTTTCAGACTCGCAGGTCCTTTTACTGTAACGAGCACGCTACCTTTTCATGTTACTTGATTTGAGGAAAAAGCCCCAAAACAAACAAACTTTTAAAAGCACTCTCACTCTGAAGACGAGAAGGAAACATGTTCTTAAGTTGATTTAAATTAAGTGTATCTCATTTTATCCTCCTCTAAGTGTTGTCTGGTCTGCGTGGTGCTATTCCTGTGAGCCTTAAGCAGTCTTGTTCCTTTGCTCCACGAGAGAGAACGTAGGATTTTAGACGGCGGCGTTTGCGTGTGTTTCTCAGAACGCTGGCGCTGACCGAGCAGATCGCTCCGACCCTCCATATGTTCTTCATGTGTAGTTACTAATGATCTAATATCATAAATGTGCAGCTACTTTGAGTCAAGTGAGATATTGCTGTTGAAAAGTATTCCTGTTTCTTTTCTTGGTGGAATGATTCTGTTAAAATCACCGATCCATGGACTGAGTTAACGTGACAGTAGAGTAGCACTACGATTTATACTTCTTTAAATAAACCTTTCCTTGCTTTTCTATTTTAAAGCCAGTTTTCGAAAGTATTTGATTCAAAATAGTAAAAGGAAAAAAAAAAAAAGACGAGTACAAATAAAAATCCTATCCTCTGTGTTGAGTTTTGAAGTGTTATGGCACATTCACGCATTGTAACCGATAAAGTCATGTGAATTTGTGAATGTAAATTGAACAGATAACAGCTTTTGACTTAGTTTTGGAACAACAAAACAATAAAGTTAAGATAAAATGACCTCTCTTTTTATTGTTTATTTAAAGTAAATAAACTGAATGTCCATTTATGTCATGTACTGCTCATTTCTGAAGACAAATGGACAGTAATGTAAAGACCTCTCTGATCATTGATATGAGCACACAAATATTCACTATGATGGAAATGATGTTTTTGAGCATTTATTATGAATATCTATATATTTACATCATGCATATATAATAAAGCACATAAATGACTGTCCTATGATTGAGTAAAGTTACAGTTAAATGCACTGAATAATTGATTTGCAGTAAAGTGAAGCTTTTAAAGTTACCCAGAGGACTGAAAATTCAAGAACGGACCAAACAAATGGTCTCTTCCTGTCACTGGCAGACCTGAGAAACTTCTGAGAAAACTTCTGCTCATTTGACTGATTCGGATGGAGAAGTTCAGTTCCATCTTAGATGCGTGAGTAAAAGAGCAGTCGCAGTATCTCTGTAGGCCACGCTGTAGTGCATGCGAGGGATCTCTACACTAAAGAGCCTAGCAGTCAAAAGTTTGGAGACACTTCTTGCTGATTATGATTATTTCACATCTTAGAATAACAGTCTAGTCAAAGAACAAGAAATATAAGAATGGTTTGCTTTTACAACCCCATTAAATGTTTTAATGTTTTCCATTTGACAATTTTTCCAACTCTACAGAAACGTTACTTTCGAATGTTTTCTGGATATTCTGAAACAAGTAGCAACATTTGTCAAACATTAGGTGAAAGTTCAAATAAAGCATTTCAGGATAAAATGTTCGTGAAAGACAACTTTGAACGAAAGTTTCATTAGAATGTTGAAAACACAAATCAAGCGTAAATATCACAGCTCTGGACATTCATCCGCTTCACCAGGTGCATCATGGGATGCTTCTAAACCCCACTAAAGGAGGAATATGTGTGGTAACATTTATTGTGCAGTTTATTTAGTTTAATAAATAAATGTATACATTGCACAATCTAGATTTCTACATGCTAAACGTATTATTTTGACATGGTCTACAGTACTCAACTGAACTTAAGCAGATGCTTATGGGGAATGAAAAATTAGTCAGTGCTTCCAAACTTTTGACTCTGAATCAATCTGTCTGATATGAGGGCTTTATAATGATAATTATTACATGAAGTGTTGCATTCAAAATAAATGCAGCAGGAAACAGAATTCATAGGATCTCTGATCATAATCAGATAATAGGACTAATTAAAGACTCCACGCTAGCGATCTGTTGAAAATCAAGCAGGTTCATTTCACAGACCGAGACGGCCGGCTGCACACTTATGGAAGATTAATTTCTATAATCTGAGGTGACGTGTGTGATTACAGTTTATTACTATCATGTCTTCTATCCCTGCACGAGCAGATCATTCATAAAAAAATCACAAATTTCAAAAATGAATGGCGAGAAATTGAATTAAAGGAATAGTTCAGCAAAAATGAACATTAGCTGATAATGTGCTCATCAGATTTGTGGAAACGTGTCATTCCATCACTTGCAAGTGAATGGGTGCCGTCAGAACGAGAGTCCAAACAGCTGATAAAAACATCTCAATAATCCACTCTAGTCCATCAGTTCACATCTTGACAAGACAAAAGCTCAAACAAATCCATCATTAAGACATTTTGAACTCAGATTCAAGTCCATAATCTGTAGCAACACTTCCTCCAGTGGAAAAGTGGTCTGGTCTGAATTGAGGAGAACAATCTGCACAGATCAAGCACTGCTTACAAGCCAAAATGTGTGGCTGGATTTTGATGTGAGATACAACAGAGGAACTTTTCCACTGGAGGAAGTGTTCTAGATTATGGACTCCATGTATTTGAGTTAAAAATGTCTTAATGATGGATTTGTTTGAGCGTTTGTCTTCTCCAGCTGTGAACTGATGGACTGGAGTGGTGTGGATTATTGTGATGTTTTGATCAGCTGTTCAGACTCTCATTCTGACGGCACCCATTCACTCCAGTGATGGAACACTATATTTGAGATGAGCAAGAGTGTAGTTTTATTTCTAAAGCTGGGTTTGACTGCAGTTTTCCTGCAGCAGACACATGTACACACGTCACCGCTCTGATGTGTAGGAGCAGCCAGCGTTGGTCTGTGTTCCTCTGACGGGGCTCGTCTGCTGTGCTCTTCTGCTGCTTTCACTCTGGACTGACTCTTCTTGTCTCCTGAAGGGGTGTGACACCCTTTTGGAAGGCAGCCGGACACGCAGGAGGCAGGACGCTCCCGTCTGTCCCTCCTCTGCTCCGCCCGCCGCCGTGAAGCTCCGCCCCTCTGTAACCCAGGTGAGTGTGTCTTTGTGTTCAGACCTGCATCTGCTCTCTGGACTCATCTGTCAATCACTCTAACAGTGACCAGAGAAACTCCTTCAGAACCAGCAGCTCACCTGTGAACCATAGGCTCAAGAAATATGCATTTTATACATATTTAGACAACTTCAAAACACAAAAAATTGCATTTGGAAGTCATTAATGTAATGCATTATAATTACATTCATAATACATTATAATCAGTGTTTCTGTAGCATCAAAATACTATAGTCAATATTTTTTATACAGCGCTTTTTACAATACAGTACAAGTTGTGTTAAAGCAACCTTACAGTATTAACCTATACAGTACTATACTTACAGTTCATTTGAATAGGTTTAAGTTGTTTTTTAGGCTTTTTTTAAATTATATTTTATACTAGTTAATCTACATGAGCTGTTGAATGGGCAAATAGCTGATTTTTAATTTTTTTTATTTGCTTTTGTCAATACTTCAATGTCTATTATGTTATACTGCTTATTTTATTACTTAAACTATGAAAATGGCAAACATTTCCTAATTTTTTTATATGGCTTTTCATTTTTATTTCTTTTTTAACTATTTATTTTAGCAAAACTAAATCAAAATGATAAACATTGCCTTGCCATCTGAAATAAAATAAGTTTGATGCATTGATGTCAATTATTCTACATTATTCTCACGGATATATTTATATATATATATATCCCTAATAGTAATGCATTGCCTTGTCCTGAATAATTGCAAGTTAAAATGCATTATAATATTTGCAGATTCCTTGTGTCAGAAATTGGTTGTTCATCATGTTTTAACGCTTTGTTTTCTAAAGGTGTAACATTTATAATAGTTATTCATTTTGATCATACGGTGCATTATAATGTGCATTACAAGGTGTGACGAATAAAAACCATATAATGTCTAATAATGCACTTTTATTAAACAAAAAGAATCCCAGGATGCACCTAATTTTTTGGTCGCTACATAATTCACTTTCTCTCATTTGCATCATTTATTTGTTTGAAGCATTTAATTCTAAACAAGTGTTGACGATATAAGTTCAGAGTGAAATGAGCTCCAGGTAAGAGGAGAAAACTCCTTCAGTCTGATACTAGAACCACGGTCCTCTCGACTTTTAATTCTGTTAGAATATTTCTAAACCGTCTCTTTATTGACTAGTAGAATGTTCTATTGTAATTGTTCAGATGATTGTCTTTGACATATTGTGCTGTTCTCTTCATGTGTGTGAGAGAGAGAGAGAGAGGCGGGTGTGTGAGCAGTGAGTCATTTGACTGCTTCGGTTCAGAGGAGTGACTCATTTGGTTTGTGCCGTAGGACTGCGCAGACGCAGACGCACCTGTAAGTAACACACTCACATCATGTAGAGATGATCATGTGTGTCCTTAGATTTACTCCTGCATTAAAGGAACCACGTTTCAGCAAATCTGTCTTGGTGTTTTTCATTGTTGACTCAAGATGTAGTCATTTAAGAGAAATGACTCTGAAAAAGTTTTAAATTTAAAATGTGTGTATATATATATATATTCAAATATGTATTTATATATAAATGGGTAATAAATAATGCTTCACTGAATGATACTGAAGATCTTTTTAATGTGGATGTGACATTTTCAGACAAAATGATCATTAACTAACAAAATAAATAATATTGAGGAAAAAAAAATGAGAAGGAGGGCTTGTGACACAAAATAGTTGAATGTTGTTTCAGTGACAGAAACACAAACATATGCAGAACTGCTTCTGCTGTTATTCTTATTTCAGGATCCAGTTGTGAATCTCAGTCTGTAGTTTATAAGCGGGCGATGTGTTGATCACTGGTCGATCGGCTCCTGTTTGCTGTCGTCCCACAGCGGTTTCTGAATGTGTTCTGGGATCTTTTCGATGGCGGTCTGTAGGGAACAAGCACAGTGTGTTATATGAAGGGGGTATGATTGGTCAATCTCACTGCTGTGTTTGTCTGCAGCAGCTGCCGTTACCTTGGTGACCTCCATAGCAACCCCCTCCGGCAGATTACGCTGAATATACTCCAGATAAACCCCAGCACTCGACCCCGTCACCCTGGACATCTGACATTAACCAATCGAAACAGTTTATCAAACATTTGCTGAGTGCAGATTTTAAAATACACACAAATTGTATATATTTCTATGTATAAAACATTCAAATTAGAAAAATAAAAATATATAAACTAATTTTTTTATTTTTTTAAAGTTTGATGTTTGATGTCAAAAGAATTTTAAAAAAGTGTTTTAATGTCCATAAAAAGCACATTAAATGTAAGTAAAGTGTCTACTTTTGAGGTTTCAAAAAAGTGTTGGGAGAATAAAATGTCAAAATTTGGTTGAAATAATGTTAGATTGTCATTCAGTGTAACACAATATTGATGTACAAATTCAAACAACATGCTTATTCTGACTTGTGCATGTTAAAATATATAAAAGAATAAGGGACTATATTAAATTTTACTGTGTTTTAAATCAGTAAAAAAATGTAGAATTACAGCTAATTAGTATTTGGGGTGAAAGTAATTCATCTTTCAATATGTCATAAATTGATTTTTGTTGTGAATAAGCCTGACAAATGTCTTCTGTAAATTAAGGAAAAATGTAGGATATTTATTTTTTGCTCTGAAAAACCACAATGCAATTAAATTAAACTTTTTTTTTACTTAATTTTTTTTTTTTTTTAAGCAGCACCTATTTTTCATGCCTTAAACCCTATTATATATATATGTATATGTAATATTAAAATGTTTTAATGTATTTTGTTAAATATATATTTTGAACCATTTTTAAAATATTTATATTTAAAAACTAAATGCATAATTTAGTGCATAACAATGACAAAAAAATACAATAAATATTCATCTATAAAATAGTTTAATATATTTGTATATAATCTTAGAATACAAATGTTGAGTTGTTCTTCTGTATATTGTGACCTGTATGCAGCGGTAATGCGTCCTCATCTCGTACTGGACTCGGTGGTTCTTGAAGATGTGGACAGACTTGAGCAGCGTCAGTTTCTCGATGTGTTTGGGCGTCTCAAATCTGTGGATCAGAGACAGCAGGTTGATCTGTGTGTGTGTGTGTGTGTGTGTTTGAGTATTTCTCTGAGTTCAGCTCTTGATCGGTCACTCACACTTTCTCCAGATTGAGGCCGAGCTCTTGAGCCGCCAGAGTCGCAAAAAACTCATAGCTGTCCAACACGGCCTTATCGTGACCTTTGACCCGCACCGACAGCTTCTGATAGAGAACATCCGGCTCCTCCGACTCCGACACCTGACACACAATCACAGCTCACTATCACACTCATATATCACACACAACCTTCGGAATCAGAGACTCACACTCACAGCAGGAGACGGCCATGAAGATGAAGATGATGATGATGAAGACACTGGAGCCCTGTGGAGGAACCTACGATTAGAATGTTAAATCAGCTTTAGTTTCTGTATAGATATAGACACATTATTTCTATAATAGTGTGTCAAAATGGCTCAATTCTTTACAATTTCTCTGAGGAAAGTGTGAGAGAGAGAGACTGACCGCGAACAGAGCGTTTGATGCCGGACTGCAGCAGCCTGTGATACACAACACATGACAAATAACGCTTAGAACACCACCAGCTGCTGGGTCAAGAGTCTAACAAACATATAGAGACTGAGAGAGCATGATAAAGAGGCTGCAGTACCGGTAAGAGGTGTCTGGGAATGATCTTTGACAGGACGCGGACGCTCCGTACACTCGCCATGGAGGCCGCCATGTTTCCTCAGCAGCCGAAAGGAAGCGGAAGCGCCGTCAAAACAGAGACGAGAGAAATAGCGCCCCTAACGGCGGTGAATGAAACTGGAATAAATCTGGTGAGTTTTGAGATTTAATTTAAGCACTTCTCGAATTAGAACAAGATTTCTCAGTTTTACTGAAGGTAAAAGTTCAGTTTAAAATATTTATTCATGTAGTGAGTATTTAATATGGGTGGTAATGAGTGCATCTTTTGTGAAGCAGACAAGAGTCACTCTAACATTTGTTTAATTTCTCTAAAACACTCTGGGATGAGCTCTATGTTTGGTTAGGTTTGAAATCATTTTAAAACTAAAATATTTGTCAGAATTGTGATGTTTAATATTGTGATTTTGGCCAGATTCTTTAATAATCTTACTTTTGCAGAAAGATTTAAGATTTTTCATGCACCTGTCAAGTTTGAGATTTTGGGCTTTTTGGTTTTTCATGAAGTGTTTTTTTCAGACTAGTGGAAAGAAAACACCCACAAGATCTATTCGTTTCAATTTCAATTACAATCCATATTTTTAAAGGCCAAGAGTTTTTTTTTCTCCTACACTGAGATATACATCTCCACTTCAGCAGCACTTACACTTTTAAACTTTACATTTTTATTCCTGTCTATATCCTGAAGGTTTTTACAAAAGGGATTTGTTCATATATAATGTGCCTGATTTAATATAACATTTTATTCCCCAAAAAACTGTAAAAAAAAATTCTTTCATTTTCTGCCAGTATTTTCTGAATTATGGAGTGACAAAATGAGATACACAAAATTCCTTCTGTAAAAACATCCAGTGTTTAGTTTTTTGTACTTTAAATGTATGCAAATTAGTGCATATTTCATTAAATAATGCCTCATTTGCATATTTAACCCAAACATTTTACAAAAATGTTTGCAATTATCAATGTAATCAATCAACTGGGTGAGTAAGGTGAAGACTATTAGTTGTTTGTTTTCTACCCTATTCACCTGCAGTGCCTTAATGAAAAAACAAAACTTTAAACTGTGTGATCTTTTGAAGGTATTTTTAGGTGATTAAGCCCCTTGTATTGTATTTTATTTCTGTGTTTATTTTTCTCTCTGAATTTTCTAATTTTATTTCTAATTATCTTTATTATTTTATTTTTCTTATGCTGCTATTTGGACGTCTTGGAATTTTATTAAGATTGTTCTTGTTTACTTAGTATTTTGTATGTTCTCTTCAAGCAAATTAATAAATAAAAAATGAATAGCCACTTCTAGAACAGTTTTGTCTTAAAACTAAAACACTGGGTGGAAAACTAGTCAGTGTAGGCTACTTGTCATATGTGCTCATTTATTATGCAGCACTAACTATCAACAATACTGAATGATTGTAGAATGAATGTGCAAAAAAAAACACTTTATTTACAGTTGCTCAATTTATTCTATATTTGATCAATGCAAAAATAAAGAAAGAAAAGCTTTCTAAAAAAAGCTTTGTAATCATGACAAACTAAGTCGAAATAATGGCGTAAAAAAAATTTGAAGGCAAAAATATCATAATTATGATTTTATTTTTTAAAAGAAATCTCATAACTATGACTTTAAACACCTTTTTATCTCTCAGCCTATGCCTTGCGTCATAATTTCGACTTTTTATGTCACAATTTCGATTATGTCATCATTTAGACTTTTTGTCTCATAATTGTGAATTACCCAAGCGTGATTTTATTGATTTATTTTCCTTACGTGTGCATTCTGCGTTTTGTTTTTTTAAGTATTGCAGAGTTTCAGTGTTACACACATTATTTTTATTTTATTATTATTTTTATCAATAATGAGACGTAATAAACTAAGAAAAAACAATCAACTGTTCCCATAGCTTTTCCATGATGATTAATGTTCATTTTATTCTATTCATCTGATGGTTTATTTATTAAAACGCAGTTTCTGTTGTATTAGTGTGAAATCTTAAAATGCCACAGGTCTTCCACAGGTTGTAAAAATGAAATCAAAATAAAAGGTCTTGGGGGGGGGGGTTATATGCGATCATATGGTGGTCACGTGACCCAGAGCAGGGGCCCAGACAGCATCAGAATCAGAGACAGCAGCGCTAAAAACACCCTCATCGGACATCCACACGCACAGGTAAACAGCAGGACGGGTTCGTTCGGGGTTCGTTGTCATCCGTAGACCGGTTCCGTTCCTCTAGCACATCCCGTTCGTGCGCTTTAAAGCGGAAAAACAGTGAGGAGCGCGTGAGGAGAGAGTAGCTGCGGAGCTAACAAAAGCCTCACACACAAATCAAGCAAAGACGATTATTATGAACGACACGATACTTGGAATGACGGTTTATTAGACACATTTGATCCAGTATGACACTGTCCGATTATCTAATAACCACATATTGTTAATTCATTCTTGAGTTTGATATTCTCGACATCGCTAGGACTGGAATTCTATGTTTATATCGAATTATCCGTATTTATTTCTAAATATGCTCTTGTTATTGTCGGATCTCTCATAAAATAGGTGAGGTGATGTATTATGGATGTTCAACGCGTAACGTTAAACTAGAGCATTAGATGAAGGATCGCTTTGTTATTTTTGCTATAATGACACGTTTCATGCAATAGCTGGACATTATGATGAACAATAGGGTTTAATCTTTCGTTTTGTTTAGTTTGGGCCTGTACCTCAGGGAAATACTGAGGTAAAACGACAAATAAAGCGCCATTTATTCTGAAGAAAGACTGTGTTTGAGGTACCTCAGAAATTAACGAACGCGTTTATATGTGTTTTTGATCATTCCAGGATTATTCGACAGTATTTGTGTGTTGGGATGCTTATATTTTCGTTGTGAACACATTCCGAGTCATTAATTGTTTATTTTCTGCCGTTGTCCTCTTAAAGGAATCCCCGACGCTGATTGGCCGGTGGCTCCTCTGATGCCATGACGTCACAGGCGGAGCCGGCGCTCCCGCGCTCGAGCAGCTGACACGCAGGAGAATCCCGTCCGCGCTGCCGCTGCCATGTGCACGCGGAGAGGAGCGTTCCGTCCGTCGATGACGTCACCAGGAGCGGGGCACCGGCCGTAATGACGTCATGAGGTTAAGTCGCCAGCGTCAAGGAGGAGAAAGTTTTCTGTGACTCGAATATTTCGTCTCTTCGCTCTTGGAGAATTCCTACTGACGCAGTCCTCCATAGATATTCCCCGGAAAGGCACCGGTTGTGTCTACGCTGCTCGGCGTGACGTAATTTATGTGCCTCGCTGGTGGTTTTATGCAGTACTTTTGGGCCGGAAGAGGTTGTGAACCAGCGGCCGCTCTCACCTGGACCCCGAGGACCCGCCGGTGAGCCGGGTGATTTTGTGGATTTGCTTGCTGAGCTCTGGGCAGGTATGTTCGCGGCGGTGGAGCACGGGCCCGTCCTGTGCAGCGACTCCAACATCCTGTGTCTGTCCTGGAAGGGCCGCGTGCCCCGGAGCGAGAAGGAGAAGCCCGTGTGCAGGAGGCGCTACTATGAGGAGGGCTGGTTGGCCACGGGGAACGGCAGGGGCGTCGTAGGCGTCACCTTCACCTCCAGCCACTGCAGGAGAGACCGACCCACGCCTCAGCGCATCAACTTCAACCTGAGGGGACACAACAGTGAGGTGGGCAATTACACACACACTTGAAAAAACACTGATAATCAAATTGTGAGTATTATATTTCAGAATTGTACTCAAGCTTTGCTTGTTTCTAAAATAACTAACGTAAATGACTTGATTTGCTGTGATTTCAAGGCCTGAAAAAGTAACTGTGATCATTTTATTAATCATCAATCACTCACTCATCAATCAATCTCTTGTAAATATAAATGTTTGCATTTTGCTTCCAAAATACTTGACTAGCTTCAAATTTGCATTAGTAATGCATTAAAAAGACCAGGGAAATTACATTTACATTTTAAAATGTAATATAAATATGTACCTTTGCTGAAGATTTGCTTGGTTCTAAAATAAATGCATTGCATTTACAATTTTACTTTAAAAAAACTGCATTAAAAAGTCAATTTAATGGCCCTGTTTATCACTTTCACATATTGGTTTTGTGATTATTAATTATTTTTTACTTAAGGTTCTTTTTGCTTGGTTCTAAAGTTTCTAGAGTAAATGGCTTAATTTATTTGTTTGATTGTGAGATCAAGACCTGAAAAAGTAAATATAATGATCAATGGAACTTTTATCAATCTCTTGTGAATAAAAAATGTTTTGCTTCGTTATAATATGCATATATGGCTTGGTTTTACAAATCTGCATAAAAAGTTAATTTTAAAAAAAAAAGGCCAGGGAAAAATGCACCATAATTTTACATCATAAAAATAATTTCTAATATAGAATTCTTCCCACTTTTAAAATTGTAATGGCCAGTGGTCATTTCGTCATGCACAAATCTCATACTACATACGTGACCCTGGAGCTCAAAACCAGTCTCAAGTAGCACGGGTGTATTTGTAGCAATAGCCGACAATACATTGTAAATTGTAAACTGAGTCAAAATGAGTTTTTCTTTCATGTCAAAAATCATTAGGTTATTAAGTAAAGATATTTAGTAAATTTCCTACCATAAATATATATTAAAACTTAATTTTTGATTAGTAATATGCATCGCTAAGAACTTCATATGGACAACTTTAAAAGTGATTTTTTTTTTCAACATTTGGATTTTATTGCACCCTCAGATTCCAGATATTGTCCTATCCGAACAAATTTGCATTTAAAAAGTCATTTAAAGATACAAACTGTTAAATGGAAAGCATCGGTGCTGCGGGAATCACACTGATGTGGTTTAATTCTCATGAAAGGCCTGTTAGGTTTAAGAAGTGTGTTTCTGAATGCGGTACGGCCTGATGATCTGCTGGAGGTGTTGAACAGACGTGCAGCGGCGTGTGAAATGATCACGGCCAGCAGATGTGAATGAGATCTGTCAGGTTATGAGTTATGAGACACTCGTTAGCAGAACATCTCTCATCTGACGCTCACTGAATGTTATTCTGTGTTCAGTTTGATCTCCAAACTCCAGCTAAAGTCCGGCTGCTGTTTTAAAACACATCAGAATGACCAAATGGAAACCTTAAATGTCAGAAAATGTGGTAATTATCCTTCACTAAGTTTGGTAACAGGGTTGGATGATTGAGCTGAGATGTTGTCAGAGAGTAAAACTCTTTAAAACGGCCTAGTTTTCCTGCCCCGCTCAGTTCTGTGTAATGCTTCATCTGGAGTAACTCATTGTTCCCAATGGGATTCATCTAATGCTTCAAAACAAGTAACGAGGCGCCAAAGTGTCATTTGTGCGGTTTGTTTCCGTCTCCCGAGCGTTTTTCATCAGCGAGTGTCCATCACACATGAAGAGAGCAGAAATAGACGGGATATAAATACACGGCTGTAATCTGTTCTCTGCTGGGATTCTTAACCTTGTTGCATCTTTAAAGCGTCTCGTCATCTGCGTCTGATATAAAACCATTCGGACGGCCGCTTCTGCTCTCACACACACTCTTTCATATATTATCAGTAAAGTGAGGCCACACTGCGCTAAAAATAGTAGTTTGGGAGGAAAGAAACGTTACCTAGTTTATTCAGCAACCCATTTAGAGCACACTGTGTGTGTCTTATCCGCAGTGCTTCCATGCAAAATAAAGAGATGAAACTAAACATAAACTGAGTTTATGCTTAAAACAAGAGCAAATATCTGTCAGTGGATGTGAAAACCTGTTTCCCTTTGAATTAAGTTGATTTTTGATACATTTTCTTTACTTGGTCTTAAAAAAGTCTTAAATTTACCTTCATAAAAACTGCTTGAAAATAAAGTAAAAAAGGGGGAAATACATTGAATTTGAATTTATTTATTAAGGGAAAGCCCCTTGAGGTGCTCCATCTCGTTTTCAAGGGGGACCCTCATTTTAAAAATATGTATTTTAATTTTTAAATTAAAAGGCCTGGAAAAAGTAGAGGTAATGACTGGCCATTTTATTTATTTATTTATTTTTTATAATTTATTCCTTGTGAATATCAATTTTTATGTTTAATTGGTTCTAAAATAAATGGCTATATTTGCTTCAAACGTGCATGAAAATTGCATAAAAAAGGTACATTTTAATTCTAAAATTGTAATGGATATTTTATCAGCTGTTAGAGACTCACTTAGTGACTAAGTGAAGTCAATCACAATATGAAAGTCTAAAAATAAATAAATAAATATATTAATAACTAAATAACCAGGAAAAAATGCTAACCCTGATATTCCTGCTGCTCTATTTCAGAGCAAATGCACTAAAACACGATCAAAGTGTCATCAAACTATTCCATAAAACGTTGCTTTCTCTTTTTGTGTTCCAAAAGAAAAACTAACCCTTTTGGAATGACATGACCGTGATTAAACATGACATAATTGACATTTGTGATCGAACAATCGCTTTGATTTCTAATGTGCAGAGATGGTTGCGGTGTTGTTTGTGGATCTGTCCTCTAGTGAAGTCACCCTATGTAAGCGGATCACAATCTGTTGTTGATTCCGACTGAAGACACGTCTGCACGCATGTGATGTACTGCATTAAATACAGCTGCTGTTTCTGTTTCCCAATGCTAAATCTAGTTTGTGAAGTAAAAGCAAGTTTTATCACACTTCTATAAAGAGCAGCTGAGGTTCACAAGAACACGTTTAATGGCAGAAAGGCCCGTGTTTAGGTGTGCGTCAGCATATCTTGAGTTGCGTGTCGGGGCACGTGTTGATCACGCGTGTGCTCTCAGCGGTCGGGTGGAGAGTTAATAAAGCGTCTGATTCTGAACTCCTGCTTTGGCTTGTGCTGTAATCCTGCATTTGGTCAGATCTTCAGTCTTATCTTGTTGTGACGCCTGATCCCACCAACCCACCGTCTGTGCGAGCTGAACGTCTTAATATAGAGCCGTGTGTTTGTACCTGCGTCTGCACACGGATCAGATCAGAAATCTACTTACTCTTTCATTACTGATCAGCCATGTGATCTCTCAATATAAATGTACAATATACAGTTTTGCTTACTTTTAAAATATCTTACATTTGTTTCGCATTGCTTCGGAAATTGCTTTGACTTTGAGACCTGTAAAAGTCACGTAGTCATATTTTGTGAATTTTAAAATGTTTTTAACATTTTTGCTTGATTTAAAAAATATATCCACTAGATTTGCTTCAAAATTGCATTAAAATGTCATTTTGAAAAAAATTGTCAAATTTAAAAGTTTTGATTTGAAGGCCTGAAAAAGTGAATGTATTTACAATTTTAGCATCCATCACTCACTCAGTCTCTTGTGAATATATGAATTTATTTTTGCTTGCTTCTAAAACAAATTTGCTTTAAATTTGCGTTTAAAAATGATGTGACCCTGGAGCATGAAACCAGTCTTCAGTGGCACAGGTATATTTGTAGCAATAGGCAAAAATACATTGTATGGGTCAAAATGATTAATTTTTGATTGATTTTATGCCAAAAATCATTAGGATATTAAAGTTATGTTCCATTTAAGACATTTTTTTAATTATTTACTTTATTTTTGATTAGTAATATGCATTGCTAAGAACTTCATTTGGACAACTTTAAAGGCGATTTTCTCAGTATTTAGATTTATTTGCACCCTCAGATTGCAGATTTTCAAATAGTTGTCCTATTCTAACAAACCATACATCATCTAAAGCTTATGTATTCAGCTTTCAGGTGATGTATACATGTAAATTTAAAAAAATTGACCCTTATGAATGGTTTTGTGTACCAGGGTCACATAATAAAATTGCATTAAAAAAAGATTCAAATTAACACTTAAAATATTTTAAACGAGTGGCTTGATTTGCTTTAAGATTTTATAAAATTACATTTAAAAATGACCTTTTGTACACTAAGTCATTTAAATATATTATTTCCAAAACTTGGTAAAGTCATGTATATTGACTGGTCAAATGCTGTGGGAACGCACCCTGATGTCAATGCGTAATATGTTTAAAAAAATCAATTTAAGCAGCGTCTGGGGAATCCTCATTGAGTGTTTATGAATGTGATGAGATCGTAGTTCCTCGTATCACACCACACTCTTTCTTCTCATGTAATAGAATCAAAATCAATATTTCCAGTCCATTTGTTTGTGTATTTGGTAAGTATCTGTGTCATTTAAAGCGTGATGTACGGCTGTACAGTTCAGTTGTAAATCAGATTCTTCAGTGTTGAATGATCGGTGTTAACGGCGTCGGATGTTCTGCTCTCGCAGGTGGTGCTGGTGCGATGGAACGAACCCTTTCAGAAGCTGGCCACCTGCGACACCGACGGCGGGATCTTCGTTTGGATCCAGTACGAGGGCCGCTGGTCTGTGGAGCTGGTCAACGACAGAGGAGCTCAGGTGAGACGTCCTAAGATCCGTCAACGTTCCCTCCGGCTCACACACGAGCTGCGGTGTTTGACGTGATGTTCCTGCGCAGGTGAGCGACTTCACCTGGTCTCACGACGGCATGCAGGCGCTGATCTCGTACCGTGACGGATTCGTGCTGGTGGGCTCCGTGAGCGGTCAGCGCCATTGGTCCTCTGAGATCAACCTGGAGAGTCAGATCACCTGTGGGATATGGACACCTGACGACCAGCAGGTGATGACGCTTTAGCAACGTTTCGGTCACTCACTTACACTTTTGTGCTTGTGAATTTAATGGATGAGTCTTTAAAAAAATCGTGATTAAATTCAGGTTGATCAGATATGATGTCATATTTAGGTCTTAAATCTTAAAACTAATTCTATTTGATTAAATTATTCATATTGATTTTATCAATTGTTTTTCATATTTGAAATCATAAATTATAAAAAATGAAAAAGAAAGACATTAAAATTGAAGAAATTCAGTCAAATCAATGAAATTGTTTTAAGTTTGTTTCATATAAAAAATATGAGTGCGACATGTTTAATATCAATTTTTATAAAAATACATAATTATTTTATGAATTATTTTAACAGAATTAAATAAAATAATATTTTTTTAATAATATTTATTTTAATTATTTTAATAGGCAGGGCAATTTATTTATTATTTATTTATTTATTATATAATTAGAGCACATTTCATACACAGTGGTAAAAAAAGTATTTAAAAAAATAGTAATCATAAAAGTTATAAAAATGAACAAAGTAAAAATGAAAGTAAGATGGAAAAAAAAATCTAAATGTTATTGATATTTTGGTTACACAAAATATTTGGTGTTCATTTGATTGTTAACTTACCTAAATAAATAATAAAACACATGAACATAAGAGCTTGTTCTGTAGTAATTTTATTTGCGCAGCTCTTAAAAAGTTTACCCAAGCATGCTCGACAATGCAGTACACTCGTGTGGAACCCAGTGGATAGTAACTGGCTCGCGGCTGGTTTTTCTGTTGTCATATGGGACATAAGTAGTCATTTTACAGTTTAAAAAGATTTTCTGAAATGGTTTTGCGTTGTACATCAGGTGTTGTTTGGCACGGCGGACGGGCAGGTGATCGTCATGGACTGTCACGGCCGGATGTTGGCTCATATCCTGCTGCACGAGGCGGAGGGCATCGCCAGCATGGCGTGGAATTATCCCAACTTCCTGGTGGAGGACAGCAGCGAGAGCGACACGGACTCGGACGATTACACTCCTCTGCAGGGTAACGCTCGCATGCATCTGTTTTCAAGTCACAGAATGAATCAGTTTTTATGACTCTCTTCAGGATGCATATTGATCTGGTGTTCGTGTCAGGATTGTTAAAGTGCGAGAGCATGAGAACAGACTACAGGATGATAAATCTCCTATTATAATGTGCCCGACTTACACGCACATAAAACAAACCATGTGATCATCTTCCTGTCTTTCGTTGGTTGTACTAGCAGCGGTTCACCTAGTAAACAACACACAGCTGTGTCAGGATGTGCCCTGGTTTATTCTGTTTTCATAAATCAACTCATCACATGAATGTTCATTGTCTTCCAGTGCACAGTCTGAAGCCGCTGTTGACCGTCTGCTTCACGTCTGGAGACGTCAGTTTGATGAGCAACTACGATGACCTCTCACCCACGCTGATACGCACCGGCCTCAAAGGTTCTTCCTCACTGTGTTTCTATCTCTATATTCTTGCAAGGTTGTTTACTTACACAGTGTGGAATCATTAGAGCACTGTGTTTGGTGCTTGTTGAGCCACAGATGGACCGCAGAGAACAGAAGAAGCTCTTTCAAACACAAATGGATTTCCTATAATGGGTCTGTTAGAGATCATGGAAATCCAATACAATCTAAACTAATCGATATTTGCTCAGTCTGATGCCATGTATGAATATGTGAAAGATTATCATTATTACTAAGCTCTAATATTTTTTTCTGATTGTGAAGTTATGTGTAAAGTGAATGTTTATATTCATTTCAGATGTGGTGGTGCAGTGGTGCTCTCAGGGCGACTTGTTGGCTGTTGCTGGGATGGAGAGACTCGTGATGACCTCTGACCCGACCCAGGCCACCCGAAATGCCATTGTTAAGTTTTACAATGTTCGCGGTGAAAACATTTACTCACTGGAAACACCTGCTCAAGTGAGTGTTTGGACATAAACCACACACGCAATAATACCAGAGGACTTTTTTGCTTTTGTTGAGCTTGTGTAAGTCACTTTAACTAGAAAATGCTCAGGGTGTCATGAAATAATGCTGCATGCACTGAAAAAAATAAAATCTTCCCTGGTATTTCTGGCTCGTTTTCCAGTACAAATATCTAAATATATTTTGTGACCCTGGAGCGCAAAACCAGTCTTAGGTAGCACGGGTATATTTGTAGCAACAGGCGAAAATACATTGTATGGGTCAAAATTATAAATTTTTCTTTTATGCCAAAGTCATTAGGATATTAAGATATTTTGTACATTTACTACCGTTAATATATAAATCCGTAATTTTTGATTAGTATTATACATTGCTAAGAACTTCATTTGGACAACTTTAAAGGCGATTTTCCCAATATTTAGATTTTTTGCACCCTCAGATTCCAGATTTTCAACTTAAAATTCTAATTGACCCTTATGACTGGTTTTGTGGTCCAAGTTTACAAATCATGATGCATTTACTTGAGATGCAAAATTAAGTCATGTTTCCTGAGAAAATTAACAAAATCAAGTGAGTTTATGCTTAAACGAGAACAAATATCTGTCGATGTGGCAAAAACCTGTCTGTTAGGGTTCTTTTTCTGAGTCCAGTGACACACATTTGTTGTTGTTGTTGTAATCATAAACACTTCATTTTGATCAGATTCTCAGAAAACAAGACATTTTAGGTAATTTTGTTTCTCAAATACTCTCTTGGTTTATAAATCACTTGGAAAGCAAGACAGAAATACAGATGAAGAGCATGACTTTATTCAGTCTGATCAGAAGGTAAATATTAAGTAATAGTTATTTTCCACAATACCTTATGAATAGTGTTTTTGTAAAATGAATTAAAGTGATTAGAGATCTTTTGGAAGTTGTATTTTCAGTATTTGAAAGGTTACTATGTGACCCCAGACCACAAAACCATAAGGGTCAATTTTTTGAAACTGAGATTATCTGAAAGATTTCATCATCTGAAATTTGACTAAATAAGATTTTTATTGATGTATGGTTTGTTAGGATAGGACAACATTTAGCTGAGATACAACTACTTGAAAATCTGGAATCTGAGGGTTCAAAAAACTCAAAATATTGAGAAAATTGCTTTTAAAGTTGTCCAAATGAAGTTCATAGCAATGCATATTACTAATCAAAAATAAAGTTTTGATATATTTAAGGTAGGACATTTACAAAATATCTTCATGGAATGATTTTTGGCATTAAAGGAAAATCAATAATTTTGACCCATACGATGTATTTTTGGCTATTGCTACAAATATACCCGTGCTACTTCAGACTGGTTGTGTGCTTCAGGGTCACATATGCAGTGATGTTTTTCCTTAAATTTCCTTGTAGTTTTTCATTGTTGTTGTTGCTGCTGTTTTACATTTAAGTTCCCCTCATAAAACCTTGGTAAATGTTACAATTTTACACAGATGAAACGTAATCTCTCACATACGGGACTATTTGATTGACATTTCTGTTTGTTTCTGTGTGTGTGTGTTCAGAGGCCGATCAGTACGCTGTGTTGGGGCCATCGGGACTCGCGTCTGTTTCTCGCTAGCGGTCCGGCGCTGTATGTTGTGCGTGTGGAGCACAGGGTCTCCAGTCTGCAGCTTCTGTGTCAGAAGGTCATCGCCAGTGCGGTGCACGAGGAGAAAGACGTGGCCAAGCTCAGCATGCCCTCTCGCCTAAGCACATACGTGTCTTCTGCCTTCGCTCCCACCATTAAGGTACAAATCGTCCAGTTTTACAAGCACATAAATCTGCTGGATGTGTCTTATATTCTGTATTGCGAGGAATACCACTTTTCCATCTGTCTTTGTTTCTGACACCTTTTCGACATTTCAGCCCCCCATCCCAGATCCCAACAACATGCGGGACTTTGTTAGTTATCCCACATCCGGGAACGAACGTCTGCACTGCACTATGAAGCGCACAGAGGACAACCCTGAGGTCGGCGGCCCGTGCTACACCTTGTACCTCGAGTATCTGGGCGGGCTTGTCCCGATTCTGAAAGGCCGTAGGATTAGCAAACTTCGCCCTGAATTTGTCATCATGGACCCGAAGACTGATGGGAAAACAGGTGGGGTTATACGAGTAAAGTTTTGGGCAGAATGTCACAGCGGTTTAGTTCCTCATTGGCTCACGTTGTTTCCTTATTACAGATGAAGTCTATGGAAACAGCTTCATCCCCTCCATGATCGACAGCTGCAATTGCTCAGATTCTAGTGACATTGAGCTCAATGATGATTGGGTTGGAAAGAAATCACCAAAGATCTCCAGAGGGAGCAAGTCTCCCAAACTTCCCAGGTACTGCATGTTTTAGATTTGTGTCGGTTGATTAGTGGAGTAATAAAACACTGTAGTACATCTATATGCATGGATCATTTCATTGAGATCACCTGCAAAAATATCTGCAAGGTTAGGTATCCCTTTGAATGCCGGCTGAATAACAAGAAATGCATCATGAAATGCTTTCCTAAAAATAGAGCTCATCTTGTTAGCATGAAACTCGTGGATCCTCCAGTTCTGAAGACATTTTGTTGAACTCTGCAATTTTAGACTGCATGCTGCTGCAAACTCTCACCTTGAACTCTTTTCTTCGTTTGCTACCTTCTCTGTAGAGACTTAGTGTGTCCCTTTACCAACAGGATAAATATAGATCCCCGTAAGTCCCCCAAGCTCTCCCGCACCGCACAGGAAATATCCCGATCGCCTCGGTTGCCCATTCGCAAGCCCTCCATTGGCTCTCCGAGTCTGACTCGGCGAGAGTTTCCTCTGGACGACATCACGCAGGTACTCTGCTGCTACATTACATACAGTGCTGGCATTTAAATTTGGCAAAACATTTACAGGTATCATGTGTGTATTATAGAGCTCACCGAATGTCTCCTTATGTTTTAGCACAATTATCTTGCGCAAGTTACATCTAACATATGGGGAACAAAGTTCAAAATTGTGGGGCTTGCGGCATTTTTGCCAACAAATCTTGGTGCAGGTATTTTTTTTTTTTATTATATAAACCACAAAATACTACATTTGTTTATACTTCCCATGATTTCTAATACATATTTCCCCTCTCACTAGTTATCTACAAGACAAGTCTGCTTCACCTCCAGCCCAGACAGATGACCATCTACCTCCCTGAGGTGAGGAAGATCTCAGTGGAATACATTAACCTACCTATGTTTAGTCCTAATGTCTTCAGTGAGGATGAGGATGACCTGCCTGTCACAGGAGCATCAGGAATCACTGACGATAATCCACCTTGCACTGTTAACATACCCATCGCCCCCATACACAGCCCTGCCCAGGCCATGTCCCCAACCCAAAGCATTGGCCTTGTCCAATCCCTACTAGCCAATCAGAATGTCCAGTTGGATGTATTGTCCAATCCAACGTCGACCGTGGCACCACCCGCGGTGTCTGACCAAGGACAGCAGGACACGGTGCTCACGGCACAGTACACTGTTGCTGCCAGGTATTCTAGTCCTGGACAGGTAATCTTTGGGGGTATGGATGTTGGTCGGCTTTTAGTTGCGCAATCCCAACAACAGCAGCAGCAGCAATCACAACAACAACAACAATTGCAACAACAACAGCAATTGCAACATCAACAACAGCAATTGCAACATCAACAACAGCAACAGCAGCTGCAACAACATTATCAGCAGCAGCTTCAACAATATCAGCTGCAGCAGCAACAGTTGTTGCAGCATCAGCACATGCAGCAGCAGCAGCAACACATGCAACAGCAGATCCAACAGCAAATGCAGCAGCAGCTTCAGCATCAAATCCAACAGCAGCACCTTCAAATGCAACTGCAGCTGCAGCACCAGCAAATGCAGCAGCAGTTGCAGCAGCAGCAGCATCAGATCCAAATCCCTGTTCCATCTTTGCCCTCAGGTCAACCACCATGCCCAGTCATTCAGTTTCCGCAGAGTACGATGCCGGTCGCTCCCCCTACGGCAGAGCACAGTGCGGAGCGTGGGGAGCATGAGCTCCTGCTGAAAATTAAAACTACTCGTTCTGCCCCACAACTGGCTGAGGGTGATGCGGTCGTTTTTACTGCCCCTCTTGAGATTAGCAAAATGAACCCTCCGCCTCCTTACCCCGGAACAGTTGCCGCTGCAGTGGCAGCGGCCACGGTTGCGGTTTCGGCCGCCGCTCCCACGAGTTCCACCTCTGGGGCATCGGGAAGTGGCTCTAGCACTTCATCCTCAGGGGAAGTTTGTGTAAAGAAAGGGGATCTGACCTTGTATCCACCTGGTGCGCAGGCAGCTCAGTACCCAACCCCTCTGGGCTACGAGCGCATCACCACGTTTGACAGCAGCGGAAATGTGGAGGAGGTGTGCCGCCCCCGCACGCGGCTTGTTTGCAACCAGAATGTTTACACGCTGCAGGGCCCGGGAAGCTCTGCCACCCTCAGGGTCTCATCATCTTCCTCTGCTGTGGAGGGGAAGAAGGTGCAGCTGCCCTACGCCTCAGCCACGTTGAACCGTCTCACTGTGCCAAGGTACTCTATACCCAGCGGGGACCCACCCCCTTACCCTGACCCAGCCAATCAGGTTGGAGCAGGGCGGAACCCTGGCCAGAGACTGGACAGCAGCTTGATTCACGCTACCATGAGGCGGAACAGTCGGGAGGCTGCGCTGAAGGTTTCTCAGATGCTGGATCCCCAGAGGACCCTACCCTCCAAGGCCAAAGCCGGTACTTTGTCCGCTTCCTACCAACCGAGAGGGCCGACGGCTCTTTACACGTGCAGTCAGTGCAGCAGTAACGGTGGCATCAGCGGTGGAGCCACCAGCAGCGGAAGTAACGGAATAGCCGGGGGGACGATCATTAGGCAAGATTTCCCACCGAATGGAGGTGGTGCACCTCACAGCACTGTTATAGTGCACTCCAACAGTGCCTCGCCTCTGCCTTCCCAATCCTCCTACAGCCTGCTCGGTATGGATGGCACTGGTGGAGTGGCTAGTGGAGCTGGAAACAGGGAAAGGGCTGACTATATCAACTCTGCCTTTACAGAGGACGAGGCATTGAATCAGTCTCTGAGGCAAATGGCTCTCGGTACGGAGGTGGTGAGTTTGACAGTCAAACGGCCACCGCCGTATCAATGGGACCCATCTGCAACTGAAGAGATATGGGTTCCTCAAGAGCGCACAGCGACCCTGCCCACCTCTGGACCTCCTGCGTCCCACAAACCTCCCCCACTCATCCTTAGCCCTGCGCAGCATCTGGACGTTTCCCGTCTTCCGTTCGTCCTCTCGCCTAAATCTCCGACAAGTCCTAACGCCACGACTTTCCAAACGGCAGGAGCGTACCAGATTGCTCTGCCGTATCCACCCAGTGCAGCCTACAGCGGTCCCCCCCTTCAGACGGTGCAGGCTTCTCCACGTCCCACCTCTCCCAAAGAGGTGGTTACTCCTCTACCCTTTTCCCAGCAAGACCAAGCAGTGGTCTTGCCACCGGGTTATCCCCCCAATCTGCCCAGCCTTGCTTGCTGCCCTCTCCCACCGATGTACCCTGGGACAGCTTCTTGTTCTAGTCTGCCTGTGACTCCCATTCCTCTCCATCCGTGGGGTTCTTACAATCCCTGTCCACCCATGCCAAGCCCCCCAGGTCCTGCCCCGTCCCTTCCACCAAAGACCTCCCACATGCTGGATAAGCCTGTTCTGTCTCCTCCCCCTCAACCGCCCCCTCTGCCTACGCCTCCTCCAGACCTCCAGAGCGCGGTCACTCCCCCAGAGGCCATCGCTGAGGCTGGGGAAGGCTTTCAGGAGGTGCTCTCACTGAACGAAAGCCCGGTTCCTCAAAGAGCGGACCGGTTCGGCAAGAAGAACCGGAAGCGTTTGGACAACAGTCGGGCGGATGAAGCCAACGTTTCAGCAATCACAGAAGGGGGCAACAAGTCCAAAAAAGAGGGCCGTGCCCTCGGTGACTTTAACTCTCTCATCTCCAGCCCGAGGTTAGGCAGTCGAGACAAGAAGAAACCGAAAGGCCAGAAGGAGCAGCTGAAAGCCAAAAAGCTAAGCAAGGCCACCACAAACGAGTTCCAGGACAGCTCCGAGAGCGAGCCGGAGCTCTTCATCAGCGGCGATGAGCTGATGAACCAGAGCCAGAGCGGTAAAAAGAGCTGGAAGGCAAAAAGGAACTTGCGGGCGGGAGGCTGCGAGCTGGACGACATCAAATGCCGAAAGGCTAACGAGAAAGAAGACCGCGGCCTCGGCAGCCAAGGCTTCGTCTACATCATGGCCAACAAACAGCCTCTTTGGAACGAAGCCACGCAGGTCTACCAGCTGGACTTTGGAGGAAGAGTCACGCAGGAGTCGGCAAAGAACTTCCAGATCGAGCTCGAGGGGAGACAGGTACTTGAGAGGCTTCAGAAGTTGTTTCCGTTGGTCACCGTTTGTGCACTTTCTAACTTGTTTCATTCTGTGTAGGTGATGCAGTTCGGAAGGATCGACGGGAACGCTTACATCCTGGACTTTCAGTACCCCTTCTCAGCTGTGCAAGCTTTTGCCGTAGCACTTGCTAATGTCACCCAGCGCCTCAAGTGACCGCCGGGGCTTGAACATTTTAGCGGATTATCCTGTTTCTTTGCTCTCTGTTGTTCTTTTAGCATTTTTTCCCAGTTTGAGATGCAGTACTAATACTTGAAAACTACATCTGGGAAGTAATCGCCACATTTTCCAAGTGTTAGAGGTACTACTGGGCACTGAAATCAATTGCTGTACAACATACTGTCATTACTAATTAATTTGTTTTTGCATAAGATACTAATGTTTGTCACACTTTGAGGACGTAATATCTAATCTCACTTCCAGGGACTTTACCCTTGGAGTTCAATAGCTGGCATCTGATTAGATGCTTTTGGCTTGCAGTCATAAAATGTATTTTATTAAGGAATAGTTAGACTGAATATACAGTCTGTAGCTGTACACTCTAGGTATTTCTGTTAGGATGGACTTGCTTTGGCAGACCGAATAAGCTCAACGGTGAAACCCTTGATGCAGTATTCATTAGCACTCTAGATGTTTTTAGTCAGTAATTCCTCTTGAATGTTTTTTTTTT
Source organism: Garra rufa (assembly GCF_049309525.1). Lineage (NCBI taxonomy): Eukaryota > Metazoa > Chordata > Actinopteri > Cypriniformes > Cyprinidae > Garra > Garra rufa. Next base: position 2,418,360 of record NC_133364.1, read on the forward strand.
TGTTCATCCAGACGTTTTTATTGTCACACATGAGTCTTTTTTTTTTTTTACTGTCTTGTACGTTATTCCTGATTGTGCATCTCTTTCCTGCTGCCAAACAGGAAGTGGCGTGCCAATCGGCGCTCACCCCCCCTCCTCCAAAAATGAAGTGACTGCCCCCTGCTGACGCTTCTGTGAAGTGATTTTGTGTAATGGCTCTCAAGCCACATTTAGTCCACCTCAACATGTGCAAACAGGAGATATTTTTCTACCGTGCTTCAACAATGTCATTTCATACCTTTTATTTTTGGAAAATGATGTTCGTGACACGTTTTGTCATCAGTGCTAAGAATATCACAGTGTTAGATGAAACCTCGTAGTACGAGTAGAAGTTCAGCAGTAGGTTTGCGAGGAACATCAACGAGGATTACGGTTCTCTATGAATATAGCAACACTCTTAACGTTTTCTTTTTATTTGCTTTGACTGGTATCAATAAAACAAGCAAGCGAGACGGAGGGTGAACTCAAAGGCCTGCGACAGTGGTCATTACATTTCGGTGTTTTTGAAAGACAGTATTTGTGATCGGAAACCATCGCAGCATAAAATCTGTCGTGCGTTGATGTGCATGTGTGTCTGTCTTACGTCTTTTGTAAAGAGTGATCCAAACACAAATGATGTGGTGATTTCTTTGGTTTTTCACCAGGAAAATCCCCCGATGGTGATTTGAGAAAAAGTAGTTGATGTTCTTAACGGAAGAGTTTATTTATTTATTTATGTCTTGTTTGTGCAATATTGTCAAGACTAATGCTTTTTCTACCGTCGGGTTTCTCCAGACAGACATTCGCCGTAGAATCCACCTTTCGTGAGCGTGAACGTTATTTATGTACAGACGATTCTTCAGCTTGGTGTGGTGTATATAACGTGGATGATGCTGAATAGTGTTTGTGGATGAGGATCGGGCGGCGCTGGGGTTCGGTGTTGGTGATCGTGGCGACGGCGTGCCGTTTAGTGACACGTGTGTGTGTGTGTGTGTTTGTGAGTCCAAACCAGAACAACACAATGAGACTTTCTCACTGAGAGAAATGCTTTAACTGTTACATCTGAGACTGCTGTGTCTTCACTATGTGCTGATCTTTTTTGGACTTTATCGTACTTCATCTATTATTTGAAATGTGCTTGGTATTTGTAGGGATAGGTCAGTGCTTTGGAGAAGAAGGAAAAAACGTGACTTTGGTGGACGAATGTTTGTATTGAACGGTACTAAGGCATGCTGGGTAAATGATGTTACTTGTTTTTTAAAGAACGTGTTTGTTTTAGAAGCGGCGAGCATGGAACGGCTTTGGAATTGAAGACGCACGTCACGTTATAATCGCAACACGTTTTAGATTCACGTTTGCTTTAGTCCATTCTGTCTGAGATGAGCGAAACACACCCATGATGCCGTTTGGTTTTGAGGTGGCTGCTTGGCAGGAAAGTTAGGACTCGTTTAGATATCTGCGTTACTTTCGGAAGCGTCTTTATCGGTTTATTTGCTCTATACTGTATATTTAGGGGAATCTCATGCTTTGCCAGGTCCCCCTTTTTTGACTCTTGTTTTGTAAACAGACTCTGGGGTTCGGGGTTAGGCCTAACTAACTTGAAGCCTATGCACTAGGGTTTGCATTGTACTGTAATGAACAGTTTTGTTGTTCCTCAAAAGCTGAATTGTGTCCTTTGTCGGTGTGTAGCCCAATAAAAGTGTACAGGTTGAAATATCTCTCTCCTCGATTACTGATTTCATGAGTGTTTGCAGAACATACACACACTGATTACACCAAAGTCACTATGCATTTGCATGCTTTTATCAGTAAAAAATAAAGTGTTTTCTTTGAAGTACCATTTAAATCTGGTTAAAAGCAGTCTTAAGTAGCATGGGTGTATTTGTAGCAATAGCCAAAAATACATTGTATGGGTCAAAATGATCAATTTTTCTTTTATGCCAAAAATCATTAGGATATTAAGATCATGTTCCATGAAGATATTTTGTAAATTTCCTACTGTAACGATATCAAAATTAAATGTTTGATTAGTAATATGCATTGCAACTTTAAAGGCAATTTTCTCAATATTTTGATCTTTTTGCACCCTCAGATTACAGATTTTTAAATTGTTTTATCTTGGCCAAATTTGGTCCTAGCCGTACATTAATGGAAAGCTCATTTATTCAGCTTTCAGATGATGTATAAATCTCAGTTTCAGGGTCTCGTATATTATATTTTATTTTGTATATATTTAATCTGTATATATTTTTTTTTGTCAAGTCTCCTTTATATAGTGCTTTATATACAATACAGATTGTGTCAAAGCAGCTTTACAGTGTTAAACATAAAAATAAAATAAAAACAGTAAAATTTAGACTAAAAACAATATATAGTATAAAGTCAAGCGACTCCATATTCAAGGAAACTGAAAATAATTTTATATAAATAAATTAATGGCAAAACAATGCATACAGGTGAAGTATTATGCATTTTATATGCTTTTTTTAATGGTTGAAAACCTTTTTATGACTGATGTTTGTCACTAATTGGTGTATTAACTTGTATTTAGTGTTAATGTTCTCTAAATGATCAATTCACTGTTGCAGTCAATTCTGTATAACAGCTACTGACTAAAATCAGCACGTACTATTTCTAAAAATTGCTAAATAATATAACGTGTATATAAGCAAATGTACATAATATTTAGTAATATAGCATCTGCTCCATACTTAAATATAAATCTTTAGAATTATGAATTATTAAATGAGGATTTAAAAAAATATGACTGACCAGTTAGAGGACGTGTTTTTAGTCCATTTAGTGACTCAACTATTAGGGTAAGTTAGGGTCTTCAGTGCATGTCGTGTGTATGAGCCCTATCTAGTGTGCCCTACCCGGTGAGCGGAACCCTGTCCGTGGTCCTGAACGCACAAGATCACGTGACCGCCCCCCTGCGCGCCTCCAGCAGTGTGTTCAGCAGATCCTCGAACCCGCACAATTAAACAGCATCGCCTGCATTTCCACTCAATAGAGTAGAGCGGCTGAAAAACACCATCAAACGCCATTTTCAATGAGGAGGCATGGAGCGGCCAGACAGCGACTACTGCAGCTTTGAGAACCCGCTGATCAGCGAGATGAAGCAGTTCTGCAAGAGAATACAAGAAGCCTGCAACGAGCTCAAGGAGGATCTGACGCCGTACAAAAACGAGCGCTTCTACAGGTAACAGGACCCCAAACACTGCGGAGAAATCACGGATATTTGTGCCTTTGAAACCGTCGAAGCGTTCGACTCAGATTCTGCGTGAATGACGTGAAATCGTGTTTTAGAGACGCAAACAAACAAACAAACAATGGCGCGGTAAAAATAGCGTGCGCTCCGATTCAAACACCTATACACCTGTCATTCATTTGTCATAATGAACAAACCAATAGATTGATACTATGTGACATAAATCTGTCATATTTTTATTTTAAATGTGAGTTAAATGTAAAAATCCCTGCGTGTTCGGTCACGGGCAAACACAATAAATTCGCTCTTTGACGCATTCAATCGCTGCGTTTGATTAACACCAAATACATTTGATCAGCAATTCGTATTAATTGATATAAAACCAATAACGCAGAAGGCGCATGCGCACTGCGGCGGAGGTCACATGTTCTCGTAGGGGTGACGTCAGTGGGCTGATGTGTGCGGATATGCGCCGCCAACAAACATAATTCTCTTTTATTCGCGTCGCAAATGGAGTAAAAGCAGCGCGATGGAGCGGTAAGTGTTCATATGACGATCACAACATCACATAAACACATGGAGAACCGCTGGAGTCCGGTAAACGCGCGTTTGGGTCAGTTTTGTGGCCTCTCTCGGCAATTGTCCAGATGTTTGAGTGAAACTGAACACACGTGCACGCGCTTCACACAGTATTTACTGTCATAAATAATTGATTGATTATCTGTAGAGTTGCATGATATATAGCGATGCTTTTGTGTGTCGTGTTTGCTGTTGTCTCAGGTTGGTGGGCGTGTGGGCGTCATCTCATCTCATTTCTCGTGTGTGTGTGTGTGTGTGTGTGTGTGTGTGTGTGTGTGTGTGTGTGTGTGTGTGTGTGTGTGTGGATTAAACATGTTTACACTAGTGATGAAGAAGCTGAAGTTTTCTTTTAAACGGTTGCTTCAAGCCAGTTTTACTGTTTACTGGACAGTTGCTGATCTCATTATTGTCAATAATGCTAATAGATTTAAGAACTGCACACGTGACATTTATATTTTTGATTATTGTCAGTATTCTCATGTTGCTGACTGTTCAGATCTGTCAGAGATGCCACATACACCACAATTAC
>NC_133364.1:2423196-2456776 GCF_049309525.1 Garra rufa
CGTTCTTCCCGCTGTCGTTCCTGGTCAACAGCTGGTTTCCGGGCACGCTGGACGCCTTCTTCCAGGCTCTGTTCCTGTGTGCGCTGCTGCTGTTCTGGCTGTGCGTGTATCACGGCATCCGAGTGCAGGTAAGGCCGTCTGAGTGCCCTCGCTAGTGCGCATCGCCCGCCGCTCCGCTCACCTGTGCTTTCATCTGCAGGGCGAGAGGAAGTTCCTGACCTTCTATCTGCCCAAACTGCTGATCGTGGGGCTGCTGTGGTTATCGGCCGTCACGCTGGGAATCTGGCAAACGTGAGAAACGCTTTCAGAGCTTCACCGGCGGCTGTTTTCTGCTGGTGTTGTACAGGATTCTCATATTTTGTATTATTATTATTATTATTAGGGTGAATGAGCTGCAGGATCCCACATATCAGTATAAAGTGGACATCCAGAACTTCCAGGTGAGTTTCCTCTTCAGCTTCATGACTGTTCCTGCTCAATAACATAACATCTGTCAAAATAGTTTACATTTACAATATTACTGAATATAAAAAAGAAGATTTTTTTTTTTTAAGAAAATAAGACTACATTAAGAGAAATTAAAAAAACATTTTATTACATAAAGTAAATACTATAAACATGTATTTTGGTTCCCGTCACTCTAACATAAATCCTATAACTGTGATGCTATGAGGAATGAAAAATATAATTCCAAAACAAACATAAATTACAGTGGAGTGAGATTTTAGTGCTTTTCAAAGCAGACTTTTCTGCTCATCGAGGCTGTGTTTATTTGATTTAAACAGAAAAATCTCTATTATTGTGAAATGTTAATGCAATTTAAAATAGTGTTTTTTCTTTTTTAATATAATTTAAAATCTAATTTATTCCTGTGATGCAAAGTCATGCACTGCATCATTACTGCAGTCTTCAGTGTCACATGATCCTTCAGAAATCATTCTAATATACTGATTTATTATCACTGTTGGAAACAGTTGTGCTGCTTCATATTTTTTGGAACCTGTCATACTTTTTTAGGATTCTTTGATTAATAAAACGTTAAAAAGAACAGCATTTATTTAATATAAAAAAAGTTTTATAACAGTAAACATTCAAAGTTTTTTCTTTCTTTCTCTCTTTGAAAGAAATGAGTACTTTTATTCAGCGAGGATGTGTTCAATTGATAAAAAGTGATAGTAAAGACTTATATTGTTAGAAAAGATTTCTATTTTGAATAAATGCTCTTCTTAATTTTTTATTTATCAAGGAATCCTGAAAAAGGTATCACAGGATCCAAAAAATATTTGGCAGCATAACAGTAATAAATCAGTATATGAAAATTCAGTTTTGCATCACATTATATTTTAAAGTATATTAAATTAAAAATATATATATTATTTTGAATTTTAAACAATAATATTACTTTTTTTCAGTATTTTTGATCAAATAAATGGAATTTGATGAGCATAAAGACATTAAAAAGCATACTGATGTGTGTGTGTCTGTAGGGCATGAAGATCTTGTTCCTGCTGCTGGTGGCTGTGTATGTGCTGTATCTGGTGTTTCTGGTGCTGCGCGCCTGCTCCGAGCTCAAGAACATGCCCTACACAGGTAACACACGCCACTGACATGAGAACCACATTTGAGATCCGCATGTGAACATGTGTTTGTGACGCTGGTCTGATTGGTTTTGGCTCAGATCTGCGGCTGAAGTTCCTGACGGCTCTGACGCTGCTGGTGCTGGTGATCAGGTATCATCTGCTTCATCTCACACAGACACACACTTTCAGATGACGCAATAGTTTTGCATTGTCATTTCCTCTTCCTGTTTCCTCAGTGTGGTTATTCTCTATCTGAGATTCGGCTCCAAGGCTTTGCAGGACAACTTTGTTGCTGAACTTTCCACTCATTACCAGAATTATATCCTTTCATTAGAGATCATGTCAGATTCCCTCGAATATCCGACGGCTGCGATTCCCAACCCTAGCCCTAATTGATAATAAATGTGACATTTTCATTGGTTTAAAGCAGTCTTTGTAATATTGTAGTTTTTAATAATGTTTCAGAAGTCACACTTCTGCGGTAAGAGAAATTAAAACAATAAAATAACCTCTAAACCCTTTAATCGTGATGCTATTAAGGAATAAGCATAGATTGCAATGAAATCTATTTTAAACAACATTTATTATTGTCAGCTTGTTTCAGAAACAAAAAACAAAAAATGCAAAAATGGTTACATTATAGTTTTTAATATCAAGTTTCGAGTTTTAGTAATTGTACTGTCTTTTATGTCTGCTGTTTTTAGTTGTTTAGAACATGAACTTAAATTAAATACAAAAGTATGTAGTTCAAGGGTTTTTGTTCAAGTTAATGTTTTTGGTTTTTGCAAGTAACCTTTTTTTTGTTTTTGAAGTAAATATTTTTGTCAGTTTTGTTAGTTTGTAATTTTAAAGATTAGTTTCAGCCAAGTTATTTTATTTGTTGAAAAGCTATATATCATTTTTTTTTTTTTAATTTAGGTGAGGTTTTAGTAATTTTGTGACGTCTTTTTTTTACATCTATATTGTTTTTTGTTGTTGTTTTGAATAATTTTTTTTTTTTTTTTTTAGTACTTCAAGTTGATTTTTTTTAATTTCAAATACCATTATTTTTCATGGTTTTAGTTAACTGTGGTTTAAAGTGGTTGATCTGTGGTTTTCCTGAGCGTTTCTCTCCACCAGCTGAATTTCTTTCCTTCTACGGCCTTCTGAACTTCTATCTCTACACGTTAGCGTTCGTCTACTCGCCCTCCAGAAACGCTCTTTACGGTGAGTTAGTTTGTGGCCGACCTACAGATGATTTGAGCGGTGAGTCTGCTCTTCATGTAGATGTGTGTTTGTGTCCAGATTCGCAGCTGAAGGACAATCCTGCGTTCTCCATGCTCAACGACTCGGACGATGAAGTCATTTACGGGTATGTTGATCAGATCGCATCATCTGTGTGACTCACCCGATCCGTTCTGATCGTCTGTCTGATGTGTTTTTCTGAAGGAGCGACTATGAGGAGATGCCTCTTCAGAACGGCCGCGCCATCAAAGCCAGCGTCAAATACCAGGACGGGAGCGAGAGCGACTGAAAGCGGAGCGCTGCTGTATGTTTAGGCCTCTTTGAGAGTGTACGTTAACTAACTGTTGAAACCATGCCAGTGTGTAAATATACAGGCCATATATTTTTAAAGATACAGTGGCGTGTTTATGAATGTCAGTCCAGATGCACTGAACCCCAGCGAGCGTCAGCGAAGGGCAGCGTGCAGATATCAGCGTGACGTCTGATTCAGATCAGCTGTGACTGGAGAGCAGTGTTCAACCACTACTGGGGAGAATCCAGTTTATAGGATGTATCTTGTATATTTTCATGAAGACCATTTTTAAAGAGATAATTAAGCACATTCAACCCCTGTAATGATGAAGATTTCTCATTAACATCAGCTTAAATTCAGTAATACAAATAAGTCCTTGATGTAAGGTGTGCTTTTACAAAAGTATAAACATGCTAAAAGAATAACTTATAAATGTTTTCATTATTATAAGGATAATTAAAAAAAATTGCAATGCAGTAATAACACTTTAGGGTAAAATGTGCTTAATTATCCTGAAAATAAGTATGTGAAGGGTTTAAAAAATAGCCATTCTCACAATATTTTTTGTTTTTTCGTGATTTTTGCGTGAAACGTATTGGGAATTTCTTGACAGTGTTTGTAATTCAACATTGGTTTTTTTTCTTAATAATCAGACTCCATTTTTGTTTGAGAACGCTGCTTATGTGCATATATTTCTGATGATTTGTGGCTCGTTGGAGCCGTTTTGCCAGTTTGAGATCCTGTGAGTTTGTGTCTGTGGTCGTGGAGGAGAATATGAGTCTGCTGTTCCTCTGCGTTCACTGGATGTTGTAGTTGAACATTCCAAAAGCCTTCTTTTCTCTCATTCCTGTTTTATTGTGGCTGTACGCATTTCTCTCTTGCCGTATTTATGATTATGATTATTTTTGTGGGACTGGATCACTTCAGGGTCCCGTTCAGGACAGAAGCGCCTTGTTTTTGTGGGTTCACTCCATTGTCTTAAGGCTGTTTGAGTGGCAGTCGAGGGTCTGTTCTGGACTCCAGAATGCTGTTGTGCTCCTAAATGTTGATTTGTTTTCCACATTTCTGTTTACTTGAGTTCAGATCAGCAGGTTGTTGTTTGCTGGACTTCATTAAAGGTCCCAGAAGCACTATATGATGATGATGATGATGATGATGATGGTCACAGGACGTCCGGTTCGCTGTGCCTTTCCACATGTACATGAGATCATTCCCAAACCCGCGGACCTCAGTCCAGACCGACTCGCGGCCAGGAGCTTTCCTTCCACTGCACTGTTGTGACGTCTGAGCGAATGTGGAATAAAATGTTCAGACATTTTTAAGATGTGAATTCATGTGCTTTTATTGAAGACAGAGAGCTTAGACACAGGAATACTGAAGTGTGATGGCAGTGTGAATGAGGAGATGTGCGTGTTTGAGTCTAGATGGCGAGTCCGAACACACTGACGATGCAGTACAAGTGTTTGTTTTCCCATCGCACCGTGCAGCTGCCTGCAGAACACACCAAATAAACAGCTGTTTACATCTCTGCATATCACTTAGACATCATATTATCCTCAACTAAAACATTTATTTAAATAATGATAAACTGCAACTGAAAGGCAAAGTTTTACTTTTTTTACAACAGACAAAATGTCAAAGATTAGTAAGCCTAAGAAATGCTTAATATAAGGTGATATATTTGCAACGTGAAGCTACGTTTATTTCTGGAAACCTTGTAAATGACTAAATGGAGAATAACGTTATACCTCAAAAATAGAAATAAAAGTACGGTGAACGAAACATATGGTGCTTCTAATAACTTTGGCTGATGTTCCAGCAAGATTATGTCAAAGTTAGGAACAAACGGTCTTCTATAATGTTAATAGAGCATCCATGATGTTGACGTTTGTGTGTGAATATAACTGGAGCTGGTACCGTCTGTAGTGTTGTCCCAGAAACACGAAGAAGCCGACTGCAGTCCTGCACCGTTTTTCTGCATTATAATACACGTGACTGATGGAAACAACAGAGCAGATCATCAGTCTTTAGTGAAGGAACAGCTCAGCCAAAGATGAAAATGTGCTCAACCTCAGACCATCTGACATTAGCAGCAGCTGTTTACACAAAAACAAGATCACGAGGACATCACCAGTGCCACGAACCCGATGTATATCGGAGTTTCGGAACGGGTTCGCAAATCCTTTGAATGCAGTTCGGAGCTTCGGACCCAGAAAGCGATCGTGGGGCCCATACTGGAGGTTTGCTTAGGGCCCCCCATAACATAAACACACCCCATTGGACATTAGAATGAGTTTGTTTATCAGATTTGGAGAAATGTTATAAAAATGTGGATCATCCGCAGTGAATGGGTGCCGTCAGAATGAGACTCCAAACATCTGATCACATTTTTTGAAAGTAAAATCTGAATCTGTAATGCATAATAACACTTCCTCCAGACTAAAAAAAGCTGTCTGCTCTGAAATCTGCACAGATCAAGCAGCGTTTACAAGCAAAAAACAAATATGCGGCTGGATTTTAATCTGAGAGACAACAGAAGATGGATTTTTCACCGAAGGAAGCGTTATTATGGACTCGTATTTTCATTACAAATGTCTTAATGATGGACTTGTTCCAGCTTTTGTCTTCTCAAGATGGTGTGGATTATTGTGGTGTTTTTATCAGACATTTGGACTCTCATTCTGACGGCAGAGGATCCATTGGTGAGACAGTGAATCTACATCTGGGAAGGTCTGAGGGTGAGCAGATGTTCAGCACATGTTTATTTCTATCTGAACAGTTCCTGAATGCGTTCACTAGAGATGTTGTGGTTGTGAATCTGACCGATGTATTTGAAGGGTTTGGCCAGTTTACTGAGCTGACCGAGGCACTGCTCCACCACGCCAGACGTCCACTGATTGACACGCTTGTGGTCATACGTGTTCCTTCCGATCACCGCTTCCAGAGACTGAGAACAGCAGAGATGAAGATCTCAAACATCAGACCAAACACAAGATGAAGCTCAGAATAAAGGCTGAGAGACCAGAAACACACCTCTTTAACAATACTGCTCACTTCATCCACCACAAACGCCGTCTAGAGGAGATCACACACAACAGAACAGCATAAAGACATCTTCATGACGAAATCTGATTCAGTTCTGACTGAAGCTCCATCGCTGTGCTTTAAGGGGAGACACTGCAGGCAAGTTTGAGAGATTTTGGGCTTTTTGCTTTTTCCTTTAGTGGAAAGAGACACTGTTAAATGTTTCTTTTATAGCACTTTATCTATTTGCGTCAATAGATTTCAATTACAATACAGCTTTTAGAAGGCCAAGAGTTTTTTCTCCCACTCTGAGCCGTAAATCTCCACTTCAGCAGCTCTTACACACACCGCACTGAGCATTTGTGTCCCTGTCTCTATCCTGAAGGCTTTTACAGACAGATTTGTTCATATATAGCTTGATTTTATACAACATTTTATTCCCCCAAAAATAGTACAAAATACATGGTTTTCTGTCTGTTCAAAGTTTTTTCTACCCAAAATCCCTCTGTAAGAATTTTGAAACGTGTTTAGATTTTTGTACTAGACATTTATGCAAATCGGCGCATAGTTTATTAAATAATGGCTCGTTTGCATATTTAACCCTAACATTTTAGAAAACTTGGAATACAAAAAACGTTTGCAATTGTCAGTGTGATCAATCAGCTGGGTAAGTAAGGTCATAACTATTAGTTACTCTAACCCTGTTCACCTGCAGTGTCTCGCCTGAAAGCTCGATGAAGGATGTGGTGAGGATTGTGTTAATAATTCTAAACAAATAACTCAATCACTGATGTTTTAATGAAATCTGCTGTATTAGTCAGTCATGTAAACACATCACTGGTTCAGTATCTGTTCATCGTTAGCAGCTGTTAGCCACTAGCTTCACCGCGACGCGAAGGAAAAAGGCAGGAAAAGTAATGATTATCATATGGTTTCCTAAAGCAACTATCTTTTATTTTACTTTTAGTTCAGTTTGTTTCTAACATTTGATCGTGTTTACCTCCTCTGCGCTCTGATCGTCGTCCATGTTCCGTCTTTGTTGTCATATGAAGTCTCGGGGTTGTCATGGAGATGACGCACACGTCACGACGCAGAGTGCACGTATTTCAGACGTTTTCTAACTTTACAAATATTTAGATCTATAATTTTGATGGTGGTTTTTATGTGTTATTCAGTATGATATGAAGGAAATCTCGTCTTTAATAAAGATACAGATTATTGCGGCTTTCCACAGGACTTTTAAAAAGCAGTGGGCCTTTATTCTAATGAATGTAAATTACGCATTTAACTTGCTTTTTAAATATTATTTTTAATTTGGAGGACATATATACAAATATTAAATTGTAATATGAAATAAAAATGTATCTAAATATGTCAAAGCATGTTAAGAGGATGCTGATGAATGATGTGAATCACCTGCGAAAGAGATATTCTGAAGAAGAGGCTGGTGTTTGATCAGAGATGAAGAACAGAGGTCAGGTTCACCGGAAGTGTGCTGTCGTAGATTTTTATATTACTATTTTTTGCTATATTACTGTAGTAAATTACTACGATTTATTATATTACATAGATGTAATGATCACACAATTATATTGACCGAAATGATGACAGGGATTTCATTTAATGCAATAGTGACCGTAAAAAGGTTTTTATTTATAAAGCTCTAACAACTTTACTGACTGATGTTTTTGTGCACTTCCTGCAAATATGGGGAAAAGTAAAGGGTCTCATTCAGTTTCACTTGAACAGTGCAAATTGCCAAAGCATTTTAATTCTTGTTTGCACCATGAGAAGAAGAAGAAGAAGAAGAAGAAGAAGAAGAAGAAGAAGAAGAAGATGAAGATGATGATGATGATGGCTGCACCAACTCCCCAAAATGAAAGTCTTGAAGGTACATTCAAAAAAATAAACACAGTGGGTTCTGGAGTGTTAATGCAGTTCATTATATTAAAATAAATGTTATAATTTATTTGGCAACCATATTTAAAATGAATGAGGTTGCTAAAACATTATAACCACCGTAGAATATAATGCACTCCAATAAAACAAAAGCATGCAGGTGCAGTTTACTGATGCGGTTTAATTGATTTATTATTATCATTTCAGATCAATTCAAATATTTAGTCAGGGTTTTGTAAATTAAGCCCCAAGAGAGCTCAACCGATATGAATACATTTAATTTGGTAATTAATTGGTTTAGTACATTAATCAATTTACATAAGAACTCTGCCCAAGTGTACCATCGGTTTCCTATTAATGAACAATTTGTCCAGCTCAATTATTTGACAAAGTTAAGTGTTCTCTCGTGTCACATTTTTGTTGCAGCAAACAGGGAAAAAACATGGCCCAAGTACAGAATATATGGGCTTTTGGAATTATTTTCTCATCAACTCACCAAATACGCCTTGACTAGTTTTTCAGGGTCTATATTATTTTTTAAAAATGTAAGTTTTGCAAACAAAAACTAAAAAAACCGTTAATAGTGTGCGCTGTTTGAGTGTCGCCCTCCAGAGCAGCAACACTATGAGCGCTATTTAAACATGCTTTCATTCATTTAAATAATAGCAATAGTGGACTACATTCAAACCAGAAAAGCTGTATGAATTACCCTAAAGCCCTAATACTATCCTCTGAGTTATAATGTCCGTTAATAATATGCTATTTGTTTTCAAGATAATGCTATACCCTATCTGTTTTTCTGTCTATTATTATTCATATGTTTGTCTCAGTATTTTGTTTGTCACGACTGATATATCTTGCAATTGTGTTCATGGTTTTAAAATGATTGCAATAAAAAGCAACAGAGCGTCATGAGCGCGCGCACGTCACATTTAAGAGTAGTTGTATTTTTGCATACGTGTATTTACCTATTGTATATGTTTATGTATTTATTTACGTTAGAGACAACTGACAAATCACACACAAACGCATCTTTTCTGTTTTAAAATGTAAATCATATCTGGTGATGAGTCGCGGCTGTAGAGGCGCTTCGTGTTTGTGTCCAGCAGGTGGCGCGCGTCTGACACAAATAGATATTTAAATATTTAATAGCAAATACAATCAATGATTTTTTTTTTAAATCTCGTTCATAAATGTCACTCCAGCTATTTCTGTCTTGTAAACAGACTTGACCTTTTTACATTCCAGAAGTATAGAAGAGACTGTAGATGGTTCGCACTCTGAAAAACTAGACAAAGTCTTTAACAAAAATAATCAATTATTTTAATAGAGCAATTCCAGAAGTGTAAAATCATCGATTATTTGAAATAATTTAACCGTTTTTTTTGTTTTCAGTGATGTTGTATTATTGATGGAATTAATTAATATCGGTGAACATAATGAACAAGTACTAAGGAAAGCACGTATCAGCCACAGAAATATAACGATTAAAAAATCGAATTTGCGAATAAGTCAACAGGAAGTGATGCGCTGTTTGTTCTGTGTCAGATGCTCGTGCATGTGTCGCCCTCTAGAGCAGCAGCGCGCTACAGCAGCAACACATGAGCGCGCGTCACATTAGAGTTTACAAAGACACATTCAGTTTACAGCTGTTCCACACAGACAGACAGACGTGTGAGGAAATCAGCGCTTAGTTCATCACTGTTCTCCGCCTGTTCATCATCTGCTGCTGAACATTTCCATCTGTGAGCATCAGTGTTTGAGAGAGAGACAGCATCATCATCATCACCATCACCACCATCATCATCATCACCATCATCATCCAGCGGAGGACAAAGACACAGAAATGGGTCACAGCAGCGGCTGATCTCAGGGTAGGTGTTTGATCTCCATCGTTTGCTGAATCTTCTTTGTGTTCAAATCAAAGCGATATTTGACGCGACGCGCGTCTGAATGCGTTTGTGTTCGCGAACAGACTCCATGCGGATCTTTTTCTCTGTGTGTGACGCTTCGCTCGCGTTCGGGTTTCAGGGTTTTGTGGACACGGATAACGGGACATTATGTGACTCGCTCAGTGTCTGGTGTTGATCGTGTCGATGAGCGAATGAAACCAGACATTCATTTCCTAAAACATCCGCTCGTTAAACCAGCTTTAATAACACAAATTGTGGTTTTTAGCTGTTGTGTGTTTCATAAGGGTTGCATCACGATGATGGCCCACACACGCCGGACACTCTTCCAGTGATGCTCAGTCTCCATGGCGACCAGCGGCAGCATCAGCACCACATCACAGTACATCACATCCACATTATAATCACATCACAATCTCATTACAAAGGCATCTGATCTGAAGAAGCTTTGCACTATTTCATCAGTCAGCTCAGTGATCTCTAAATCAGATCCTCATGTCTGTAAATGCAGGATAAAGTCCCGTATAGATGATGATGATGTTGTAAATGAGAGGTGAAGGTGGAGTTTTATGATGTCTGTGATAAACGTTCCTCTACAGCTGATCAAAGTTCTTCCTGTGTGTTTGTGAGCTGTGAGCGGATCGGATGGAGATCAGCCTTCGCACCAATCACACCGGTCAGTACAGGCTGCTCATGTTTTTCTCATTTTAAAACACAAATATTTAAAATTCATTGAGTTGACTGTTACAGCACTCAGCATTATTATTATTATTAATAATATTATGATAAAATAAAACATCTCGAAAGGCCATGAGCAGCAAGTATTCTCAATAAATGTCTATTTTCTTGCCGTATATTAGTGATTTCTCAGTATTTCATGTTGTGCACGTACACTGCCGCTCAAAAGTTAGGGATCAGTATGATTTTTAATGTTTTTTTTTAAACAAGTTTCTTATGCTTATCAAGGCTGTGTTCATTTGATTAAAAATACAGAAATTTAATATTGTGAAATATTATTACGATGAAAAACAATGTTTTCTATATTAATATACATTAAAATTTCATTTATAGCTGAATTTTCAGCATCATTACTGCAGTCTTCAGTGTCACATGATCCTTCAGTAATCATCCTAATATACTGATTTATTATCAATGTTGGAAACAGTTGTGCCGCTTCATATTTTTTTTGTACCTGTGATAGTTTTCAGGATTCTTTGATCAATAAAAGTTTAAAAAGAACAGCTTTTTAAAAAAAAAAAAAAATAGAAAGGTACACTAGTGTTCAAAAGTTTGGGGTCAGTAAATTTGTATTCTTTCTTTTTTTGAAAGAAACGAATAATTTTATTCCCCAAGGATGTGTTAAATTAATAAAAAAAAAAGTGATAGCATAGATTTACGTTGTTGGAAAAGATTTATATTTTGAACAAACGCTGTTCTTTTTAACTTGTTATTCATCAAAGTATCCTGAAAAAAAGAATCACAGGTTCCAAAAAAATATTAGTCAGCACAACTGTTTCCAACATTGATCTTTCTAATAATAAATCAGCATAATAGAATGATTTCTGAAGGATCATGTGCCACTGAAGACTGGAGTAACAGCTGATGAAAATAAAGGAATAAATGTATATTTTAAAGTATATTAAAATAAAAACCATTATTTTATATTGTAACAACATTTTGCAATATTAGCTTTTTTCTGTATTTTTGATCAAATAAAGGCAGCTTTTATGAGCAGAAGAGACTTCTTTAAAGACATGACAAGTCTGACTGATCAGTGCGAGTGTAGGTCAGGATCAGAGATTTCACAAGAGCTGATGACGGGATGGAGCTCTTTGGACTTCAGTATCCATAAACGGTCTGGAACAGATAAGCTGATCCAGATTGAGAGGCTGGTTGAGTTTCTCTCAGGTCTTAGATTGTGGACTCATCTGTTGTGTGCAGGTCTGTGAGGACGTCCGTCTCTGCTCTGTGTTCCTCAAACGTCTCGTCATGTTCGTCGGCTCCGGACCGATGGGGACGTCCGTCCTGCTGCTGTGCGTCCTCCTGAGCGTCTGCAACGGGACGCCGGACTCCGACAGAGAGCTGTGTTACTCTCGGCAGCACCGGGACGTCACCGTGAACGCGCACGCGGCTCTGGAACAGAAGGGAACCGTCATGGTGGCCAGAGCCAAACCCTCAGAGAAAGACTGCATCCTCACCTGCTGCTCGGAGGACGTCAGCCCAGGTACGACTCAAACGCAAACACAGACACGAATGCTCATCTGCGTCTCACGCGTGTGGAGCTCTGCTGATGTTCTGTGATGTTCTCCAGGTGTGAAGTGTAATCTGGTGGTCTATAAACCTCCGGAGCGGCCCGGAGCGCTGAACTGTCAGCTCTTCCACTGTCCCAACGAGAGAGACTGTCCTCTGATGACGGCCAGCGCTGGAATCAACACCTACAACATCTACAAGGGTGAGCAGAACCACATTCACATCAGCAGTCACTTCATCTGCTCTGGCTGGAGTTTAATCGTAATCGAAATGTAAACTGAGATTTTCTACTGACACACTACAGCAAAATATTAACTGCTCAAAACCATTTTTTGTCGGTGAAAATGCTAATGGACTGAGACTTCTGCACAATAATGTGTGTGTATATATATGTATATATGTGACCCTGGAGCACAAAACCAGTTTTAAAGGAACACTCCAGTTTTTTTGGAAATAGGCTCATTCTCCAACTCCCCCCGAGTTAATAAGTTGAGTTTTACCGTTTTGAAATCCAGCCGTTCTCCTGTTCTGGCGATATCACTTTTAGCATAGCTTAGCATAGATCATTGAATCCTATGAGACCGATAGCATCGCGTTCAAAAATGACCAACGAGTTTCCATATTTGTCCTATTTAAAACTGGACTCTTCTGTAGTTATATCGTGGACTAAGACCGGCGGAAAATGTAAAGCTGTGATTTTCCTTTCAGTCAAGAAAGTTTGCTGTTGTAATATGGACGAAGCAGGCGCAGTAATATCACGCAGCACATCGCAGCTCATCGTGACCAACTGCCTGCACAGGGAGCTGCTAGACTCTAAACTCTACTGGGACACAGGCCCTCATTACTCATTAATCCAGTTGTTGCATGTAGTTTAATGTCTTTATTTTGGAAATATCAACGTAAGTTATACCTCAAATTTGAGATTTTACTGGGGCACGTGTACACGATATAACTACAGAAGAGTCAAGTTTTAAATAGGACAAATATCGAAACTCATTGGTCATTTTTGAACGCAATGCTAAGAACTTCATTTGGACAACTTTAAAGGCGATCAGATTTCAGATTTTCACAAGTTGTATCTCAGCCAAATATTGTCCTATCCTAACAAACCATACATCAATGGAAAGCTTATTGATTGACCCTTATGACTGGGTTTGTGGTCCAGGGTCTCATATATATATATATATATGTCTGTGTGTGTCACTTTCAGCAGCTGGAGTGCTCTGGTTGTCCACTAGAGGTCACTCCACTCCAGACTACTAGACGCTTTTTCATTGAAGCTTTGTTGCTTGCAATGAAATAAACTTGAATTGATTTGATCTACTAGCAAAGGCAACATTTCTCATTTTCCTTCAGTTCACGCTGATGCACTAAAACAAACTGAAACTGAAGTAACCAATGGATAAAACATTTTTAAAAGCAACAAACGCTAATAAAATGGCTAAAACACACAACTGAACTAGTGCTACATAGTAAGATCTTGATGACACTAAAACACTGGTTGGTTTCTGCAATTGATTTGATCTTTTCAGGTGTGTCTCATCCGACAACTAAAGGAAGTGGAAGAATAACAGCCAAACCTGCGGCACCACAGCTGACCACGACTACACCTACAACTACACCCACCACTACACCCACAACGACCACGACTACACCTGCAACAACAGCCACAACTACAACCACAACCACAACCACGACTACAACTACAACTACAACTACAAGTACAACACCAACATCAACAACCAGCTCCACATCCACCAGCACTGAACCCCCTGAAGAAGCACTGACTGAGGTGATGCTGGAAACCGTCGCTATGACGACCGCAGCCGCTACCACGGCAACCAGCACCACACAGTCCTCCACCACCACCACGACTAAAAGCACCAGCACTAAAGCGGCTCGTCCTCCTCCGCGAGCGCCCGCCAAACCCAACCGACCCAGGAAACCCAGCAAACCCTCCAGACCAGAGACGCATTCGGTGAAGCCCATCAGAGTCACAACGATCCCTACGACTCACCCCACGAGCAGCACACCAGACACGACCACCACAACAGCTTCAACCACCACCACTACGACACTGACGCCCTCCACCGCTCCGCCTCCGGCCGCTGAGAGATCCACGGCTGTGGTGATTGAGCTGGAGAGCGACCCGAAGCGCCGGGATTTCAACCGTCCCGTTCTGTCTCTTCCGGGGAAGCCCAAGGTGTCGCGGGTGATGTGGAAGAACAGTCTGGTGGCCATCGTGGTGATCACGCTCGTCTTCCTGGCGCTCATCCTGTCTCTGGTGGCCCGTAAAGCCATGGAGTCGTTCGACAGACGCCACTACACCCGACTGGAGCTCAACGACCTGCACTACGAGGTCTGACGCCACCATCCAGTGGAGAAGCCAGTTTTCCTGTTCACTCGCTGGGGAAAAAGCTTTGTATTTTAATATTTAGGCTGTTTGGTTTTGACACTGAACACGACACTTCATCTGTGAATAGAGATTTGAGGAGAGAAATAAAGCAATACACTGAACTCAGGTCGCCTCCGATGAAGACAGAGAGAGAGACGGTGAGCAGCTTCACTACTGGAAGACGTTTCTTTGGCCTCATGTTTTGTTTTCTCAATAATGCTAGAAATGTGGCGTTGGCTCTCATCTGTGAGCGGACTGGACTGATGTGGTGTTTATTTCACTGTGTTTTCCTGATCCACAGCACAGATCTCCTTCACCCATGTGTTTCTACTGTATGATGATTATTATTTGACGTGACGGCTGGAGAGATCTTCACGTGCATCTCGTGTTTTCGGTGTAAATGAACGAGTGTCGCGGTGTGAATGTGGCTCTTTGTAATTCACTGCTTTTTTGGACGATTGTGGGCTTTAATGATGACTGAACAACAGCATGAGATTCAGAAATCTGTCCGGTTCTTTCAGTTTGTTTCGATCTTATTCTGCTTCGGTATTTTCTAATCTGTTATGTTGTTGTTGGTAAATTTTTGGTGAGCCTTGGCTTTTGCAGACACCTTAAGATTAATGTGATTATTTCTCTTGCAAGAAATAAAAGGAGTCTTTTTCAATATTTAAAAGATTTGTTATTACTTTCTGATTTTAAAAAAGTCATAAATGAAGAGTGCTGGAGGTATTTATTTAATATCGGTTATTAATGTTTTGTAATGAGTTCCGTAAATACAGAGACACAGTCAATGTTTAATTTAAAATATGAAAAGTTGTGACACAAACAATGACTAATGCTGTTCTTTTGAACTTTCTATTCATCTGTGAAATCTGAAAAATAAAATGTATGACGCTTTCCACAAAAATACTGGGCAGCACAACTGTTTTTAACATCGCTAATAATCAGAAATGTTTCTTGAGCAGAAAATTAGAATAATTTCTTAATACTTCAAAACAGCAATCAAAGCAGATATTCACGTAAAAAAGAGGTATTTTAAATATACACACAGTATTTTTGATCAAATAAATGCAGTAAAAATATCAGAAATAGTGTTTATTAGAGCTGCACGGCTGTTTGGACACAAGAGGACGCTATAGAACACATCTGAATGACAAGTCCATATATCACACACATTTATTACTGTATGACTCCCATATATCTTTATCAATTCTATCATTCTCCTGCAGCTGTCGATCACCAAAGATAGGTTTATTGACATGGTAAAAATAGCCGTTTGCAGTAGCAGTAGATATACACATTATAGGCTATTCAATGTAGTGCACATAGATGTAGTGTAATATCACTGCAAACACAATAAAATCTCCTGACTGAGAGAAAATAATTATAATGGGTGTCATATATTCAGTGGGGTATAAATCAGAGACAACGAGCGATAAGAGAGTAATAATGAAATGTAATTCGGGTTCGTGTTGCTTTGTGTTTCGGGCCGCAGCACGAACCGCTGCGTGAAAAACTAGTCCCATCGGAATGCGCTTCCCTGCCTTTATCCGCGCGTCCACAACGCTCGCGACGCCTTTTCCCCCACATTGAAGCGTTTGTTCTGCGTCTCCGCCGCACTATGATCTCGTACAGAGAAAGACAGACGCGAATGCGATGAAATACAACAATAGCGAGCAGAGGAGCCGAGCTGGAGAAAGAGAGACGGAGGGAAAGGGAAAGGGGGAAGGGTTTGGAAGCGTCCGGGCATTTTTCCTGTGAGCGGAAGGAGACGGACGGACGGACGGACGGACGGCAAGATGTCGCGGTCACACTGAAACAATCAAATCGATGAAAAACTGCGGCGGAGATTCAACGCGAACAATCCGAATCACAGACACACGCAGCCGGAGCGATGCGAGCGAAGCGGCGCGGCTGAGCGTTGAAGATGGGTGCCGTACTACAGAGTCTCTTACTGTGTACTTTGTGTTTGCAGATACGAGGTGAGTTTGATCAAACGTACAGAGCTCGATTTGCGAGGAATCGCGTTGATCCCATGAGCCTCGGATTCGAGTCTCTATCTGAATTAAATCCGCGGACGCGTGTGAATCGGTCTTGTGGTTTCGTGTGGTCAATCAGGGCTGTTGTTTGCTGTGGGGCTCGATGCTAAGGTTAGCTCTGCTGCTGCTGCTGCTGTATTGTTGGACAAACTCGTCTGTTGATGTGTAACGCGTTTGTTTGGTTTCCCTCAAAACTCGACCTGCTTTCATCAAACTCGCTCGTTTTTAGTTGCTTTTGTCCCAGAAGCCTCGAATATCTCACCGTTTCTCGTCTTATTTGTGGCCTGTGAGCGAGTTTTGTGTGAGATCAGCTCTCCTCCTTCAGTTACATGTGTGGAACCACTCGAACTGATTGTTTCTAGGCGTTGTGTTTGATTTGAGACTTTCTGCACTGGAGAATCACTTTTAGCCATTATGAGAGAGTCGTTAATGTTGTGTTCAACAGCTGTTCAGGTGTGTGAGAGAGAACAGTCAGACTGAGACAAACAAAAGCCAGCAGCTAGAAACTCTGGAAAAGTGTGTAAAAGAGCAGCTAAATGGTTGACATGATCTGAAGCCAAATATTAAGTGTCCAAAAAGCTCAATATTTCTTCTATTTGCTCTCGGCTGAGTCTGGCACGGGCTTCACTGAGTGGCCCGGAGTTCTGCAAGTTTCCAAATATTTGGAAAAGGAAATTCCCCATGTTAGAAAAACAGGCCGTCGGCTGGAGGCGAGAAGGTTGAGGTCGCCCTCCATCGCAATGTGCCGGTGTTTTGTGGTGGATGTGTCAAATTGAGGTTTGATTCAGTGCCAGATCCCTGCAGAGTCACACTCTCACTCTCTCTCTCTCTCTCTCTCTCACACACACACACACACACACACACACACACACACACACACACACTACGCTCCAGCACTTGCCTCCATCACACTCACTGGATTTGCTGGAACTAGTCTTTCTTTTGAAGAAATAATTTAATTTTCATAATCTGAAACTTTTTATGGACATAAATGCAAAACAAACAGGAAAACAGCTCTTACAGGAAGAGGCTGTACAGTAGCAGTCGTGCAGATGGGTGTTTTTGAGAATTATTGGTTGATTTTATCATAAATGAGATGTGATTCTTTGTAGTTTTAGTGCAGTGGTTGAGGGGTTTGCACATGAAAATTGTTGACTTTTTTATTGTTTGCTTTTATCCAGGTTTACATGTGAGGTAATGAACACAAATTAAGGCTTTAAAAAGATTTAAATTGGAGCAGAACGTCTTGAATTCGTAAGTCATTGAAAAAAACGATATCATCCACAGTATTTTTGTCTTGCTTTCCGGTAGAAATATTGAAACTTCCTTAAATCGAGCTATGTTTACTTGAGAAGCAAAATGAAGATGTGAAGTCTTGTTTTGAAAGAAATTGAACAAAACTTGAGCAACAAAACTGAGTTCATGCTTAAAACAAGAACAAATATCTGTCATTGAGGTATGAAAACTTGATTTCCCTTTGAATAAAGGCAGATTTGTTCAGGTTCTAATCATGAACTCACTTCATTTCAGTGAGCTTCTGAAGTGTGAGATACAGTAAATGTATTTCTGTATTCTAGTTGGAGATCTGTTGGAAGATGCTCATACAATTCATTTTGTGGTCTCAGGACATTTACATTTAGAGCACATATTGACATGTTGTTCCCTTCAGTCTGATCCTTAAAATCTTTACTTGGTCTTGGAAAAAGTCCTAAATTGACCTTCATAAAACCTGCAGAAACCCTGATCTGTCATCCGAGAATCAAACCTAGGAGACTGCCGTTAGTAGTGCAGTGATCCGCTGGAAAGTGGCATATATCGTTCAGAATAAAATGAATCATGAAGCCTTGTTTGTTTAGGTGCGACCTCTGACCTCCACATGTTCTCTCTCTCTCTCCCACACAGAGAGAGAGAGAGAGAGAGAGATCGAACCGGCTCATGCTGTTTGTTCAGGTACTGAATGTGTGGTTTCAGGTCTGGACACAGATATTTCTCTTGTCTCTTGTTGTTCTCTGGTGTTTTAGGGCTCAGATGATCTCTGAAGCGTCTCTGATCTCAGAGGGACAGGAGTTGCGTTTCCTATTGGTTTGAGTCACTCTGTGTGTCATCAATACACTTATGCAACCTGGGAAAGCCAAACGTTAGCACACCTGGGGAGAAAATCAAATCGAGTCTTTGCTGATGATAGTTTGCCCTCGTCCAGCTTTGCTGTGCTTGTCTGTAGGTCTGCATTTTGTGATTGTGTGTCAATATAGCTATAAAATTAAAAATGAATAAATAATACTAATTTGTTTTTATTTGTTGTTTATATAGCTTATTTATTTACTGTATATTAGTGTATAAACTAACTGTCAGGTGTTGAGTGGTACCTGCGGCGCTGGAGTGACGTCAGCGAAGAGCTTGGTTTGCATGTCAGTCCACCAGCCGTCTATATTCATGAGCCTGATATGAACTGAAGCAGAGGCGTTGTGTTCATTTGTGACGGTGTGAAAGAGAGCGCTTTAAACCTCTGACACGACGTGGACACCAGAGACTCTGATCTCAGCGCGTCTCTGATGTGGAATCGCATGCTGCTGAATCGACAGGAAGCTGATGTGATTCTCCAGAGCAGGTTGAGAGCGGCTGTGCTCCGTCAGACTGCGCAGATTCAACATCCGTCTTGTTAGCGTCACGCTCCTCTGGACCCAGATGCTGTTGGCTTGTGAAATCACGGATGCGGCGTGTGATGCTGATTCTGCTTTTGTTTGCTTTATTCGTTTCTCAGAGTTATTGGTTGATATTATCCGACGTGATTCAATCCTGAACGAGTGACTTACGCTGCAGGTTAACATTTGAGGTAATTAAGGCTTCAAAAAGATCTTAAATCAGAGCAATTCATAAGTCAAAAAAATATCCTCCACACAGTATTATAGTCGTTCTTACCAGCACAAACATCTAAACATCCTTAAATCGAGCTACGTTTACTCGAGAAGCAAGACGTGAAGTCTTGTTTTCTGAGAAGTTGAACAAAATTGAGCTCATGCTTAAAACAAGAACAAATGTCTGTCATCGAGGTATGAAAACTTGATTTCCCTTTGAATAAAGGCAGATTTGTTCTGGTTTTAATCTTGAACTCACTTCATTTTGATCAGTTTCTTGAGCGTGAGGTACACTAGCAGTCAGAAGTTTGGACAATTCTCAAGCCTTATATCAGTTTCTCACCAGTGGATCCTCTGCGGTGAATGGGTGCCGTCAGAAAGAAAGTCAGCACAACAGCTGATGAAAACATAAGAATAATCAAAGTCTATCACTTCATGTCTTGTACTGTGAATTTTTACTAATTCTTCCAATTCTATTTAATGGGGAAGTGTGTCCAAATGTATTTCTGTATTCTAGTTAGAGATGCTCATGTAACTTATTTTCTGCTCTCAGGACATTTACATCTAGAGCACATATTGACATGTTGTTCCCTTCAGTCTGAGCCTTAAAATCTTTACTTGGGTTTGGAAAAAGTCCTAAACTGACCTTCATAAAACCTGCAGAAACCCTGATCTGTCATCCGAGAATCAAACCCACAATCATTTATTAAGAAGTGACCTCTGACCTCCACATGTTCTCTGTCTTTCTCCCGCAGGCCTGCCGCTGCTCTTGTATGCGAACCGGAAGGACTTGCGGCTGGTGGACGCGGCTCAGGGTCGGGCGAACGCCACCGTGGTGATCGGCGGTTTGGAGGACGCGGCGGCGGTGGATTACGTTTACGCGCAGGGACTGATTTACTGGAGCGACGTGAGCGAGGAGTCTATCAAACGGACGCTGTTTAACGTGTCGGCGCCCGGCGGGGTTCAGACCACGGTCGTCTCCAATCTGGCCTCTCCGGACGGCCTGGCCTGCGACTGGATGGGGAATAAGCTCTACTGGACCGACTCGGAGACCAATCGGATAGAAGTGGCCGAACTGGACGGGACGTACCGGAAAGTGTTGTTCTGGCAGGATCTGGATCAGCCGAGAGCCATCGCTCTGGATCCGGGCCGAGGGTGAGTAGATGAGATGGTCACGCCGGTGTCGTTTCTGACAGTTTTATCTCCGCTTCATAAGCGCCGGCAGACGGAGCGGCTCACTCGTACCTGTAGCCGACATGTCGTCTGGGCGCAGCGGCTGTGGGCGTCGGGAACTGCGACGTGTTGCGTCTTGTTTTCTGGATGTTTATGTTGAACAGGCCGGTAGTTACAGGTTTGCTTGAGCACTGAATGCAGAGCCGCTCTTGAGATTGTGTGCTTCTGTTCCAGCTCATTTTAGTTCAGGTCGACTCTAAAAAACAAAACAAAAATAATAATAAAAGAGGAGTTGTGTTTGTGTTCTGCTCTGTTACTGGCGTCGATGGTGAAATGTAGCCGAACCGAAGTGTTTGGGTCTTTCCTTCCACTGTACTGTTGAAATCTCCAACTAAATGAATGAATGTCTTGCTCTGCTCTGTTCATCACACAAAACGCTCTGAAAACATTCAGGCTGTTTATCAACACAGATGTGTTTGGGAGATCGGCTCAGCTGTGAACATGACTGTATTGATCTTTTCTATGCGACACATTTCCAGAATCCTGAGGGTCACTCGTATCTTTGTCTATCATATGTGACCCTGGACCACAAAACCAGTCATAAGCGTCAGTTTTTGGAAAATTTAGATTTATACATCTAAATAAGTAAGTTTTTCATTGATGTATGTTTGTTAGGATAGGACAATATATAAATAACAGATACAGCTATTTGAAAATCTGGAATCTGAGGGTGCAAAAAAACAAAAAAACCTGGAGAATATAAGTGAGGGATAAGTGATTTTCAGTTCTCTAGCGTGGACAGAACGACAGCGCGTAAGTGAGTACTTAAATACGATTGTTATGTTTAGTTGCTGCTAGATAACACGTCCTTGTTTCTATTTATTTACTTATTCGTTGCATTTGCATTTAGTTGGTGCTAGAAAGCAGTTGTTTGTTTCTATATATTTGTCTTGCTAGTGTTTTCGTTTTAAATTGTAGTTTTGATTGCACTTAGGGTTAAAAAAAAAAAAAACCTTTGTTCTCCTCTCTTTCTTGATCTTCCCTTTCTAGCCTGTACTCATCTAACAACGCCTGATATATGGTATTTTTGAGCACTTCTATGTCGATCTGCCTCTTTATGATGAATCACTTGTTGTATTCCCAATTGTAAGTCGCTTTGGATAAAAGCGTCGGCTAAATGAATAAATGTAATGTAAATGTGAGAAAACCACCTTAAAAGTGCAAATGACGTTCTTAGTAGAGCTGCACGATTCTGAATAAAATGAGAATCACGATTTTTTTGCTTAGAATAAAGATCACGATTCTGGAGAACTTTTTTTATTTTAAAGATTTACCCCTGAACATTAGGTCATCAAACAGCAGTAAAATAAGACATAATAAACTTTGCTTTACATTTAAAGAAATGTAGTGAAAAATAATGTGATCATGTAAAGAAAAAAAATCACCATTAAACATTAAAAAATAAACATACAAAGGTATTCTGTCAGAGTAAAGCAATTTAAAGATTCTTAGCTAGAAACACAAGCCGATCAGCATTGTATGGCTGTCAATGTTCACTCTGTGGGATGCCCAAGTTTACTTCACCATTTTACAAATAAATCCGTATGGCAAACTATATATCGTTGGAAAGGCTCCTAAATAGATATTTGACTTTTTTTTGTTACAAATTATGTAGGAAAAATAATTTATGATATCATAGATTAATTTATGACAAGAGTGCACCACAAAAATCTCCTTCATAACAGGAGTTCTGACCTTTTTAACAAACAGATTTCCTTGTTGCCTTTTTTCCCTGTTACACTTTAGAAATTATAAATGATATAGATGAAAACTTAATTTCAAAATTTATCCTTTGAAAGCTATTTTAAAATCAGACATTGCATTAACATGAAAAATGTACATCAACATCAAAATGTTTTTGTTCATGAATTATAAAAATGTAATTATAAAATTATAAAAAATTTTCAATGATACTTTTTCACATCTCTGTTCAAAAGTGGGAGTAACAGTTAAGGGGTTATGGATATATTTGGTTCCATTGCTCTGCTGGTCCATAAATCACCTTATTATAGACCACATACTAATAACAGCTTCGATATTTTACTTGGTCTATTTAGCGCACATTGGGGAGTCGCTCTCTACACGACTTCTAACTTTGAATGCGCGTGCGTGTTTTACTTTCGGTTTCATTTTAACGATCGCGCAGAATTCTCGGCGGCGCTGAGCGTGCATTTTACAATACAAGAGATTACTTTAACAAAACCATTTGAAAGTGGGTGGACACCAACGGGATTTTAAAAGCGTGTTCCCAGTGGAAATTACACCGCTGCGTGAGTGGAACTCTGCCGCTGAGTTAGCGTCTGATGTGGGTGAATGCCGCGTTGTACAGTAACGTTACATTGAGGCGCCACGAATTGCATCTGACAGAATGTGAAGTATAGTGAAATACTTCTTCAAAAGCAGATTCTAAAGACCTTTTAATTGTCCAACATCAAAATTCGTCATATCACACAACCCCTACTTGCAATGCAGTTTGTGCA
The DNA here is from genome assembly GCF_049309525.1 of Garra rufa. Taxonomy (NCBI): domain Eukaryota; kingdom Metazoa; phylum Chordata; class Actinopteri; order Cypriniformes; family Cyprinidae; genus Garra; species Garra rufa. Next base: position 2,446,378 of record NC_133364.1, read on the forward strand.
GATCCAGAACAGAGTTTGGTTGAGAGAAAAAAACATTCGGTTCCTAGTTGAGCGGAGCGCAGTGTCAGAGACAGGGAGAGACTGACGGCTAATATCTCAAATCTTCATTCAATGTAATAAAGTAAAGATGAAGTTTAAATGGTTATGTAATGTTGGAGAGAACCTGTTACTGCATCAGCTCACAGCAGTCATGCTAGCGAACGTTTTGTAAAATATAAATAAAATATAATTGGCTGAATCGTATAAATGCTGGATTAAGATCGTGAGGGGGCTCGAATCGAGATCGCCATCTTTTAACGATTGATTGTGCAGCTCTAGTTCTTAGCAATGCATATTACTTAATATTTACAAAATATCTTCAAAACATGATCTTTACGTAATATCCTAATGATTTTTGGCATAAAAGAAAAATCTGTAATTTTGACCCTTACAAATGTCTACAAATATAGTATACCTGTGCTTCTTAAGACTGGTTTTGTGGTCCAGGGTCACTTATTGTCCGGCCATAAAACTCGTATTTAAAAAATCCGAAGAGAGCACTAGCGAGGCTTTTATTTTGAATGTATTTTCTCCTGTTTGTCCAGTGAAGGAGTAGCATGCTTTTTCTCTAAACGCATGTGTTGTGAAAAACTCCATACCAATACATTTGTTTGAACCCTCATCTGTGTCTGTCGGTGGCGTCTGGTGAAGCGTGTCGTTTGTATGACGTTAGCCTCCAGAAACAGCACTGCAAAAATAATGAATGATTCAAACAGGTTTCCAAACACTTCCTCTCTGTCATTGGTCAGTCAGAGAGATGGCCCCGCCTCAAACACACGCCATTGGTTGAGTCATAAACTGTGTTCAGATGATCAGATCAGTGTTGAGAAAGTGTGGCAGTGTTTATAGTTGCTGTCTGTGATCATGGCGTTGGTTTGGTCAGTTTTGGCTCTTCAGTGATGTTCCTTGTGTTTTCTGGGCTGTTCTCCTCCTGTCTGAGAGGAAACAATCGTGTTCAAGGGTTTAGAGATCTGGCCAGAATGGATTTGTCCTCGTTTAGTGACGGGTATTGTCCACAATAGATGTATTTTTTGAGTTTAAAGGAATAGTTGAGCCAAAAATGAAGATTCTGTCATCATTTACTGAGAGAAAAGGCACGTTCTCCAGCTCTGGATCAGCGTGATGACAGGATGATCATTCTTGGCTGAACTGTTCCTTATTGTTCATGTGTTTGAAGAGGCCTTGAGTTTGGTGTGTTTGATTCCTGATTGAACTCATCCGTGTGCTGATGTTCTCCTAAACGCCAGTCTTTCTCTTCTGGGAATCATCAGCGCTCGTGTCCAGTCTTGGCAATAGCGCATGATGGGTCACGTTTGAGATGTGAACTATAGTCTGCCGGCCTGATTTCCTGCTTCGGTAGGAAACACGGCGGTCATTCCGTGGCTGTTTTCCTGCAGACGGCAGCCGTGGAGGTTTTGGTGAGGGTTTAGTATTACCTTCAGCAGCGCTAACCAGGTGAGTCTGAGCGTAACCCGAGCGAAGGCTATTCTCTGGAGGGCTGATGGGTAATCCAGCTCCTCACCACTGACCAACACAGACGCTTTTGTTCTGCTCTGATGACGCTGCTGTTGTTGTGGAGCTCCAGGAAGCATCAGAACCAGATCTAGTTGGCTTGAGCTGTGTGATATTTCATAGTTGTGATCACAGAAGTGCAGTTTGTGCAGGTGCTGAATGTGGTTTCAGGTCTGGATACAGATATGGTTCTTCTCTCTTGTTGTCCTCTGGTGTTTCTGGGCTCAGATGATCTCCGAAGCATCTGTGATCTCTGTGACTGCGGCAGGAGAGGGACAGCAGTCGTGTTTCTGAGTTTGGTTGTGTTGCGAGGATTTGCAGCGCCTGTGTTGTCAAACTGATGAAGATGTTTTCTTAATTTGTTGTCGTTTTTTTCTGTTTGCATGTGTTTTCTTGTTTGCAGCGCGTTGGCCTCTCTCGGCCACCGTAGTGTAGCCTGTATTACATTCATAATGTCAGATTTGGCTGCACAGATTAAAATGACTTCACTCCACTGTTAAATATCAGATAAGTTCTAGATCACCTGCATTTGTACTTCAGCTCACTTTTATAATTTGTTTTTGATGTGTACTACTTTTTGTCCCTTTTTAAAGATTAGAGGAAGTGGGTTTGGTGGGCAAACATACAAATTAATAACACATGACTAATGTTGCTAATCAAAATTAGACATGAATTTGACTTGGACCTTAATTTTAGTTCTAATTTGACTGGCCTTATTTGATCAGATTGACAAATGATTTAATTATTGACAACTTGAAATTGGGAATTAATGTTTGTTCCTTTTAATGGAATTGACACTCATTAATAATGTGATTCTTGTTATTGCTGCTGTTCTTTTAATTGTTGCATTTATTTTTATACTCAAGAATATATATGTCTTTTGAAAACTTTGAATCAATTTATAACCTTTTTAATCCCCGCCCGTCTGACGTGGAATCAATCATTTTTTGCATCAGTTTTTATGTGTTTATATATAGCTAAGTTATTTATATGCTGTATATTTTTCACTTGTTGTTCATGGTGAATATAGTTGTAAGGTGCTAAATTATGAGCGAACTAACTGTCAGGTGTTGAGTGGTACCTGCGGCGCTGGAGTGACGTCAGCGGAGAGCTTGGTTTGCATGTCAGTCCCCACCAGCCGTCTATATTCATGAGCCTGATATGAACTGAAGCAGAGCCGTTGTGTTCATTTGTGACGGTGTGAAAGAGAGCGCTTTAAACCTCTGACACGACGTGGACACCAGAGACTCTGATCTCAGCGCGTCTCTGATGTGGAATCGCATGCTGCTGAATCGACAGGAAGCTGATGTGATTCTCCAGAGCAGGTTGAGAGCGGCTGAGCTCCGTCAGACTGCGCAGATTCAACATCCGTCTTGTTAGCGTCACGCTCCTCTGGACCCAGATGCTGTTGGCTTGTGAAATCACGGATGCGGCGTGTGATGCTGATTCTGCTTTTGTTTGCTTTATTTGATTCAGTTGTTCACAAAGTCTGCTTTATTAGTTTCTCAGACTGGATGATTGACAGGCGAGTGGGCGGTGCTTCACGTCAGTGATGTCATCGCAGCTTATCCTCTCTTTAATTGAAAATCTTCCTGGTTGTAGTTGTAGCCTACTGTATGAAAGGCATCTGAGGTATTTGCCGCCTCACGCACAGGAAACGCATCATCATCATCATCATGCGCTGATGGTGTTGGAGCTGCAGCTGTACAAACGACAGATCACACATTCCTGCTTCACACCAGAGTGACACATTCATGTGAAGACCGCCCCGTTCACACCAGAGTGAGTGTGTCGCAGATGAGTCTCTCTCTCTCTCTCTCACACACACACACACACACACACACACACACACACACACACACACGCGTCTTCAGGGCGGGCAGACTGATTTCTGACGGTGTTCTCATTGATCAAGTCTTTGGCTGTGTGACTCCTCTGAGTGATGTAGTTGTAGATCCCCCTGAGATTTTAAGTTCATATTTCAATAATTGTTCAGTTTTCTTTACATGCAGCTAAAACCATATGTAGGTTCATGTTAAAGAATGCATTGATACAATATTTTAAATTGTTCTCTGATATCTACATAGAAGGTATACGACATAGGAAAGGGCTAAAATTCTCCAGAAACGGTTTTAGAGGTCCATTTACAACCCTAGGATTTGTCCCTCGAATGAAATGCTCTGTAATTGCCTTATTTGGAAGATTCCTGAATAATAATGAGGAGCTCTGCTCTGATTGGCTGTTTCACAGAGCGGCTCATTTGAGAAGCTTGCACATGGAGGAAAATATATATTTAATCACAACGCTTGAGCCGCTATTAATTGAATCTGCCGTTTTGAATGCGAGATCATTTTACTTTCACTTTTGTGATCGCATGTGCTCTGTGTAGCGTTACACTGCAGAGACGGTGCTTACCGCACAAGTTTAGATGCTTGTTAGTGATGCTCAGGATCTGCAAATCGTTCGCCGTCGTCCGCACAGTCATCTCTGTTTATGTTGTAAGTGAAATCTAATGTACTGCAATGTAAAAGGCTAGCGTTAGCAAGAAGCTAACCGTGTCCCTTCAGTGGCTCACCTTATTTTATAAGATCCCCTTATTTGTTTTCCTTGCCTTTCTGAGTACAGACACCAACCATTCCTGCACTTAACATCTCCTGCACAACCTGGAACACAACATTTATTTCCATGATCTGCCATTTTCACTATTGTCCTAGCTTTTTTTTTTTTTTTTTTTTTTTAACAATAGCCTAGCTGCAGAACTTCTGATGATTGGGCGACGCAAATGTTGGGGGCGTAACTATTAATGATCGTGACTATTGCGTAATAGTCGGTGTTATGTTAGGATAAGCCTATTTTTCAGTGGTCTTTTGCAAACACCAGATTTATATAAGGAGGAGGTTCTTATTCAACTATGCCAAGGTAAATACAGTTTTCCATTCTATAGCACCTTTAAGAATTAAATTAGATTTATTTATTCATTTTTAAACCCAGATTGTGAATCGTTCACACAGAGCTATGAATGAGACGCTCAGTGAGGCATTGATCCTGTTCAATCAGCCAGTCTGTGTCGTATTTGTGAGTCGTGAAGCTGTAGATTAAAGCGTGTTTATCAGTGCAGTAGTTTGAGTCGTGGGGCAACCGCTTCTCCACCTAAATATAAACGTCAGCGCGACTGAAACACGAGTCTCCGGCTCCCGTCGGCCTCCCTGACCCTCACGGCCTCCTCATCCGCTCTGACAAAGGTCGAAGGTCGTCAGTGGTTGTGGTTCACATGCTGTTCTGCGGAGCTGCACTAATGGTTGTATCTGTGTTTGTGTTTCTCCTCGTGTTACAGACCGTCGCTTTGAGTTTGATAAAGTGTTTGGACATCCTTGCGTCCTAACGTTAAAATAGTTTCCACTAGACTCACGGTTGCTCTAGTTGTTTTTAAAAAGCAAGGAGGTGTCACGTGAACAAACCCGGTCTGATCGGATGCGGAATGAATGCGAGATGTTGTGAATGTGTTTAATGCGCTGCGTCGTTGCTCCTCGTCTGACTTCTGCTTCGGTTTCTGCTTTCTCAGGTACATGTATTGGACGGATTGGGGTGAGATCCCGAAGATCGAGCGGGCTGGGATGGACGGGACCCATCGCTCCGTCATCATCGACTCTGAGATCTACTGGCCCAACGGACTGACGCTCGACTACGGCCAGCAGAAACTGTACTGGGCCGACGCCAAGTTCAACTTCATCCACCGCTCCAACCTGGACGGCACGGGCAGGTAAGAGCTTCTCCGTCACGTGTGTCCGTGCGTGGCGTGTCCGTGAGCTCACGCGTGTGCGTTTCCGTGTGTGTTCTCAGGGAGGTGGTGGTGAAGGGCTCGCTGCCGCACCCGTTCGCTCTGACGCTGTACGAGGACACGCTCTTCTGGACGGACTGGAACACGCACTCCATCCACGCCTGTTACAAACACACTGGAGAGAACAGCCACGAGATCCACAGCAACATCTTCTCACCCATGGACATACACGTCTACAGCCAGAAGCGGCAGCCGCTGGGTAAGAGAGTGTTCATGTGTGTGTCCTTTCCTTCCCGTAGTGCTCCTAGAGGAGTTTCCTGAAACGCTACGCAGACGGGCCGCTGGGTACGAGCCTCTGCCGAAATGATTATGACACACGACTCCCGGTTCAGCCTCTCGCACACAATGGAGCGTCTGTTCTGTCCTCGGTGCTGATTGAACGCAGAGAATTTCTCACAGCGCTGACAGAATCCTCCGTCTCTCGCTCATCGCTGCAGATCTTTCTCAGCGTCTTCCTCCGTTCTCTGCTTTTTCTGCAGTTTTTCAAGAGGGGTGTAAATCTTTAGGCACCTCATGATTCAATACATTTATTTATTTTACATTTACATTTTATGATTAATGAGATTTTTTACATGTTATGATTTTATTTTATTTTATTTTTTTATTTATATTTTGAAATGATTTTTAATCACCCCCCCCCCTTTTTTCTCCTCTGTGTCTTCTGTTTCTCTGTGAGAGAGAGAGAGAGAGAGAGAGAGAGAGAGAGAGAGAGAGAGAGAGAGAGAGAGAGAGAGAGAGAGAGAGAGAGAGAGAGAGAGAGAGAGAGAGAGAGAGAGAGAGAGAGAGAGAGAGAGAGAGAGAGAGAGAGAGAGAGAGAGAGAGAGAGAGAGAGAGAGAGAGAGAGAGAGAGAGAGAGAGAGAGAGAGAGAGAGAGAGAGAGAGAGAGAGAGAGAGAGAGAGAGAGAGAGAGAGAGAGAGAGAGAGAGAGAGAGAGAGAGAGACTTAAGGGTTTGATCAGTGAAAAACCTTTATCATGATCTAAAGATCAAGTCTGTTGGATATTTGTGTATCACAGCTGCTCGTTGACATGTTCTCCAGCTGTTTTCCTCCTCTGACGTGTGTGTGTTTGTGACAGATGTGATGAGCCCCTGCAGGCTGAAGAACGGAGGATGTTCTCATCTGTGTCTGCTGTCTCCGGTTAAACCTCATTACCAGTGCGCCTGTCCGACCGGCGTCCAGCTGCTGGAGGACAACAAGAACTGCAGAGACGGTGAGAGACACACACACACACACACACACACACACACACACACACACACACACACACACCCCTCATAGTTCATCTCATAGGCTTCCATTGTTTTCCTGCCAGATTATTATTTTCCGTGTTCTAACCTGACCTTTAACCCCTAAACAAATTCTGAGAGAAACCTGTGCAGAACATGATTTATGAGCTCTGGTGACTCACTAGTTTGTGCTCAACAGGTTTTAATGTTAGTGAGGACATTTTTGAATAGTCAAACTTTCCCATGATTCCAGGAATCATTATATTGAAGGTTAGGGAGCTTATGCTTGTATTGCAGGTGTGTGAATGAGCAGATCTTGGGATGATTTTGTTATAATCTAGCTAATATTTCTTTACAATCACAGATATGTGTGTGAAGCTCAGATGTTTAGAGATGGTCCTGTAGCTCAGTGTGGTGTTTGATTCCCAGTGAACACATGACCTGATCAAACAAGCATATAGAGTGAATGCTGTGAGAGTCGATATGGATGTAAGTGTCTGCCTAGTGTGTAAATATAAACAATTGTTTGTTTGCTTGATTTTCTGCTCTGCAGTATGTGGACTCTTGTGTGTCTTTTGTGTTTGATGGTTACCAGCGTCCGCCGACTCGCATTAATTCACTCTCTGTTGACATCGCAGGGTTACCGTCCAGTGGTTGCTACGGTAACGCGGTTCTCTGTGTTTCTGGGTCACATGACCCTGTCTGTCTGTCTGTCTGTCTGTCTGTCTGTCTGTCTGTCTGTCTGTCTGTCTATCTGTCTTGATGATCGCAGGCTGCCGTTCACACTGGGCTGCTGGGAACAGTCTTCACTATTTGAATGTGTTTGTCTGAAAGAGACTCATTTGCAAGGCCTTTGTTTGCATCCCTCCCCCCTCTGAATGGACGCCACCAGCACGGCCTGATGGGAGATCGTTTCTCTGTTCAATGGCCTCATCTTGAGCAGCAGCGGGTTCATCCATTCATTCTGTGTGTGTGAACATGTTTAACACATGCTGGAGTACAACACTCTTGTTTGCTTTGAGGCAAAAACATTGCTTGTTCACGCACTGGTCAGTTTAGAGATTTTTGTTTATTTTGCTTTCATAAGACGTCCCCTTTCAGACTAGTAGAGAAAAAAATCCAAAATATGTGTTTAAATGTTTAATTTTTCAGTGCACTTTATTTAATATATTTATTTATGACTTCAGTTTTATTCCTTTCCATATTCTGAATCAGAATGAGCTTTATCGCCAGGTGTGTTTACACATACTAGGAATTTGTTGTAGTGACAGAAGCTCCACAGTGCTACAGAAGGACAGTGATATGACAACACAGATTATAAAAAGAACAATATACAAGTATACAGGACAGTGTGCACTGTGCAAAAATAGCAAAGACACAATATACAAAAATATTCAAGGTTTGTTCATATCATTCACGCTGATTTATACAATATTTTACTCCTAAATACATCGAAATGCTTTGTTTTCTGTCAGTTTACAGTGATTTATGGAGTGATTAAAGAGAGAAATCCAAAATCCCCTCTGGAAAAAACTTAGGTCAAAAAACAAACAAACACGCATTTTGAACCAATGTTCTGATTTTTGTCTATGCATAGTAATGCATATTTAATAAGATATGCCTATTGTAAAACTTGTACAAATAAGTCTAAATGTACTGTGATTTATCAACTGAGAAAAATATGATGATATGAGTTCACCTGTGTTGAGTTCCACATTTGCACGACTGACTGACTTTTGTAAATGACTAAATACGATATTTTGCAGAATGACTTGTTTTCCTTGTCTGTACAGTGAAAGTCGATGTTGTTTGGTTGCTGGTGTTCTTTAAACCTCTTGTTTAGTGTTCAGCAGAAGCGAGTAGTGCTCCATTTAGATTAGTAATCTGACATAGGATGGTGGGACAGCTCTTGAATTCTGTATTGTGACCTCTGACCTCTGACCCGACCCCCTCTCCAGGTCCCACACAGCTGCTGCTTCTGGCGCGACGCACAGACCTGCGGCGAATCTCTCTGGACACGCCCGACTTCACCGACATCGTGCTGCAGGCCGACGACATCCGGCACGCCATCGCCGTCGACTACGACCCGGTGGAGGGATACGTCTACTGGACGGACGACGAGGTGCAGGCCATTCGCAGGTCCTACCTGGACGGCAGCGACGCTCAGTTTGTGGTGACCTCGCAGGTGAACCACCCGGACGGCATCGCCGTGGACTGGATCGCACGAAACCTGTACTGGACCGACACCGGCACGGACCGCATCGAGGTGACGCGACTGAACGGCACCATGAGAAAGATCCTGATATCGGAGGAGCTGGACGAGCCCAGAGCCATCGTGCTGGACCCCGTCGCCGGGTGAGACGCTCCACTTCGTTACTTTGCTTTCAGCGCCTCTGTTTAATTGAGTTACTACAAGATTTTCCTCTGTTCATCTTTTAAATCAAAAATCAGGTTTGGGTAGAGTTTAAAAAGCCTTACTTTGCTAGAAGGAAGGGAAAAGAACATACGATTTATAACGTTCAAGCGCAGAAATGATCATGTGAGCTCATGTGATGTGTTTGAACAGCTGGCCTTTGGTTTGTAGCGGTTAAATCAAGAGCAAAATGTGAATATGTGTACAGCACATTACAAATGTAGTATTTGACCCACTTTGAAACATTTTGTTTTTGAAATCCTCCCTGAATCCTCCCTTCTGCTGGGATAAAAGGAATCCCAATCCGGGAACAATTTTAATCCGGATCAAAAAATAGACTGGATTATATGATCTAATTTCAGAACTTTTTTTTTTAGTAATCTGTTAATAATATGAAGATATAAGCTTGTTCTGGTGGCACTAGAGGGCGTCGATGCTCCCGTGTTCTGAAGCGTGTGTCCCGTGTGTCGCCGCAGGTACATGTACTGGACGGACTGGGGTGAAGTGCCGAAGATCGAGCGTGCGGCTCTGGACGGGACGGAGCGGCTGGTGCTGGTCAACACGTCTCTGGGCTGGCCGAACGGACTGGCGCTCGATTACACCGAGAGGAAGATCTACTGGGGAGACGCCAAGACCGACGTCATCGAGGTGAGAACACGCTAGTCACGCGTGTGATTGATTATATCCCAGAGTTCTTCAGTGTCCATCTCACTTAAACACAGGCAAAATATGAATTCATTTTCCACTTCCATACATATAAATAAATGTAGCATTGTTTTCCTACAAAGCACTGAGATGTTAAACTTCAATTGTTTTCACTAGTTTTGACGTGCTAAATCATGGGAACACACGTGTCACGTGTTCTGGAGCTGTCAGTCGGAGTCCCGCGTGTCTCCTCTTACTCTCACGTTTAGCCTCTGGTGCTTCAGCGTGTCTCATTAGCCGCGGCTCCACAGGAACGAAAAACTGCTGATAATCCTGACAGATTGTGTGTGAGAGTGTGTGTCTCCAGCCGGCAGCAGCACTGCTTCACGCTGAGAGCTCACGCTAACGGCACGCACTGGGAGTCTGACAGAAACAAGACGCACAAACACACACACACGTGGAGAACCAGCTGTGTGTGTGAGAGAGAGATAGTGTGTGTGTGTGTGTGTCCTGATGAACCCTGGAGAAGAACTGAGTTACAGGAAAAATTAATCCAGAAATGATCATTCTTTCATTTACTCTCCATCATGTTCTTCAAACTCATACGTCTGTCTTCTATGCAGCACTAAAGCAGATGTTTAGCACAATGTTCACGCTGCTCTTTTCCATACAATGCCAGCAGACAGAGAGAACAGCTGTTCAGATCCTAAACAAACTGTCCAGTTT
>NC_133364.1:2457276-2481070 GCF_049309525.1 Garra rufa
GATCATTTCTATCTCATCTCTAAGTAAGGGATAATGTACAGGCAGCCGGTAGTTATCGCAGAAATAAGCCCCGACAGTGTGATCAGGACGCGACGCGAAGCGGAGGGTCTTGTATCACACTGAAGGGGCTTATTTGGCGATAACTACCGGCTGCCTGTACATTATCCCGCTTATTACACGGCTACTTGCCACATAAGGAAAAAACTGGACATGAATATGAATTTGAAACCTTTTATTGGCATATTTGTTTAAATTAACATTTTTATCCTTCCGCGAAACGATATAGTACCACGTGACTAACATTCAAACTATGTACGTTAGTAAGACAATTTAAATAGATTAATGTCGAAATTTTCCATTGTTAATTGTGGTTGTCCAGTGTTTGTCACAAGATGGCGCCAAACGGTAATCTTTGTTGGCACGGAGGGATTTTAAACATACAAGTAGTACCGGCTATGCGTTATTACTTTGGAGCGGTGATTATTTGAAAAGAACGAACCTGCAAATGTCTCAACTGACCAATCAGAATCAAGCATTCCAAAGAGCCGTGTAGATCATTTTCATGCTGTGATGTTATAAAGCTCTCACTGATTTACATTACAAGCATCAGAATGTCATCATGTAAATATCAGCATCTGCAGCAAATTCGTCTTTTTTGATCCGTTTGAGACTGAACAGAATTAACCTGAAGCTGCTAGAAACATGTCAACAATTCAACTAATGAAGCAACCCATTGATCTGACACAGAAATTGACCTTAGATGAGGAGCTCCGCTTGAGAGTAGTTACACTACAAACTACTGAACACCGCAGACGTCTAAGAGTCTGAATACAGCGTAAATCCTGAACTATCAGATGATCTTATTGACTGACAGAGACGTTTATAAAACATTTACACTAAATACAAGCAGAAAAACACTGATATTCAGCAGATGTTCACTCCTCAAAGAGGGGTGTGTGTGTGTGTGTGTGTGTGTGTGTGTGTGTGTGTGTGTGTGTGTGTGTGAGAGAGAGAGTGAGTGAGTGTGTCCTGCAGTTGATCAGGACAGGTTCCTGGTCGCTGTGGTCATGTGTCGTGGATGTCGCCGTCTCACGGTCTGCTTGTCTTCCTCTCAGCTTCATGTACTGGACGGAGTGGGGTGGACGGCCAAAGATCGACCGCGCTGCCATGGACGGTTCTGGACGCATCACTCTGGTGCCGAACGTGGGTCGTGCGAACGGACTGACCATCGACTATGCCGAGCGGCGGCTGTACTGGACAGACCTCGACACCACGCTGATAGAGTCCTCCAACATGCTGGGTGAATATTACTGACTTTTAGCTGCGGTGTGTGTGTGTCACCCCAGCAGACTTGCATTGTGTGAAAAATAGATGTTGTTAATATAATATAATATATTAGCTAATTGTAATATTATATATTACATATATTTGTGTCAGTTGTGATGAGTTCTGACGTTGTTGTTCAGGTCTGGAGCGTGAGGTGATCGCTGATGATCTTCCGCACCCGTTCGGACTCACGCAGTATCAGGACTACATCTACTGGACCGACTGGAGCCAGCGCAGCATCGAACGGGCCAACAAGACCAGCGGGCAGAACCGCACCATCATACAGGGCCATCTGGACTACGTCATGGACATCCTGGTGTTTCACTCGTCCAGACAGGGAGGCTGGAATGCGTGCGCATCCACTAACGGCCACTGCTCACACCTGTGTCTGGCCGTTCCCATCAGCAGCTTTGTGTGCGGCTGCCCTGCGCATTACTCGCTCAACTACGACAACAAGACGTGCAGCGGTGAGCTCTCTCTCTCTCTCACACACACACACACACACACACACACACACACACACACACACACACACACACACACACACACACACACGCACGTCCTTGAGCATGTCTGGTTCCTCTTAGGTTTGGGATCCAGATTTTCCAAGGATTTTGAGTTTGTGGTTCAGAGCTGAGTTTCAGCTGGTGTAGCGCAGGATGGCGTTATGCCTCGTCACGTTGCTCCGTGTGCGTTTGGCGCAGATGCCCGCGTGTTCTCGTACCGCTCGGCTCGGTTTGGCAGGGTTTGGACGCGATTTCTCGCAGAAAGGGCCACCGGGGTCCGTCCTGGAGAAGCAGAGCCGTTGTTCGAGAATCGCAGGCAGGGAATTTTCTTTTTAAAGCTCTTGTGGTCGACGAGCTGCAGCCAAGTTGGCAGATGCTGGAAACCCAAAGGCCGTATGAGCCCTAAGTGTCTCGTTCTGCGTTTGACAGAGTAAAAACAGCCATATAATCGCTGCAGGCTGTGTGCGTGTGCGTGTGCGTGTGCGTGTGCGTGTGCGTGTGCGTGTGCGCGTGTGTGTGTGTTACAGTGACTGTAAACTCCCTCACACTGCTGCAGTGATCATGTGATCGAGGGGTGATTATAATGCACTTGTTTAGTTGTGATGTAAAGAAATACCATTTCTGGCTCCAAACCTCCACACCATTTCAAGTGGAAATCTCAACAGCTGTTTACTATTCACTTAGAAAAATAAAAACAATAAAGTCTTTTTTTTTTTGACTTTGTGAACATTAACTGTATTGAAATAAAACAGAAACTGACTACAGCACATCATGAGCGTATGCTATAACTGTTTCATGTTTGTTTTGGGCTTGTGATAAAAATGTTTGGACTGAACCAGAGTCCCTTTCTAAGTTTATTCTCGCACAACACAATGGATGAAAAACACAAGTGAGGTTGTTATAGGTGTAATCTAGAGATGGACCGTCATTGTTTGATGATGAAAGGTTAAATGTCTCGTTCTGTGTGTCTGTCAGCGCCCACATCCTTCCTGCTGTTCAGTCAGAAGACGGCCATCAACCGTATGGTCATAGACGAGCTGCAGAGTCCCGACATCATCCTGCCCATCCACAGCCTCAGGAACGTGCGCGCCATCGACTACGACCCGCTGGACCGCCACCTCTACTGGATCGACGGCAAGCAGAACGTCATCCGCCGCGCGCAGGAGGACGGGAACCAGGTAAGCGCTGCGGCAGGTGTGACCTGTGGGATCGCTCTGGACTCGTCTGACCGCTGTGGTGTTCTTCCTCAGAGCGTGACGGTGGTGTCCGGTGCGGTGGGCGGCCCCAACCTCGGCCTGCAGCCCTACGACCTCAGCATCGACATCTACAGCCGCTTCATCTACTGGACCAGCGAAGTGACCAACGTCATCAACGTCACGCGCACGGACGGATCGCGGGTCGGCGTGGTGCTGCGCGGGGAACACGACAAACCCCGCGCCATCGTGGTCAATCCTGAGAGAGGGTGAGAGCCGCAGATGCGTAGAGTGGTCACGCAGTGCGAAACCGTTGTACTTTCATATCGTGTCATCTTTCAGACTACTGAAAGTTTGTTTATATGTCATTCACGCTGATTTATACATTTTACTCCTAAAAACATGGTAAAAATGTTTGTTCATGTAGTGATGAAAAGAGACATCCAAAATCCCCTTTGTACAAACCTTTAACTCTGTCAACACAAACAACAATTATGAACCTGTCTTTGTGCAACGTTGAGAAATGTATGCAAATAAGTGCATATTTACTTAGATAATCCCTCATTTGCACGTTTAAACATAACATTTCAGATAACCTGTAATACGGAGCGGTTGTTGGCGTTTCCACTCACTCTCCCGTGTCTCTCCCGCAGGTACATGTACTTCACCAATCTGCAGGAGCGCTCGCCGAAGATCGAACGCGCCGCTCTGGACGGGACGGAGCGTGAGGTTCTGTTCTTCAGTAATCTGGGCAAGCCGGTCGCTCTGGCCGTCGACAACGAGCTGGGAAAACTCTTCTGGGTCGACGTGGACCTGAGGCGCATCGAGAGCAGCGATCTGTCCGGTGAGATCCTGGGGTTAAAGGTCACGCGCTGACCGGCGTTTGCTGTCGATCGGTCCCTTACGTCTCGGTTTAGTTCTCGTGTCCTCGCCGTCAACTTCACTAATCGTTTTTAAAATCTCCCCGTCCAATGAATGCTTTCCTTGGCCCCGCCCCTCAGTCCCTGACCACTCCCCTCTCTCCTCCAGGAGCCAATCGGATCGTCATCGAGGACTCCAACATCCTGCAGCCGGTGGGTCTGACGGTGTTTGGGAATTTCCTGTACTGGATCGACCGACAGCAGCAGATGATCGAGCGCATCGATAAGGTCACGCGTGAGGGACGCACCAAGATCCAGGCGCGCATCGCCTCTCTGAGCGACATCCACGCCGTCCACGAGCTGGACATGGAGGAGTACAGTAAGCGTCTGTCTCTGAGCATCGTGGGTAAGCGTCTGCCGGAGCGTGCGCTGATCTGGTGTCTCTGTCCGCAGATAAACACCCCTGCACCTCTGATAACGGCGGCTGCTCGCACATCTGCATCGTGAAAGGAGACGGAACCACGCGCTGCTCGTGTCCCGTTCATCTGGTGCTGCTGCAGGACGAGCTCTCCTGCGGAGGTACCGCATCCCTTCATCAGATCCGTTTGGGTGCTTGATGAGATCAATATGACAGAGAAACACAGGCTTAAGTCATTCTGAATGTCAATGCACACAGGTTCAGAGCTGGTGTACAGAAAACCATGATGTTTGTCTATCCTGAAGGGTTAGTTGACTTGCTGGTAATTTACTCAACCTCAGGCCATCAAAGATGTAGGTTTTGTTCTTTGTAGATTTTTTGCTGAAACCATGGTCCTTGGTGATTTATAAAATGCAAGTCGATGTCTGTTGTCTGAAAAGCATATCAGGCAACGCGAAATGAATCCCTGTGGTCTTAAGAAGCGAAGTCAACAAACCGAACCATATTTAACAGCATTATTACCTGTATTTTAATTTTTGGGTGAACTATCCTTTTAATATTGTCATGTCTGTAATGTATATGGTTCCGCTGTCGAACGTCCGTCATTAACGGCTGTCTTTTGTGGTCCTCAGAGCCGCCCACGTGTTCTCCGGAGCAGTTCTCCTGCGCGTCCGGCGAGGTCGACTGCATCCCGCAGGCCTGGCGCTGCGACGGTTTCGCCGAGTGTGACGACAGCAGCGACGAGCTGGACTGTCCCGTTTGCTCCGACGAGGAGTTCCAGTGCGACAGCAAGCAGTGCGTGGACATTTCGCTGCGCTGCAACGGAGAAATCAACTGCCAGGACCGATCGGATGAGAACAAATGTGAAGGTAACGATCATGAGACCGTTCCACGCCGTCTGTGAACGTCTTCCTGCCCAATTCACCGACACTTCCTGTCTGTCTTTGTGCAGTCCACTGTCCCAAGGATCAGTTCACCTGCGCTAACGGCCAGTGCATCGGACAACACAAGAAATGTGACCACAACATGGACTGCACAGACAACTCGGATGAGATCGGCTGCTGTACGTATGACTGAACCGTTTCATAAATGAAGGCCTTGTCTTAAATGAGAGCAGGAAGTCTTAAATTCAGTCATGTCATGTCATTTCCTTTATATGTTTCTCTTGACAATGTCTGAAGTCTTCATCAAACCTGCAGAAACCCTGTTAATAAAGCAGCGGGTAAGATGAGCGTTCCTCACTGAGGCTGGTTTTCTTCCTCAGATGCGACAGAAGAGCCTTCCTTTCCTCCGACGAACACCATCGGCTCTATCGTGGGTGTGGTGATGGTGTTGTTCGTGGTGGGCGCCGTGTATTTCGTGTGCCAGCGGGTCCTGTGTCCTCAGATGAAGGATGACGGCGAGACCATGACCAATGACTTCGTGGTCCACGGGCCGTCGTCTGTGCCGCTGGGATACGTGCCTCACCCCGTGTCTCTGAGCGGCTCTCTGCCGGGTGAGTCTGAGCACAACTCCTCACGCTGTAGTGCGAGCGTCTGAGCGCCCGCTGACGTGTGTGTGTTTCTCTCTCAGGCATGTCTCGCGGTAAATCGGTCATCGGCTCGCTGAGTATCATGGGCGGCAGCAGCGGTCCGCCGTACGACCGCGCTCATGTCACCGGAGCCTCGTCCAGCAGCTCCTCCAGCACCAAGGGCACATACTTCCCTCCGGTCAGTCCACATGAAATTTGCAAAAATTCAGTGTTAAATGTTATAATGTCAGAATTACCATTTTAAGAGGCCTTAAATTTGGGGAAGGAAATACAATCTAATGTGTCATTAATCTTAAAAGTTACGTTTTTTTATGCACACTGTACATAATTGAAAAATACCTGGTTGTGAACTCACCCTAACCGGTAGATTGTTTATGATCCATTGGTTGATGAATTGTTGTAGATTGTGTTTTTTTTAGATTTTTAATTTTTTTTTGCATGCTTATTTTATCATCTTCAGCTATTTGAAGACATGTCACAATAAGAGTCCCTGTGCATTTCAGACTTGGTTATAATTAGACCAGCATTATGCATAAATCTTTTTTTTCTGAATATTATTGGTATTTTGGTTAAGCAATAAACTGTTTGGCATTTAACACACAAATTTTATTCATTTTATTATATTAGTTTTACTTTATTTTATTACTTAGTTTATTATTTATTAGGTTTAAAAAACCAAATGTAAAGCAGCTTTAAATGTAAATGTTGTCTCTCCCATGCGTCCAGATTCTCAATCCTCCTCCGTCTCCCGCCACAGTGAGGTCTCAGTACACGATGGAGTTCGGATACTCGTCCAACAGCCCGTCGACGCACCGGTCGTACAGGTAAGGGATGGACGCGTGTCACGCGAAGGTCACGCTAACGTGTCTGTGTGGGGTGTCTGACTCTGAGTGTTTTGCAGCTACAGGCCGTACAGCTACCGTCACTTCGCTCCTCCGACGACGCCGTGCAGCACGGACGTGTGCGACAGCGACTACACTCCGGGCCGTCGGGCTCCTCGCGCGTCCAGCGACCTGAACTACGACTCGGAGCCGCTGCCGCCGCCGCCCACACCACGGAGCCAGTATCTGTCGGCGGAGGAGAACTGCGAGAGCTGCCCGCCGTCGCCCTTCACCGAGCGCAGCTACTCTCATCACCTGTACCCGCCGCCGCCCTCGCCCTGCACGGACTCGTCCTGAGCCCCGCCCGCGCCACCCCTGTACATAGACGCCCGCCGCGCCCTGACTCTGACGGGAGAGAGACGTGCGGGCGTCCGCCTCGGGTCTGGCGGCTCTCTGTACATTTAAAAGAAAAAGAAAACATATTTATATATTTTCTATACAGTGTTTATTGGTTATGCCATAGAGCTTTGTATTAAAAGAAATTTGTACATTTTTTTTTAAAGAGAAAGTTTTATTAAATCCACACAGACGCGATACGTTGCCTTAATCCAGGAGTTTAGAATCAAGCGCGTTCATGCCAAATAGACGGAGACGAAGCCCGTCGCCCCCCGCAGGCTCGGAGCAGCAGCACACTGTGATCTGGAGCTCCACTCTCAATCTGCCGCCGGATGAGCTGCCAAACCGGACGCTACTCCTATTTTTCTACTATTTTTCTATCGAAGACGTCACGGACGCGGCCTCCTCCGCGCACGGCCGACTCCACGCGGACGCTTTAGGAAACGGACGAACCGCGCGACCCGAAGCGTCGGAGGGAGTCGGGTCGCCTGTGGCTCACCATCACGACTTCTCGTGCCTGACCGTTTTTTTTTTTTTTAGAAGATGCTTTGAATCATTTTTCACTTTTTTAAAATCTCAGTGCCCACAAAAGGTCAATTATTTTTGTACCACATACTGTGTAGATACTGTATTTATAAGCTATAAAGAAGAATCTTCATCATCATCTTCATCATCATGTCCTTGCAGTGCTGCTGTTGTTGTGTCCCGCCGTTAATGTTGTCTGATGTGTGACGGTCCTGAGACAATCTGTGTGTTTGTGAGAGTCTGTGTGTGTTTGACTTGCTCTAGTGTCTCCAGCTGTTGATTTTCCCATAATGCATCTGTTTCTGAGTTTGTAGCACTTCTTCTTGAGCTTTTATAAAAGGGAAACTCACCAGCACAAATGTCCCGTATTACCCAGCATCCATCAGGGCGTGTCGGTCGCTTGTCTGGGTTTGTCGTGATCGTGCTGTTTGTGTCACACGCTGCCTTCCGATGGTCCTCCGTGTTCACGACAGCAGCTTCGGTACAATCGCGGATGTGTGTCAGAAACGGCTTTTCCAGATCTCTCCGCATCACAAACCTCCCTTTAATGGCCTGTTCTGCAAGGGCTTCTGGGTAACACCATGTTTTCAGTTCCTCTATGATTCTGCTCACACCAGCGTTTCCATTTTCTTAACTGCACTTTACAGGACCGTGTGTGTGTGTGTGTGTGTGTGTGTGTGTGTGTGAGAACATGTGTGTGTAAAAGAGTGTAAGAGAGAGTGTGTGTGAGAGAGAGAGAGAGAGAGTGTCTCTCGTGTACAGGAATCAGCTGATGGTCGCCGGCAGTAAGAATCATCATTTGAGCGTTTGTCAGCTCAGTTTGACCTCTGACCTGTGTGTGTGTGTGTGTGTGTGTGTGTGTGTGTGTGTGTGTGTGTGTGTGTGTGTGTGTGTGTGTGTGTGTGTGTGTGTGTGTGTGTGTGTGTGTGTGTGTGTGTGTGTGTGTGTGTGTGTGTGTGTGTGTGTGTGTGTGTGTGTGTGTGTGAGAGAGAGTGAGGCGTCCGGCGTTGTGCTGAAAGACAAAGCTGATGTGTGTTTGAGGTGTTGCTGGAATTGTGGGAAAATGTCTAAAGCACTTTGAGAGAGTGAGCAGGATTCATTCACCACAGAATCGCTTTAAATGTTTCATTTTCATGACAGGAGTTTGTTTGTGGTCATTATTCGTGGTTTTATTTTGATTCCCGTGGTGCTTTGCAAGGATGTGTTCAGAGGTGACCAACATTTGGTTTCTCATCAGTCATGAAATATCCACTAACTCGCGGTTTTGTACATTGATGCTTTACATGTAAGACATTTGTATAAAAACGGATGTACAGCTCATTCAGTCGCGTCTATAAGCTGTTGTAACAAATGAAATGATCTTTTTTTTAATAAAACTGAGTGAACTTTTCATTCTTCTCAGTGGACGTGTATGCAGCTGAAAGGAAGCGGAAGTGACTGTAGTTTGGGATTGGCGAACAGATGTTCTCGTGTGTCACATTCTACACCAATACACCATTTATTTTCGTTTCCAATTCAACAATTACATTTAGTGATAAGATCGACTGGTTAATACTAACGTTATTTTACGTCATGCTTTAAACACATTTTACAACATGTATGTTTCGGCAATATATCTTAAATCACTATAACTGGTTTTACTAAATATATCATTTGGATTAATATATAATTAAAGGTTAATTAGGCCATTAACTCTGGCTGAGAATGAGTCATGTTTATTTTGTCCTGGGTATTGCAGGACGTTGGTCACAATGTATAAAATCTATCAATATTACAGTTAAATCTATTTTCAAGATGGGAACTGCTGGGCTCTGTTGGTCAGAAACATGAAGCGCATCTACAGCAGATGTTTGCGCGAAATATTTGATTTTAAAACAGGAAAAGAACATTTAGGTGTATTGTCACTAACGTAAATCAAGTACATGAATACATTTATAATAATTATACACCTTTAATGACAGCTGCTGTGTGCGCGTTATATCAGCTTAATTTTTAAATGATGCTGTTTAACAGCGGAATTTCTAGTGAGAACTACATTACCCATAATTCCGCAGAGGAGGCGAGCGCGTCATAAGAGTTGTTTGCGCGTCACTGCCGCCTGCTGGACACAAACAAGAAGCGCATCTACAGCAGCGGCGTTTATTATAATTCCTTACTTATGAAGCTGTGTAAAAATAAAGTAATACTGATAAATACGAAACGAATAAAGCTGAAACTGCTATTGGTGCGGTGCTGTGGCGCATGTGCAGCACTAGAGGGCGACACACAGCTGCTGCTGATGATTATTCATTCATATTAGAAAACAGACAAACGTTTGGAAAAAATGTTTTTGAACAAAGTCGCTTTTGTTAACAAAGGCTGAATTTATTTGATCAAAAATACAGTAAACAGTAATATTGAACAACTGTATAATGTTTTATGTGAATATATTGTGAAATGTAATGATTGCTGTGATCAAAGCTGAATTATCAGCGTCATTACTGCAGTCTTCAGTGTCACATGATCCTTCAGAAATCATTCTAATATGCTGATTTGCTGCTCAAGAAACATTTCTGTTGAAAACAGTTATTCTGTGGCCAATATGATTGTGGAAACTATAGGCAGATCCACTAAATACATCTCTCACAACGTTTATTCTTTTTCTCAAGACACACACATTTATTTATATATAGCGATAGATGTACACAAGTGTGCTGCGGCTGTAACACCATGAATATGACAACAGCAGAAGTCCAAAAAGAACCAAGTCCATTAAAATACAGGCGTTGTATTTCCTATTCCACATCCATTATCTCTGTGTCTTTCGACGCTGCTGCTTTTTTGTTTTTCTTGGATTTCTGTGCGTCAGGAGCGGGGAGTTTCTTCTGCATCTCCACTGTGAACAGATAAAGGTGTGTGTTAGACGGCGGATCGGTTCAGATCGTGACGCTAAAGTAGCTCAGATACGTACCTTTCATGAGATCCTTCTCTTTTTCCATGTGCTTCAACTGCTTTATCAGCTTCCTCCTCTTCTTCCCAGAGAGAGTGATGTTGGCTCTGGAGCTGGAGCTGTCAAACGGCAGAGGAAACGTGTTTATTATCTTCCAGAAACTGTGTTCTTCATTCAAAGACAGACTGAAACGCCTGAATATCAGTCTCAGACCTCCTCTTCTTCAGATGGTGTTTGGTGATGATGTCTCGGTCGATCACGGCTCCCACGATACGATTCTTCTTCCTCTTTTCTCGACTCAGAATCCTGCGATTCCTGGAGAGCTTCTTGGCCAATTCCTGCAGTGAAAAACAGACAGAAGACTGACATTACAGCCAATACTGAAGAGACTGTACTGTGAGGATGATTCAAGCATTTCTGCCATAAAATCTCTCCCAAATCCACACTAACATCTGTGGAAATACAACTCCATAGTGTTAATTATAGACAGTTTTATATGAATGATTTATTCTAATTTAGTATCAGTTAATATTACACATTAACAGGCTCAGATCAATGTCATTAGGAGATGAAAACAGCCATAACAGAGAAACAGAGAGTGAACATGTGCTTTTATCACGCTCTGTGTGATCATGCGCCATTAAATCAGGGTTTTAAGACTAACAGAGCAAATATAAATCAGGAGGCGTAAACATGACAGAAACACACATTTATTAGCAGAACTGAGTCATTTTGATGCAGAAACTCACCGTTTCGGGTCTCTTTATTTTTGGTCCTGGTCCCATGCTGCTGCCGCTGCGTCTGTGAAACCGGAAACCAGCGCCAGAGAACTGTACATAATAAAAGTCCATTACCTCAAAACGCAAGTAAAAGTATTTTTTATTTTTAATATATTGTGTTAGGATGTATTTATTGTTGAACAAAAACATAATAGTTCTAAATAATTGTATATTTTCATTCTCAATATTGTTTTTCTTCTTTCGTTTATTTAACACATTGAGTAATAGGATAGCGCCGCCTGCTGTTCGTGCACTGACACTGACTTCTATTATAATACAAACTACGAACGCGAGGTGATACAGTGTGCACGTTAAAATTAAAAATAAAATAAATACAAATAAAATAAAATAAAAATTACATTTATTTTTTATAGAGGAGTTAATTTTTTACAATAACTATTAGCCCTTAGACACATGTGACAGAGACACTGTGAGACACTGTGAGTTACAAGATTGTTAATCTATGGTGACGCGATCGGGTTCTCATTTTTTAAATTATATATTATTATGTATTATACATATTTTTAAATAATCCTGTTTAACAGCGGCATTCCTGATGAAAACTACACTACCCATGATTCCGCAGAGAAAGCGAGCGCGAGCGCGTCATAAGAGCTGTTTGCGCGTTACTGCCGCCTGCTGGACACAAACATGAAGCGCATCTACAGGAAAGGAAAGGAGGTGAAGTGAGGCCAAGTATGGTGACCCGTACTAGGAATTTGTGCTCTGCATTTAACCCATCCAAGTGCACACACACACAGTAGTGAACACACACCAGGAGCAGTTGGGGGAACGGTGCCTTGCTCAAGGGACTCACCTCAGTCGTGGTGTTGAGGGTGGAGAGAGTGCTGGTTATTCACCTTCCCCACCGACAATCCCTGCCGGACCTGAGAACCTTTGGGTTATAAGTCCGACTCTCTAACCATTAGGCCACGGCTGCCCCAGTAGCAGCGTTTAATATTATAATTACTTACTTATGAAGCTATAAAATACGTTTAAGTGTGTAAAATAAATGCATAAATACACGTAAACGAATAAAGCTAAAACTTGTATTGGTGTCGTGTGCGCGCATGTTGTTGATGATGGTGCTGTGGCGTATCTGCAGCACTAGAGGGCGACACACAGCCGCTGCTGGAATATATGAAGTCGTAATACAATTCATTAATAATAAAGTTTTAATATATTAGACCTTATGTGACTATGTAACGTATTCTAATCAAATCTATGAGCGCGAGGTTAAGAACGTTTTTTTTTCTTGCTAAAACAGTATTTCTGTTATGAATAATTATCCCCAAAATAATAATTTTTGGTTTATTTAATTTACTTTGCTAGAAAATCTACTATGCTTTTTTTATTATTCTTTTAATTTGTTTTGTTTGGATATATTTATTCACGGATTCATTGATTATTCATTTAGTAATGATAAGCGGAGTAAAGTCGAGAGTCGCGACCAGTGTGTAAGTTTCGTGCGAATTCCTGAAAAACCATGATTAAATTGTTTAGACTGTAACACTGGCTGTTCCGTAGTTGATGACTCAATAAACTTGTTAATTTTGCATTGGAAATGTAATTTGTAAACACAGTAGGAAGATCTAGTTCAACCACAGTTGCTTGTAGGAGTAATTTGGAACTAATTAAAGTTAAATCAATAAATTAATAATAAATAAAGTCTCTCTCTCTCTGTGTGTGTGTGTGTGTGTGTGTGTGTGTGTGTGTGTGTATAATTAAAAAATAAAAAAATGAAAGAAAAAAGGTAAATACGAATATGAACACTAGCAGATATATACACAAACTCTCGCTCTCCTTACATATACATATTCTAATATTATAATTTATTATTCTCAAGTTCAATTTTCTCAAACATTTTTCTTGTTCATCTTAAGGATCTCGAGTCGCTTTTATTTTGAATATTTCAGACCGGATGTGACCTCACGCACGTAACCTAATCCAGTTCGCGAAGCTTTCACAACATTCCCCATGGACGAAGAAAACTGCGCTGAAATCACGAACACAGGTAATTAAACCGCAAAAAGCTGATTTTACGGAAACGTGACTCCAGATGAGTTTATCATTGGAACCGCCGCAGATTGGCAGTGAAACGGCGATTCTGCGCAGATTCCGCGGCTGGAGATTGATTGATCAGAGTCATTGTTGCGCACCGATCAGCGCAGAATGTCACGACACTCCAATAAACCCACTCCTCAAACACTGCTCCTGCTGTTTCTGCAGTGTAGGCCACAGAGGTAGTCTGTGTGTGTGTGGAACACCATGATAGCCTTCAGCATTTTGACAAAATATGCAGATGTGCAAGAGGTCACATGCTACACCGCGGTCACGTGACCTCCTGAACATTTGTTTACATGTTGAATACAGAGTGTATGGGGGGGGGATATGTTAACATCTCATTTGCTGTTACTTCAAGTTTGTTCATCCTCACACTAGAAATGAAAGGTCGAGTTGAGGGCAGTGCATTGTGGGATACGCTGCACTGGAAGTCTCTACAGGAGCAGTCAGCGATGTTTGCTCATGTTGTCCGTGTCTCTCCTCAGATGTGGGGCTTCCTCTGGCGTCCCTGCGGCTGCTGGTTCCTCCGCTGCACCTGATGTCTGCCTTCATGTGGCAGGTGCTGCAGCAGAAGAGCGTGATGCATTATGGGAAGCTGGAGGAGTTCGTTTCCACGGTGACGGAGACGCTGCCGCAGCTGCTGATGTACAGACGGAGAGCGCAGCTGATGCTGGGTCTGAGAGCCAGGGTCCGTCCGTCTGCCCGTATAACGCACCTGCTTTGCTTTGCTTTCCTCCGTCATTCTCCAGCGGCGCCGTAATCTTCTGTGTTTTCCTGCAGATGGTGTTGGAGTTGTGTCGCGGTCCGGCCAGCGTCAGATCCGTGCAGCTCCATCTGGACAAAATGCAGATTCCGGCAGCTCCGCCGGGACACACCGTACTGACTTTAATCACAACACACTGAATGCTTTATTCATGAACTAACACACACTCATCATCATCATCATCTTAACATTCTAATGTCTTCCAGTCATTCATTGATGAATTCAAACATGTGTGTTGATATATTCGTGTGAACGTTATCAGCTGAACTGGTTTTGAGATTTATGAGTAACTATGTATGGTTTTGCTGTGATGTGTTTGGATCTGTGTGTGTTTCTCAGGGTCCGGATGTTGATCTGAGAACATCCGTCACTAACTTCAAAGCTTTGGTTCTGGCGCTGCTGAAGGATCCGGTGGAGAAAGCCTATTTCTTCCAGGTCAGACACACATCCGGTCGATCCTCCAGCGTGATTGGTGCCCGATCTGGTGTGTGTTTATATCACATCCCGTCCGTCTGTCCGTCACGCAGGAGGTGTTCCCGCTGGAGTACGGAGCGCGGTTCGACACGGCGCTGAAGGAGCTGATGTGGGAGCTGCTGTCCTGCCTGGAGAAACTGCTTCCTGTGCCAGACTTTACAAAAGTACAGCGGCGGCTCTGTTTTGTGTTTGTATTCAGTACAAGTCCAGATGTGAATGAAATATGGTTTTCATTGATCTCACATTTGAGTTTCCTAGAAAAACAAGTCCTGTTATAGTTCACCATTAACCGGCTCACGATAACCAGCCTCTGTGTTTCTCTGTCTGCGTTCGTCTCTCAGACGCTGGCGTGGCTCAATCCTGCTCCCGCGGGTCTGGAGGACTGCATGCGGACCGACCCCAACGACCTGCACCTCCTCCTGCGGCGGCACCGGCTGTTTGGAGGATCCGAGTCTCACAGCGGACAGAAAGGCAAAGTGGGTATGGAACCAACAGACTTCTGTTGTATAAGTTTGACTCGAGCATTTAACGTGAACAATTCATCTGCTAGGATTTGGACATTTCGTTATTATCCACCTTATATTTAAGGTAAGAATAGCTACACGCATTATTAAATCGAATGTGCGACTTACAGCAATCTCAGCAGTACAAAAACAGTCTGTCATTGCTTGATATTGCAAACTGGTATTTGTTTTCATATGCTAATTTATTATCATAAACACTGATTTGTCGCAAAAACTGTAGCATTTACTGCACTTATTTGTTCTTCTAGTTATTTATACCTATAATCAGATGTTTCAGAAAACAGCTCACTTCCTTGCTGCAAAATAAGATCATGGTTTTAATTCCCTGAAAATGCATGAACTTATAAACATTAAAGAAATTGTTGCGTCAGTCCCAAAGTGTACTGGCAGCCTGGAAAATGACTTGCGTGTAAGATTTATTTCTGTATATTTTGTAGTGTATTGTGCAAAATAATTTCAGCATTTAGAGTTTTGTCTCATCAGCCGTTAACGGTGTGGTGTTCTCTCTCAGGCGCTCTTCCTCTCTCCTCTGGCGACTGCATCCTCTCGTCTCTGTCGGTTCCTCCGTCCGCACGCTTGTCTCTCGCCGCGGAGCCGCTGCTGTATCACGTCCAGTCGTCTGCGGTGGCCATCCTGAGTCCGGCCGCTCTGGGTCACCTGGGCTCGGACACCATCATCGTCACGGATTACACGGAGGTGGAGCTCAGCAGCCAGGAGGAGTCCGAGGAGCTGATGGAGAAGGTGGAGGTGCTGCTGGTAGACCAGAGTCCTGCCGTTTCTGTAGAAGAAGCTGCGCTTTTCACTGACAAACCGACACAAGATGACGCTTCACACGGAGCCGAGAGCACAGCCCACACCGACACGCAGAATAACGACGGCCTGCGGGACGAGGTCTTGACGGATGAAGCCGACCAGCTGAACGCAAACGATGAGAAGGACAGGGCTGAAGCAGGAAGTGACACGTCTGCACCACAGGAAGTCCACACGTCCGTATCAGACGTTGACCAGAAACCGCCACAGCGGAGAGGACGAGGAAGACCCAGAAAAACTACAGAGACGACGGACCAGAAAATCATGGTAAAAACGCCACGTCGACGAGCCGCGTCTGTTAAACTAGAGAACAAAGCAGAGGAACGGTGAGACCTGACGCGAGACTCACATCCACAAATAAACCGCTTGTGTTGAGCTTCATTCATCAACGTTAACATATTCTTACGTGTTGTTTGTTTCAGGAGTGCCGTTACACCACATGGAGACTGTAAAGGTAACGTTGTGCTTTCCCTACACGGATTACATTGGACATCAGCGTGTGTATCATATGTATGAAGCAGCAAGTGGCGCTGGTGTTCAGTCCTGCTCCTGGACGCCAATGCCCTGCAAAGTTTAGTTCCAACCCTTAATAAACAGCTGAACCAGCTAGGGCTGTGCAATATATCAGAACGATCGAAATATCGGAAATGCACGTATCGCAATATGCATACCGCTACAGCTTACGATATTTGGGGCCATGAACAAAAGACAAAGAGGAAATCACTCACTGCTCTTGCCTAAATATCTTTTATAGCTTAAAGAAGAATCAGTGCATATTAAATTCATAGAGGAAGTAGCAGTGCAGTGTTTTATTCTTCCTTTTTATTATTCACTTCCTAAACTGATGTTAAAATGATTACAATAATGTTAGAATGACACTACCGTTCACTTTCAGAAGTCATTGTAGGGGTGCTTTCTTTTCACAAAAAGTGAAACATGTTGATATATGTGACCCTTGACCACAAAACCAGTCATAAGGTTACATTTTACAAAACTGAGATGTATACATCATATGCAAGCCCAATAAATAAGCTTTCTATTGATGTGTAGTTTGTTAGGATAGGACAATATTTGGCCGAGATACATCTATTTGAAAATCTGGAATCTGAGGGGGCAAAAAAATCTAAATACTGAGAAAATCACCTTTAAATTCTCCAAATTAAGTTCTTAACAATGCATATTACCAATCAAAAATTACATTTTGATATATTTATAGTAGGAATTTTACAAAAAATCTTCATGGAACATGATCTT
Source organism: Garra rufa (assembly GCF_049309525.1). Taxonomy (NCBI): domain Eukaryota; kingdom Metazoa; phylum Chordata; class Actinopteri; order Cypriniformes; family Cyprinidae; genus Garra; species Garra rufa. Next base: position 2,474,450 of record NC_133364.1, read on the forward strand.
TACTTAATTTCCTAATGATTTTTGGCATAAAAGAAAAATCAATGTATTTTTGGCTATTGCTGCAAATATACCCCAGCGACTTAAGACTGGTTTTGTGGTCCAGGGTCACATATTAGAATCAGAATGAGCTTTATTCACCAAGTGTGCACAAACACAATGAATTTGTTGTGGTTTTACAGGAGTTGTGATACGTTGCTTGATTACAGTTATTAATGTCGTTGGTGTAGCTTACAGTAGTAGATATGCTAGGTACATTAACAATTTCCAATTGGTTTTCCTCACTTTTCTTGCAGATGCCTCTGACGAGCCGCCCGGCAGACCTGAAACAACAGCGGCTTCTAGCGGCCCGTATCGCACGCGGAAAACCCGCAAAACCGAGCCGCAGGTCGCCGACAACCCTCGCGCTCGCCACGCGTGCGACACCTGCGGCAGGAAGTTCACGCGCAGGTCCGACGTCCGGCGGCACCAGCTGACGCACACGGGCGAGCGTCCGTTCCACTGCGGCCAGTGCGAGAAGACGTTCCAGCACGCCTGGGATCTGACCAAACACTGCCGCAAGATGCACGGCGAGGCCAGCTTCACCTGCCGCATCTGCCGGAGCGCCTTCGCCAACCTGCGCGTCCTGACGGCGCACCACAAGAACAGTCACGCCGACGAGCTGCCGCACTACTGCTCCATCTGCGGCGAGGCCAGTCCCACGCTCGCCGCGCTCGTGCAGCACCGCAAGACCCACAGCGCCACGCGGCAGTACCGCTGCGAACAGTGCGACGAGGGCTTCGACACGCTGCTGCAGAGATCCGCGCACCGGCAGAGCCACCGCAGGCGACGCCAGTTCAAATGCCAGCAGTGCGAGAAGACCTTCACGCGGCGCACGGACGTCAAGAGACACCAGCTGAGCCACACGGGGGAGCGGCCGCATCAGTGCTCCGTCTGCGGGAAGCGCTTCGGCCTCCGCGCGGGGCTCCAGAAACACCTGGTGACGCACAGCGGCGAGCGGCCCTTCCGGTGCCCGCACTGCTCCAAACGCTTCACGCAGCCGTCCATCCTGCGGCGGCACGAGCGCATGCACACGGGGGAGCGGCCGTACCTCTGCTCGCAGTGCGGCAAACGCTTCCTGTCGCTCGGGGAGCTCATCAAACACGACAAGACCCACGCCGACGAGCGGCCGCATTCCTGCCCGCAGTGCCACAAGGGCTTCAAGTTCAAACGAGCCCTGCAGGAGCACCTCCTGTCCCACAGCGGCGCCCGGCCGTACCCCTGCAACTACTGCGGCAAGATGTTCGCCAAGCCCTTCGCGCTGAACAGACACCACCTGATCCACACCGGCGAGCGGCCGTTCTCCTGCGGACACTGCGAGCGCACCTTCCTCACCTCCACCGAGCTGGCGCTGCACGAGCGCATCCACACCGGAGAGAGGCCCTTCTGCTGCGCCGCGTGTCCCAGGAGGTTCCGCAGCTCGTCGGAGTTGGCCAGGCACCGGCGCAGTCACTCGCAGGAGCGGCCCTACAGCTGCGGCTACTGCCCCAAAGCCTACGCCAGCGCCGCCAAACTCAAGAACCACACCAGGATACACACGGGCGAGAGCAAACCCAAACCCAAAGACTAGAGCTGCTTCTGTTGATGCGACTGCGCCCTATTCAACACTGACCATTATGGATACCACTGTATTAAATTGTCTTTAGTTCTGAACTCAAGTACAGGTGCTTTATTATCCTTAATGTGAAACTTCTGGACATCAAAGATGAGCTGCTGAAGTGTGTCACTTTAATAAGCGGGTTTCTCGAACACGTTTTTCATTAGCCAGTCAAACAGATAGCCCCGCCCCAAACTCACCTCCTCAGATGATGGGCAGATCATACAAACCAATCAATGACCTGAACTCTAAAACAGATCAAGTTTAGCAGCCGTGAAGCTGAATGTGTGAAATGTCCACAAGGTGGCGCTCTCCACCAGAGGAGCTCATAGTCTGACTGTGAAAGGTGAAGCTTCTCTCTTCATGTAGTTCAGATGGAGCTGCAGGTGTTTTATGTTTTTGAGACATTCCTATGTTCAGCAGATTAAGGGTTTATTTTATCAGGCTTTTTTTTTCAAGAGTCTATTCACTGAAGTTAATAAATACACAGATTTAGAAGGTAATTCAGTTACAAGTCATCAGATGTCTGATCATTAATTTGCTGAACTCTCAGAGTCGCTGTTTATTTACAGCAGTGGTTTCAACCTCAACCTCGCATTGTACCTTGGGTTTCTTTAGTGTTTTGGAAACACTGATACCAGCAGAAAGTGTGAATGGCAAGGAAGGAAATAAAATGTGGTTTGCAGAACAATATTAATGTGGGCTGTGTTCTCCTGATAGAGCTGCAGAGGAAAGACTGTGAGCGTCAGCATCCACGTTCTCCATCACTCACGGCTTCATAAAATTCACAACATTAGAGTCGATTTGTCTGCTTAACTGCTATGCTTTGTCATTTAGTCTTTGCTTTCTTCTTCCATACCTAACGAACAGCCCAAGAAGATCATGAACCCGGTTTAGCTGGTCCAGAGCACAGATGAGGCCTTCACCGGATCGATCGTGTCTCTGTTTCCGCTTTGTCTCGTTCTCGTGTCGTCGGCTCAGTCTGTCGTTCAGCAGGAACAAGAGCGGCTGAGAATCGGCTGATATCGTGGCTTATTTACAGCGAGTGGAAGAACAGGGAGGTCCGTCGAAGGCTTCACACGAATGTGTGAATGAGGCCCGTCTCTGCGCTTCTGTTCTCTCGTCGTGACCAATTAGTTCTGTATCTGATGGCGGTCTTTCATCTGGACCCGCTGAAGTGGGACACGCACAGAAAAAGACACAAGAGGCTCGATGAATAAACGCCTCACAAAAACACGGTCCGTCGTCATGAGAACCTCTTTTGTTCTCGTTCTTTATGCAGAAGAGCATCGGGATCTGTGTTTCTGTCTGTCTGTCTGTCTCTGGTCTTGTTTCTGTTCTGACTCTGATTCTCAGGGTCAAACTTTCTTCAGATGTTTATAGACACATTAGGTAAGGCGTGGGTAGTTTAGAGAAACTGTGGGTTGGTGAAAGGGTTTCCTTAGTTGGCAAGTTGTGTTTTGGAAACAGACACCAGCTGAAAGTGTGAATGAGAAGAGTGATATCAGTCTTCTCTGATTCTGTTTTCCCTTCATGATGTTAATTTGAAATGAATCAGAAACACACACCTGGTTAGTGAAGCTAAACAGAGAAGTTTAATAGTTTTAACAGCTTTGTTTGGGTTAGAAACAAGAGCAGAACAGATGCAGAGACACTCCAAGGCTGGATGGCAGATCAGGAATCTCTGTTCAAGAGTCAGTCTGCCACAACAACACACAGCAGACCTCTACAGTATGAGGCGTGTGAGGATATGTCTACACACACACACACACACACACACACACACACACACACACACACACACACACACACACACACACACACACACACACACTCTGTTGACGGATAAACATGTGGCATTGTGTGTTCAACATCAGTGTGAAGATCTGCAGAAGTTTGCTGGAGTGTTTCTGACAGAGATTCATGACTGATGTGCTTCCATTCATCGGTTAAAGCTGCACATTCATAGATGTTTCTCATTAGATTAATTAAAGACCTCTGTCTTTTGTGTTTCATATTTCACTACAACTAAAGACATTTATTACTGCACTAATGCACCCGTATGGCCTGTGTGTGTCTATGAAATACTAAAAATAAGCATTTTGTGATCAGTCACCAGACATTGACACTGACCACAAACCACATTTGTTTACTAAAGTCCATTTATAACCCAGCATCATGTAGATCAGCTCATAATAATACCATCAATGAGACTTATTAGTACTTTCGAAAGGGTTCCTTATTCAAAGACATTTACATAGTGTTCAGATTTGTGTACATTTGATCAGGCTCTGATTCTTTAGGAACTCTGTCAGGAACTGAACTCACTTTATTTTGATAAATGTGATCATTTATCTATTTATATATATATATATATATATATATATATATATATATATATATATATATATATTATTCGATTCGGCCGTTTTCATTAAAATTCTATCGAACGTGAAGCCCATCATTAACGCGCTGTTGGGTTTCCGCCGGTCTCGCGCTTCCCTCGTGAACACGCTCAGATGCGCGCGCACGCTGCTGCAAGAGAGACGGACGTGAAGCGCCAGACGCGAATCAAGCCTCGAGAAACTCGATTAAACTTAATGAAACTAAAACTCAAAATAATAATAAACTCCTGTCAATATAAATTACATAAGATAACTAAACGAAGACAAAAACCAAACTATTTCTAAACGGAAGAAACGCCGAGATTTTCCTCACATCAGCTGCTGAAGGGAGAAACGGTGAGTTTCAGATTTGAAACTTGTGTAAGTGAATTATTAGAGTGGTTTGACTGATACTGCAGTGTTTCTCCTGTTATTCTGTTGATTGTGTTTGTCTTCATGTCCTTGAGAGTTTGACACACCTGCAGCTGTAGGTGATTTGAGTTAATCAGTGATGGAAATGAATAGATCTGACTGTTGTGAGTCATTCGTGCTCTTTGTGGGGATCCATTATCGGGGAAAACGAACAGTAATTCAGCGACATCAAATCAACTCAGACTGTAGGAGTCCTAAACTGACCCACAGATCTGACATCAGCCACGACAATAAGACAATCTGCAGAGCAAAGTCCTCTAGAGACACATCTCAGTGTGTCATTTGTGTCATGGCTGTAATTCACAGTTTTGTCCATATGCTGGATGAATAGTATATATTTTTTTGCTTTGTTTCATTCAGGTGGTTTATGAATATTATTTCTGCGCAGCTCAATCATAAATGTGTCCGCGGAAAGTTCATCAGGTTTGGTCATTAATGAGTCATCTCGAGAAGTCTCGTCTGGGGTCATATGTGTCAGTGATTAGATCGAGTTTTACTGAAGTGGGTGAGTTTAAGCAGGTTATAGTGGTTTGAGGTGGGCTCGATCATGACAGCGGACACGCGCGCGCGGTCATGCACTTACACACGTGACCCAGCAGGCGGCGCCAGAGTTCCGCTTCTGTTCTGTCCTTCATCCCGCATCGAGTTCTGCCTCTAGTTGTCAAGATGAAGTCGTCTGGGTTTGATGTGCAAATTCAGGGTTGAAATAAAAGCAGAGCTACTGCTGGCAGCTCAGACCCACAGATCTGTCTTCACTCTGTCTTTTTGTGTTTTGTAAAACTGATGTCTGGTTTGATCTGGATTCTGCTGGTCTTATTCATCAAAGTGTATAGTCTCAAACATGTGAGTCAGAAACCCCTGCCACATTTTACACAATAGATCACTGTAAATAAATTTCAGATCTTCCATTTTGCTGTATTTGTGATTATTGTCCTTGACCAATATTTGATTCAGTCTATGGAGTTTGTTTTTTCTTTGCATATTTATATACCATTTAAATATGTAATGTTTATTCTTGTATCCAACTTCAATGGAGGTGTAATTCGTCACATTGAGATAAAATAATTTTGAAGAAGATCAACTGAGATGTGTAGTTGTTTAACATTAGTTGCAAACTAGTTCCTGATCTTCTGATAGTCAGAGCGGTTCATGTGATCCTGTAGCAGTCATGCATCTGTTTCTGCAGTTACTGATGGTCAGTATCTGGTTAGTTTTGTGTGGAGGTTGTTGTTGTCTCTCTCCGTCATCTATTCACTTTAGTAGGACGATTCTAACAGTCTGATCCTGTATGAGTATTTAATGAAGAGAGTTACTCTGGGATGTTGAGATGAGGTGTGTGTGTGTGTGTGTGTGTGTGTGTGTGTGTGTGTGTGTGTGTGTGTGTGTGTGTGTGTGTGTGTGTGTGTCTTTCACTTCCATGATCTGTGCTCCAGTCCCACGGCTGCTGCTGATGGAGGGTCAGACAGGAAGTACTAGTGCTGCTCATGTGTTAGTAGAGTAAAGCTGAGCTGAACTAGTCATGGATTTGGATTTTTATGTGCCCTTACTTGAGTGAGTACAGAGTGTGTGTGTGTGTGTGTGTGCCATACCTGTGATTCTGTGCTGTGATGTTTGTGTGTGTATTAATGACTATGATTGACATTTATCCCTCACAGTCTGATCAATATCTGATGTTCATGTCCTGATCGATCAGGCGTTAGTCATGTGATCGTCTGACTCTTTATGAGCCGCATTCAGATCAACATCACACATAGGTTTGTTTGTTTGTGTGTGTTTATACCTACTTAAACACATTCTGGGGTCAAATTTGTACCTAGAAGTAAGTTAAACCTGACAAAAGCTCCTTCTGGTGACTTCCTCATTTGTAAAAAATGGTTTTAAAATATTTTTTCTTAAATTGTAAGAAAGCAGAAGTGTACCGTCACTGTTAGCATGTGAATAACAGTTATTATAACTTGCAGTATATAAAACAGCAGAGGTCTATGGAATATATTCATTTAGAGAGCTGTGTGTGTGTGTGTGTGTGTGAGCGTTTCATCAGGGAAGTGGTTGATTCGAGCACATTGTCTCACTGAGTCCCTCCTCTAAACCACAGACAGACAATAGAAGTGAGACAGACGACACGCTGCTCTCTGTGCTGTGTTTCTCTAACGGCTGTCTCTCTCTCGTGTG
>NC_133364.1:2489070-2496570 GCF_049309525.1 Garra rufa
CTTTAATGCTCCTTCAGCCGGTCTACTGACAGTGAAACACTAAAGATGGAATCAGGGGAAGCGTCAAAACGTTGAGATGATTCTGCTGAATTCATGAAAATCTTTCAATAAATTTGAGGATCAAAATCAAACTCACGCTTCTGACAGATGTGTTGCTTCCATGTCCTCATTATTAGTAGATTGTCAGCATCATTAAAAGTAATGACCCTGGAGCACAAAACCAGTCTTGCCAAAAATCAGTAGGATATTAAATAAAACTTCCATGAAGATATTTGGTAAAATTTACTACTGTTAATATGTCAAAACTTAATTTTTGATTAGTAATATGCATTGCTAAGAACTTTAATGGTGATTTTTCTCAATATTTAGATTTTTCTGGAACCCTCAGATTCCAGACAAATATTATCTTATCCTAACAAACCATACACCGATGGAAAGCTGATGATTTTCAGATGATTTATCTCAGTTTCAAGAAATTGATCTGGACTGGTTCTGTGGTCCAAGGTCACAAACGATCAGGTTTATTGCAGAAGCGTGAATGGAAATGAACTTTCTAAAAAATCTATTTTGATTAACAAGCTTTGATGGAAATGAATCATCTCAGCAGAGTCGGCGCCTTTCTTCCAGGCTTTTTGCTTCTCTTGACTTTGGAAATCAAGCGTTCTGAGGCCGAAGTTCGCTCTAATTGAACTTTTCTAAGTATTCTGCACTTTACTGTCTCTCGCTAAAGGAAGTTGAGGAAAGCGGCTCATTTGGACATTCATAGAGAAGGCGATGGCTCTAGCACTACCGATAACACGCAGGAGGGGGCGCCGCACGGCTCGCTGTCTGCCGGCTCACGCGGCCTCGTCGCTTTCTTCAGAGATTTCTGGCATGGTATCTTTAAAGCGGGGTGTGTATTTCTCTCTTTCTCTCATTTCCTCTTAAAAGGAGTCTTCCTGGCTACAACATCCCTTTCCTAAAACCCACAGGTCTTCGGCCTGCGGTGCAGTTTTACATCAGTCTTTTAGGTTTTGTCACTGTGTTCCTCACTAGACGAAGGGATTTTGTAGCCATTTTATTCCGTCTGCTCCACTTCTCATTATTTTTCCCAAAAGCACAGTTGTGACTTTAGAAACGGGTTCACTTTCTACCGATTCATGTACTCCCATCGGCGTTTAGCTGTAGAGGACTAGAGCCGCGCTTCCGTACGATGGGAACAGAGGCGTCACGTCATCAAATACGCATCTTTCATCGGAACCCGTTCTTTTCTTTATTGTCCCATCAGGTCTAAAAAGTCCAAGTTGTCCATCGATAAGTCGACAGAGACGGACAATGGATACGTGTCTCTGGACGGGCGCATCACCAGCAAAAGCAGCGAGGAGGGTTTACAGCTGCACGAGCCGCACTGCGACCTGCTGCGCTCCGACGAGCCGCACTGGAACCTCCAGCACACCCCAAACCACCTGATCCTGCCGCCGGCGGCCAAGGTACCATCTCACGCACACACCGTCATTCTGCATCTGCTGAACGAACGAGTGTGAACACACACACACACACACACACACACGTGTGGAGCCGTGACTGACGTCTGTTCTCTGTATGTCAGTGTCTGTCTGAGGCCGCCGTTCCTCGTGGTGTGGAGAACATGTCAGATGAAGCGTCCAGTGAAGAAGACCCAGAGAACTACAGCGCCCTCCGCAGAGGAGTGGAGCGCAAGAACAGCGACTGCACACTGCGCAACAGAAAAGCGCACCACTATAAGAAGCATTACACTGCTGAGGTAAAACACACACACACACTCAGTGTTTCTGTAGAACCCTGTTCCTGGAGATCCTACAAAGTTCAGCTCAAACCTTGATCAAACACACCTGAACCAGCTGATTAGTCTCGTAGGTAGCACTTGATAATTACAGACAGCTGTGTTGAAGCAGGGTTGGAACTGAAGTCTGCCGGTGGGTAGATCTCCAGGAACAGGGTTGGGCAGCCCTGCTGTAGAAACACAAACACAGGGTCCTTTTCTCTCTCTCAGGAGACGCTCAAATCCGGCACCAGCTGCAGTTCGCGGTGTTCAGAGAGCACGCGGCACGAGTCCGAGACGGAGGACGTGCTGTGGGAGGATTTCCTGCACTGCGCCGAGTGCCGCTCGTCCTGCACCAGCGAAACGGATGCCGACGGATCCGCCGTCTGTTCCGCTTCTAAGAAAGAGTTCAGAGACGACCCGTTTCATCAGGTGCGTTACAGATGGCAGTCAGGTGATCTGGAGCCGATATTGGTTTAGATCAGGGGTGTCAAACTCAACCCTGCAGAGTTTTGTTTTAACCCTATTCCAACACACATACTATGCAGTTTTCAATTAAGCCTGAAGGACTTGATAAGTTGGATCAGGTGTGTTTAATTAGGGTTGCATCTAAACTCTCCAGGACCGGAGTTTGACATCCCTGGTTTAGATTGGTCAGGCCGGTGTTTTGTAGCAGTAATCGTGTGAATGACGTTTGTCTGCGTCTCTCTCTGCCGCCGGTGAAGGGTCACGTGCCGTGGCTCCACAGCTCTAATCCGGGTCTGGAGCGCGTCAGCGCCATCGTGTGGGAAGGGAACGAATGCAAGAAAGCGGACATGTCTGTGCTGGAAATCAGCGGCATGATTATGAACAGGGTGAGTCCGAATCCCACGAAGGAATGCAGCGAACGTCGATTAGGTGAAGCTCTGATCTCGTCCTCGTCTCGTCCGCAGGTCAATCTCTACACTCCAGGGATCGGCTATCAGATATTTGGGAATCTGGTGTCTGTGACGCTGGGTTTGACTCCGTTTGCGTTCAGATTGTTCCAGTACAAAGATCTGGAGCAGCTGGCGTCTCTGTCGGCCGGCGAGGTGGTCTCCATCGCCTTCGGCTCCTCCGCCGACATCCTGGTGATCGCGATGGTGACCGTGAGCTTCGCGGTGCGCGTGTGTCTCATCTGGCTGTTCTTCTTCTTGCTCAGCGTGGCCGAGAGGACGTATAAGCAGGTGAGTGTGGTGTCGAATCGCACACACGGAACCCTGAGCTTCTCCTACAGAGTCTCAGCATTTGTCTGATGGTGGTTTTGGTTTTTCAGCGGCTGCTGTTTGCAAAGTTGTTTGGTCACTTGACGTCGGCGCGGAGAGCCAGAAAATCAGAAGTCCCTCATTTCCGCCTGAAGAAGGTGCAGAACATCAAGATGTGGCTGTCGCTGCGCTCTTACCTGAAGGTAGGATTGCGCTGTTCGCTTTGTCCTTTATGTGACGATACGCCGTGTGCCGACGACGTCACCGCCGCTAACGCCGGAGCGATTTCCTGTCTGTCTCTGTCTGTCTGCAGCGTCGAGGTCCTCAGCGCTCCGTGGATGTGATCATATCCTCTGCGTTTCTGCTCACGCTCTCGGTGGTCTTCATCTGCTGTGCTCAGGTCAGTCGCTGGATAATCTCCACGTGTTTATCTCATGACTAGTGTGTTTTACTCCGGTATTGATCGCAGCGTTTCTCCCGCAGCTGCTTCACGTGCACGAGACGTTTCTGGAGTTTCATTATAACTGGGAGCTGGGGATCTGGTGCGCTTCGTTGTCGCTTTACCTGCTGCGGTTCGTCACGCTGGGCTCAGAAACCAGCAAGAAATACAGCAACACCTCCATCTTACTCACAGAACAGGTACAAATACACACACGTGTGACATTGTAAAGAAACACAATCGTCCCGGAGTCTCATCTGATGTGTTGGTATTTCAGATTAATTTGTACTTGAAAATGGAAAAGAAACCAAATAAGAAAGAAGAACTCACTCTGGTCAACAACGTCCTCAAACTGGCCACCAAATTACTGAAGGTATCAGAAAACAGACACACACATACATAAACACACACTATTGACGCTGGCACTGAACCACTGACCGTGTGTTTGTCCCGCAGGAGTTGGACGCTCCGTTTCGCCTGTACGGTCTGACCATGAATCCTCTGCTGTACAACATCACTCAGGTGGTGATTCTGTCGGCCGTGTCGGGGGTCATCAGTGACCTGCTGGGCTTCAACCTGAAGGTGAGAATCTCTCGCTGTGGATCGATGTCTGTCAGTCTCTTATATTGTTGGCGCTGCGCTCACGGTTTGTGCGTTTCGTTCACAGCTGTGGAAGATCAAATCATGACGGTGAAGCTGCGGTGATTTCAGCTTCTGGAGGCGCTGCTGCTCGTCTCAAACACACGGTGGCGCCGTTTCCCCTCCACAGGGGCTTCCTGACAATGAACTCTTGGCCTGTTGTCCGGTCATATCAGAGTGCTTGTGCAATTCAGCTATTTATTTTACCCTTTCAGTGTTTTTTTTATTCTCAAGTATTTGTTTTAACTGTTACAGTCGTTTTAAGTATTATTTTAGCTCATGATGTGACGTTCTCATAGGAATGATAATCCAGCGCTGCGGCAGTTGTGCACGTGTCGAACCTGCGGTCTGATCTGCGATATACAAGACTGCTGTGAGTTACTGAAACCAAGAGTAAGAGACCCATCGTGACGATCATTGTGGAACGGACGAAACGCGAGCAAACACACAGAACTGCCGTTTTTACACGCGTGTGTGAGTTTCACCAGCTGATCTGCAGCTTTTCAGCAATAAGTGTCAGATGAACATTGATGTGTCTGATCACACACTGATTCAGGCGCTTCATGCATCATCTGACACACATCGGTCTGTTAAACACGTGTGTGTGTGTGTGTGTGTGCGTTAGTTAGAAAAGCCTCAAAATGTGCACTTTAAAGCAGAAAATGTTACATGTTTCAAAGAGTCTGAGTCTGCGTTTCAGTCTTGGCATTTTGTGTTTTTGTATGTGACACGGGACAGACGGTGTAACGACCAAAGTGTTATTTCTTTTTCTGTCTGTTTTTTGCTGGAGATGAATGTATTACAGACTCTCTGAACTCTGCTTTGTAAAGGGGACTGACAGAGTTACTTTTTTGTTGTGATTTTGTTTTTTTGTCTGTTTTGGGTTTGATTCGTATAGATTCAGATTTCTGTTCATGGAGGGAAAATATTCTGTTACAAAGAAACACTATTTAAGAAAAAAGAAATGGAGAAACTGAATGTCTCATTTGCTTTTCAGAGAGAATCTTGTGTTTCTAGTTTCTGTTTGTGAATGTCAGGTTTTACTTTTGTCAGATGAAGGTACGGCCAGCTACACCAGACTCTTGGGCTGGCGTCACTTGTATTTCAACACTGTACAAAATAAATCTCTCATGAAAAAAGTTTGTAGCGCTACAAATTCTTTAGTTGATCAGGTGCGTCGCCTGCGAGCGATCCTGTGATGTGTATCAAACGGAGCGGGTAGTGCGCTAAAATGATCAATTCATGAAATAATTTTAGTTGACAACTTTTTTCACTATTTTAAACACTTTTTTCAAAGAAACCGTTCACTGAAGTAGTCCTGCTGTGCATCAGTTCAAATTATTAATCCAGATTAATATGAGTTTATAACATTGCATGTATAATAAGGAATTGAATGTTTTAGATCAAGAAAGCCACTGTACATCATCGACCCATAAACTAAAAGATTCCTCAAAATACCTACAGTCCAAACGTTCATGTAGATCAGACGCTGGGCTTGAAGGGAGCTGACGCTAACGGAGCGGCTGTTGTTCACGTTCACCCACACACCAATATAAATACGGCAGGAGAGCGTCTCCACCTCGCACAGAAACCTCACGCAGTTGGGACGACTGACTGTTATGTGTTACCTAGTTAGTGTAAGTGAACGATTGGCTGTTTGATCAGTGATCGTCAGCGGTGTGTCCTCAATCTAAAGCGGTGTTTGTCGAAGCTGGACTGACCTGAGCAGAACCTCAGCTGGACTCCAGCTCTAATTCACCGCTTCTGAAGGACGACTTCAGTTCTTAAGAAACAATCTAAAACAAAAAGGAACCAAAACTTCATCAGGAGCAAATCCAGCCTCAGTTCTCAAAATCTTTACAATAGCAAAGAAGCACAAACTTATCTAATCACCAGTAAAATATTGTTTTACTAATTTAAAATCACAAAAATAGTAATCTGGTCAGTACAATCTGTGAAGGCAGGGTCATTATTCAAAACATGATTGTGAAAAGTTTCATTATTATTTACAAATTAACACAAAAAACCATGCTGCAAATAACAATAATTAGTTTTGCTTATTCTCTTACTAATGACTGCAGCTCCAGTGGTTTCTCCTAAGAGCGTCTTTAAAAATCAGTACTTTTACTTTCAAAATGTCAAATCTGAGATTCGTACCTCGTTTCAATCTTTAAAACAACAAAACACAAGATGAAGAATTCATGAAAGAAAGCAAAAGTGTTCAGAATGAGGAACTAGCATACTGATGTCAAAACACCTCGACGGACGCTAAAACCGATGCTGAATCTTTGCTAGTCTTTCTCACTCCACACAGTGACAGGTCTGTGGATAACGCCAACACAAACAGACCGCACAAAATGATGATGATGTGTCACAATACATCAGTGCATTATTAGATCTTACTGTATGTTATGTTATTAATAACTGAACAGTAATTTGACAAGAAGAGGAGAAAATCCCCGCTCTTGTCGGAGTAACCGTAGCAGCTTTGATAATATACTTTGCTCTTTTGTGCTCATTATTGCTTGTCATGCGCTTCTTTGTTTTTTATTTTCTAAAGCAATTCTTTATGGAAAAATATTATAATAAATTATTATTTATAACTATTCAATAGCATTAATATTGAATTTTTCATATAGTTAATGGATTTTGTCCATTAGATTGTGCATTGATACTGAAATTAGGAGAGTGTGAGGTTCTTAGTCCTTTGTCATCTTGAAAAGTTTTGCATTCCACTGCATCTCTAGTACGGCAGAGTAGTATGTTAGTCTGCTATTCTGAACACTCAAGAAACAAACTCCCATCATTCTACAAACTTTGCAGGCGCGTCTTCGGTGACGTGTCGTCAGGTCGAAGGTCACGCTGCGCTCTCGCTCTCGCGGCTGAAGTCGGACGAGCTGGAACGCCGTCGGCGGAAGTCGATGAATATTCCCTCCGTGTCCGAGTCCAGAGACTCCAGAATCTGGTCCACGATGGTCTCGGGGCTGGAGGAGGACGAGTCCCGCTCTGTCCGCCGGCCGCCGCTCGAGGAGCCCAGCTCAGGGAAGAGGAGAGGAGACGGAGCGCCGCGGACCGGATCCTCACAGACGTCTGTCAGCGGGCTGGGCGGCGCCTCCGTGAACGCGGGCTCTTCCGCGCAGGACGTCATCTGACACACGGAGTGGCGTCTGATCCCCGCGCCGGCCGCCGCCACGCTCTCGGGGTCGTATTCGGCCACCGGCGTCAGCATGGGGATGTTGTAGCTCTTGGAACGGACCACGAGGTTCTTAGCGGGCGAGTCGGAGGTGCGCGGCCATCGGCGCAGGAGCCGCTTCTCTGAGAACGACAAACAAGCCACGTGTCAGGAGAACCTGCTGCGGTTTGGGCCGGAGCTTTACCGTGACGCTGCTCACCCAGAACACAGGAGCTCTGCGCGACGG
>NC_133364.1:2500723-2540723 GCF_049309525.1 Garra rufa
GGTAATGTGTTCTGAGCTCTCGACTGGGGCTCCGGGCTTGTGTCAGGTGCTGATGCTGCGTTCATCTGGGTAAACGTTCTGGACGGTGTGTGTGTGTGTGTGTGTGTGCGCGTGTGAGAGCGCTGGTCTGTAACGGTGCTCTTTTTGCCCCAGACTGTGCCGACAGTGAAGATTCACCCCCGCCCGTTCCTGAGCGAACCGCCGAGTCCTTCCTAATGGCCACAGGTGCGTCTTTACTGTCTCCAGCCACACGAGGGCAGCGGAGGCTCCGAGAACGAAGCACGGCACGCCACTTCCTGCTTCTGTAATGAAGTCGGATCCTGTTTCGCTTGGCACAGAATTTAGACAATGAAGATTTACTTCAGTTAATTGTGTGTTAGTTTTGTCTGGTTGCTCTTGGTGAACATCAGTTTAATGACACGCACACACTCACAGTGAAACTCTGTTAGCGACTAACATGATAGTTGAAATATAAATGACACAAACTGTTTTTGCTAAATATGCAGATAAAAGCTAGTTTCCCCGCATGCCAAGTTGTTTTAGTGCATCTGTGATAATAGTAAATCTCAGTAGCGTGTGTGAGAGAGAGTTTGAAGTGAGTTGATCACTGATGGGTCATTAAGGGTTCAGTCATTAAACTTGTCTGTTTGATTAGTGTCATCAGAGAGCCGCTCGTTCTTATGTCTGTCTGAACATCCTGTAACTTTTTTTCTCGTGTTCATTCAGACCCCACAGATGTGAATCCGCCGCCGGCCGAAGCATCTTCAGACGAGCCATCATCACAGGTGAGACACAGCGTTCGAAAGCGTATGTTTCTGCTGAAGCCGACTGAGAACGAGAGCTTTAACGCCCGTCTCTTTGCTTTCACAGGCGTCTGGAGACACGCAAACTCCTGCTAGTCCTCCAAAGACCGGTACGTCACGCTACAGCCGCCATCAGATTATACCACACCACATGATCAGGGTTTAATAATGTTTTCTCATTTCTGGCCAATGAATCTCAGTCAGAATATGAGTGTCTGAAGGTGAGAGAGACAGTATGTAGACAAAAACACTTCCTGTTGATCAGCACTTCCTGCAGGATTGTATTTTTACTGAATACATAAAACTCCCCACCGTGAGTCAACTTTCTGTCCGTGTCTCGTCTGGCACGAGTTTTAGCAGCACTAGAAACCAGAGTTAGGTGCCATATTTATTATTTGAGTGTATGTGTGTAGCACTCCCAACTAACTCAACAGAATTGCAGCTGTTCAATCCTTCACTGTTTACACAAAGATATCATAATATTGTAATTATAGAAATTATTTTAGTTCACTTGCAGCATTGCAATGCGTTGTGGTTTATTTGAATATGAATATGCTTTTGTTCGCGGTGAAAGTCGTTATCAGCCGCTCCGTATCAAAACTCAAAGAGTCGCTCTGATGTGATTTCTTCTGTAAAGTGATGAAATGAAACCCTGTGTTTGTTCGACTGTGCCCGCGTGTGCGTAAAGCAGTTTCGGTTTTCTTTTTCTAGATGCCGAGCAGAAGAACGGAAAGGGTCCAAATTCGCCTCTGAACGTCCCGAAGGACAAGAGATCGGAGACCGAGATCGGTGAGTGACGAGCCAGATAGAGCCGACGAGAGCTTTTGGTTTTTCCGATTCGGGAGTTTCTCTCAACCGTTGTTTGCGTCGGCAGGATACGGCAGCCGCTGCTCGCATCCCAAAGGCCCCCGGGAGCCTCCGTCGGAGTGGACGTGACCGCGGCACCCGTCCGCTCCATCCGCTCCACGCTCCTCTTTCTTCTCGATAAGTGCCACTGTAGACGGACGGTCCAAGACTCTGCGGCCTCTTCTCTGACTAACACAATCAGTAAAGCTACAAAGATAATCTCCCATGATGCACCTGTGCAGCCGCCGCTGCTGGCTGCCATGGACTCACTGTGCTGGTGCTAAACGTCTCGCCGGGACCAGAAACCTGCCTTACTCCTCCTGTGTGGCTGGACCAGGACCCGTTTGTTCCTCGCGCATCTTCTGCAATAGTTTAGACTGGGATCGGATCGGACCGGCGCTGGCCGGAGGAGCTGCCGCCTCGCTGACGGCGTCTTACGCGTGTACGGGGCGAGCCGTGAATAATAACGATGCAAATGTACTATCACTGAATATATTACTGCGATGTAAGACGTCTGTGCATGAAAGCGTCACGTGTACCTCAAACTAAGTTATTTGCCCTCCTGTTAGAACAAACGTTTTCAGGGTTGTGTTTTCTTTTCTCCCCGTTTCTTTGCGTTTGTCAGGCCGGCGCGTATCGGCCGCTTCACGAGACGCCGCAGGCTGGAGATTGTAATGATGCTTTTTGTAAATTGTATTCTAGAGGTTATTTTTGTATATGCCATTTTCTCACTTCATGAACGACACACTGACAGCTCGCCCGTGCCTTTTTTTTTTTTTACTGTGTGTGTGTGTGTGTGTGTGTGTGTGTGTGTGTGTAAACCTCTGGGATTTACTCGACCTTCCAACACAGACCTGTCAATCAACCAATCAGCATGTCAGTAAAAAACATTAGGAGGAAAATGTCTCCTGCTGCTTTATTGTGTGTGTGTGTGTGTGTGTGTGTGTGTGTGTGTGTGTGTGTGTCTAACACTGTGTTTATTTCTCAGGTTGAAGTTTCTACGGCCAATGTTCATATTGGTTCAGACAGACGCTCGCTCTCTCCATCTGCTGGTGAACATCTGCATTCACACACAGTTGTAACGCGTGTTTGTGAACAGCAGCGTTTGGTTTTCTGAGTCTGTTGTATTTTGCTGCAGCAGTTTGACTTCTGCCACTATTTTTCTGATGTGCTAATCATTCAGATACTAGAATACGGCAGTCCTGTGATAATAGACGGCAGAAGGAGCTCCACGTGACGCACCAGATCTAGGGTTAGATAAACGCTCAGCTTGTCTCACTTGCATTCATACTCTGCCTTCACTAAAGATTCATTCATCAATAGTTTCATCTGCTGGTGAACGCATTGCGTTTCTGTGATCCTGTGAGTCTTTCTTATTGATTTATTTGTTCCCATTTCTGACTGAATGGATGTTATTTGAGAAGTTCTGACAGAAGAGCTGATGAAGGATGAGTGTCTCTCGTCTCTCTGTCACAGCGCATGAATGAACGCTCCGCCATCCGGGGTCAATCTGGGGTCACGTGACCTCACTGGGATACCGGTCAGACGTCAGTGGGATTTCCCTGGAGTTACAGAGAAGAGGCTCGTTTGAGACGCCTCGACCGGAGGAGTAGAACAGCAGAGCGGCGATCTCTGTAAGCAAAGGCAATCAGATCCATCGTGCGCTGTGTTACTGATGAAGTGGATTCATAATAACTGCTGCTTTAACATTAGTTTATGTACAATCAATTCAATGTGTCTAGCATTCATTTCAGACAGAATTTTTTACCTTGCATTTTACAAAAGACCAAAATGTTCTGACTGATTTGAGCCAATGAGTTTTAAACTCTGCCATCAGCAAGTCGTTTCCCATCTTGCTTTTAGTTTGCGCCGCTGGTGAAAATCAATGGCAGTGACTGCCATTTTGAAATAAATACTAACATTGTATTCAAACAGTAATAAAAGATGATTACTTTTCCTGCAATCGGTTTAAAATATTTAATTTAAAAACTGTATATTAGACATGTATTCATTATGCAAATTTCTTTATCCATTAATGTAAATAGGCATGACAAATATTGTAAACCGTAATGGGTCAGTAATTTGATATGTAAACTGGGAAAATGGCTACAAACCCATTTTCTGATTTATTTTGCATAATTTGTATATTGTTCTATTCATACAGCTCTTGATATGCTGTTTATGTTTATCATTAGCATTGAGGATACGTAAATACACAGATTTATACAGTCTGATATTGACAGTGTTCTCCAAAAGACACTGTAATCTTTGGTCCCCTGGATGAAATGAATGAAATGTAGCTTAGACCGTGATTATTTCTTGTGAAATAAAATGTCATAAATAAATGTATTATTATTTTCATCGGAATAATACATCAGAATTACTCCTCTTCGATACACGGTTACAAACTTATGATGGTCTCGTTCTGTCGAAGAAAAATCACAGGAATATCTAAATGAAATCTCTCTAATACACTTTTTGCTGGATATATATCATGTAAAATTTTAATGGCAAGCTGTTTTTACTTTATTATTTAATAAAATAAATAATAAGTTAATTAAATAGTATTTTAATTTAGTCCAGTTCATATTTCTAAATACAGGTTTCCACAACACACTTTTATGAGCATCGTTCTCTCCCATCAAAATATTATGTATGTTTATTATTAGTACAATTGTGTTTAAAAACATGAACATTAATATTAATATCCTCTATAAACATACTGGCTTTGACATGTACTGGAATTGTAGGAAGATTGTTTTCATGTTTATATTATATACACACACACCATGGTCTGTCTGAATACTCTATTCTGATTGGCTGGAAGGTGTGCATTAAAACTGTTTAAGGCACAGGTAGTTCCAAATCAGTTTAATCACCGTTCAATATTAATGCTGACCTATATTTACAGAGAGAGATTGAAGGTCACGCACATAGAAACATTCAGAACCACAGAAACATGTTGTCAATGCTGTCTTTGAAACTGGATCGCTACATTATATTCTTCAGCAACGAGGAGGTAAAATCACTGTTTAAGTAACTAAATTCAAGCTCATTGTTCGTAGAGAGAGACGCGCAGACGCAGGTAATTCACACACGCACAACTGTCTCATTCTCTCTGTCTCTCGAATGATAATTAATTCAAATAAATGTGGTCTTACCCACTACTTCATCTCTGTCTGATTTGAAGCAGGTAGAATGCTAGAGCTGATGAAAATAACCAGATATTGCGGTGCAAACATCACTAACGGGCCCTAACTTGTCAATGCTGGCACATGACCATAGTATTAGTGAGATAATCTACGGCAATCTGTGCATTAAATCGACTGTAATGCACTCCGCTTCGGGTGTTTCTTTGCCTCCACGTCTTGCGTTATTAAGTAAGGAATAATTGACGACGGGCCGTTGAATTCTTGGAAAATAATGCACCACTTTGGATTAATTTCTTACGCTGCTCACCCAACGCCTTCGTTGCTAATTCCAAAATGTCATTTTAGACCTAGGAACCACACTTGAGCCATTGATAGCAAACTAATGCAGTTAATAATGAAGTTTAGACAGACCGACAGACAGAAAGAGAGAGGGAGAGAGATATTAAGCTGGTGAATATCAGTCTGCATCGTCTCTACTAATAGTGAAGCTTAGTTAATTTTCTTCAGGACCACGCTGTTAACTTGCTTGTGAGAAATGTCATGTAGTTTTTAAGTTGTTAATTGTCAGAACAGCGCTAACAACATTAGCGTGTATGCTAACCTTGGAAATAACTGAAATGGTGCGGCGAAGTGATATAGACATGTAATGCGGTCAAGTGCTGCCTGGAACTACGTTCGCCGTGCGTTTCCCTGAAAATAATGCACACCATTAGAATGTTCATCAGCCAATCAGATTCAAGCATTCAATGGCCCCCTATTATAAAATCCTCTAATGCACAGCTAGCCATATATGTGTGTGTGTGTAATGATTTTCAGTGTTTCTTTTGTGTTCATGTAGTTAAAAAGTAGTATGTGGTCACCATGTCTAGAGTATTATATTTTTAAGTAGAGATTATTTTGCAGTAAACAATTGGCTGTTCTGTCCAGATCATGGGAGCCCCCCAAAAAAACACACACCTTTTTACATTTGTCTAGACCAAATGTATCGAGTAGCATCAACATTTTGGAAAATGATCGGCTCCTGAAGCATAATCAAAAGGAATACAGCGAGCAAGCTGCTGACGTCACTTCCCTGTCCCGCCGCCTCCGACCCGCTCCTGCTGTCAATCGGCGTCTGGCCACGCCCCGCTCCGAGGCTGCCATTTGTGTCAATCAACGCCAGGCCACGCCCGCCACAAGTACGTTCTTTCTGTCAATCAAACGCAGGCCACGCCCCTCTCGTGCGTCTTACACAAACAGCAGCAGCTCGAGAGAGTAAATAGAGAAAAGATGGCGGAGTTCATTCAGCTCAACAAACCCACCGAACCGAAACCAGCGTCCCAGAACCGGGAGCACCATCATCATCCTCCACCGGCCAAGAAAATCCGACATGAAGAGAAAATATTTAAAGCCAAGAAGATGAACGGAGGCACGGAGCAGCAAAATTACAGCAGCAAACCGAAAAACAAGAAAACCAAAACAGAGAAAGACAGAGACCGAGAGAAAGATAGAGAGAGGGAGAAAGAGAAAGAGAAAGGCAAAGAGAGAGAGAAAGAGAGGAAGAAACACAAAGTGGCGGCTGAAAATCACCTCAGTGTGAAGAAGGAAAACGGAGAGCTGAAGTTGTCGCAGAAAGGTATCGCTAGTCGCTTTGCTGCTGCTGCTCAGGCGCTGTTTGTGGTTGATAACGGGCCGTTGCTCGGTTAGCTGTGATCGGTGCGAGTGCGTTGTGTGTTTATCGTGTATTTATTGTGCCTGCGAATGAGTGCGTGCGTGTTTATTTGGGTGGAAAACACCCGACAGCGCGCGCTAGTTAGCTTAGCATCGGCGCGCGACTCGAACGGTGACGGAGCGCGTGCAGCTGCAATGTGACCCGCCGCAGAACGAGCGAACCAAAGCCTAATAGCATCACAATATCCGCCGTGTTATTGCAGAGACAGAAAACGGCAAACAACGCCATACAAACAAATGCTTCTATTCGAGTATCGATTTAATCTGCAGGACGGCACGATCATATAAATAAGAGCAATAAGCGAAATATCCGCCGTCGGACACCGGATCATCACGATTATAATAACTGCTGTGTTACTAATCTGTAATAACATTCGCTGGTTAGCGTTGATTTACAGCAGAAAACGTGAATCCAGCTGAAGCTGCAGTGAAGTCCGATGCATGTAACTGTGTTTGTGATGTTACTCTGTAATAAATGTCATGTGTCACACTGTAAGCTTCACTGTAAACTGCGAGTGTTGTGTGTTATTTGCTGTTCGTGTGGCATTTGTATCAGGCCTGTGACACACATTTACTTCGACACAACATTAATGAACTACACTATTACAGTAGTAACTAATCTGTCATAACACTGTGACTGTCATTCAGTCATTTAAGACACACTGCTGTCCTGCAGATGCTACTCACACTAACTCCTACTAACTCATTACAGTTCAGCTGTGCTCCTCACAAGAGCAGTGAATGAGTCCTAAAGCTTAAAAGAAAAAGCTGTATTCCTTCAGTTGACTTGCCTTCACATCATTCCAAACCTGCAGGACTTTCTGTCTGGATCACTAAAGAAGTTATTTTGGGAAAATGTCCGCATAATGAAAGTGGTGTTTTAAACTCCTTTTACTTGCACTGTATTGACAAAAGTAGTTGAAATGTTCTTCAAAATATCTTTTGTGTGGTATCTATCCAGAAGAAAGTAAGTCACGCAGGTCTGGAGCGACACGAACAACGACAGAATGATCTTTTATTTATATCGTCTCTGTTTACCTGCTTCCACAACTGTAGTTTGATAATCACGTTTCACAGTTTGTCTTTATGATGATGCCTTATTTTATCCTGGTACAGTTTGACAAAATGAGTCCAGTCTGTGCAACACACTGAACACGACAGAAACGTCAGCGCAAACGTGTTTGTACCAGGATCATGAACCTGTCGAAATTGTGTTCTGGATATAAATGAGCAAAAATTATATTTTGCGCAAACAAAACGAAGCTTCTTTTAGGACCGGCCAGACCTTATTTTCATGACCGTTTATACAGGTGTATGAAAATATGGTACAATTCTTTAAAAATCTGTTGAGGAATGTGAAGTTAGCTAGTTAAAGATCTGAGCTGGTAAACGCATCAACTTTCACCACTTTGACACGCGTAACCGTCTGTACAGCGGTTTAGTTCGGGAAGCAGTGACATCAGTGAATGATTTGGCTTCTTTTAACCGTCCCGTGTGTTTCTTTCTCCTGCAGATCACACCGTCAAAGACAAAGAGAAGCAGAGAGACAGAGACCGTGAGAAAAAGAGAGAGAGAGAGAAGGACAGAGAAAAAGAGCAGGAGAAAGAGATGAAGGAGAAAAGAAAACATAAGCTGATGATGGAGATGAAGAGAGAGAACGGAGAGGTGAAGATCCCACAGAAAGGTAAGCGATGTGGCAACCCAAATCCACAGCACCTGCGTTTGACCTCTGACCTGCGCTCAGAATGCATCTGTGAGCTTCAGTCGCTCAATATGTGCATTTGGGTTCACCTCTTAACATGCATATCATTTCCTAAAGTTATTATATAATGTGAAGAAACCGTGGCAGTGTAAATGTTTTGTTGACTGAGACGGTCACAGCTAAACAGAGCTTTAGACAGGCGCCGCTCGCTCAAAGACATCTGAGAAAGAATGAACACTGTTTCTATTGGCAGCAGAGTGTGCGTCTCTTGGTCTTAATGTTAATATCCCACGTTTTCATATGAGATGAAATGTTTGTCATCACTGCACAAAACACAATTTCTTACAAAATAAGCACAATATAATTTTGGGGCCAAAATGTGCTTGAAGGAGATACGACCGTTTTAGATGGTGTCATGCACTACATGACAAAACCTGTACTCATACGGTATTGTATGTCACACTCATTTGATCAGCTAGAGCAGCGCTGCAGAAAGCGACTAAAAGACCAGTTTGTTAGCGAATGTGCCGATTTGATATCTGAATCGTTGTTACTGACTCACTCGCTGAACCGTGCGTCATTTTCGGTTCGAGTCTGATTCTAAATAAAGCTGGAAATGTGATCTATACTTCAGGCTTGTGACACTTACATTCAGTCTCTTCATTGACTTTAATCGTGCCCTGCTTGTCCAAAAAAAGATTGCACATGCTAATATTTTGTAGGACCTCTGGTAACATTGTGCTTTTGATGTGGCATCGTTTCGATAGCATTACGCAACGTCACAACATTTATTTCCATCAAGGGTTGCATTCATTTTTGTCTGAGATCTCGTATTGACAATAGGAGAGTCGACTCCAGCGCATCCTAAAGACTTTCAATAGGGTTAAGCTAGGGCTGGGCGATATGGCAAAAAAAATCATCACGATAACTTTTTTTTTATATCAGTCGATATCGATAATTATCACGATAAATGTCAAATCTTTATATCTATCAATATTAAAGGCAGATTTTTACTGAATGAAAGAAAAACCAGATAATTATTTATGGTTTATTGTCAGAACATGACAAATACTTTCCAAACAATGATCAATTGAGGTAGAATACAGATTAGAATATTACTAGTAAAATCAACATCAATACAATACAATATTATTAATATTAATAGAATATATAAAAAAGTTTTTATATAAAAAATAAGAACTGTAATATAATACAACACTTGTAACATGACTCTGACTGTAAATGCAGAGTTAAAGTGATTTTTGAGTATATTTATCATTCAACAAAAATAAGAATAGACAAATCTTTTCAGCATGCCTAACCCTCTGTGCAACTGATTTAACACATTTTGTAAAATGTTTTAGCTGTCTGATAATATAAATACAAAACAAAAAAATGGTTCAGGGCTCTACGCTTACTTTTCTTGCTAGGAGCACTTGTGGTCCTAACTTAAAATATTTAGGAGCACAGTCAAAATTTTAGGAGCAAATTCTAAACAATAATCAAAACTCTGATAAAAAAAGTGCCTTCCTATTACGATATTCGACCCCTTAAAGTGATTTACAGGGAAATTTAGTTTTTTACCTTTGTTTTTACCCTTTCATATGTTTAATGAGGCTCAGAGGTGAAATGAATGCAATCAAAATCATAAATTCATGTTGAGATTAATGTTTTTAGTATAAAACTATGACTACAGAAATATTAAAGATTTAAATAACTGAACAGATCTGCCAGCAGATGGCGGCAAGACACTGATTTAATTACTGAATCATATTTTGATTCGTTCGAACGGATGATTCATTCGGGATTTAAGCAAGTGACTCTCTTTATGAATGGCAAATTGAATCATTTCACTAGATTCGTTTAAAAACGCACGTTCATTCATAAACGAAACGTGTTGCGCGCAGTTGTGACTTGTTTCAGATTACTTTTGACGACGAAATAAAGCAAAATCAGGCAATAGTGTTATAGTCAGTCAATGTAAGTCACTTAATAATAAATTCTTGTTTATTTAACTGCTGTATTAAATCAATGTCTCATTTACAAGCTCCCTTAAAGGCTGTCACTCATCTTAGTTCGCGATATCAGAAAGCTCTATTATAACCAACGATGCTCTCTATACTGCACAGTCTCTTATTTACACTCTCTTTACACTTTATAATGAAAGGATTCGTGAGATTTGTCTGTGATACATTACTCAATGTTGCAAAAATACGTAGAAACCTTTGAAGCTCCGCTGAGCGCAAACACAAATATGCTGACGGGGTCAGTCGCAGTGGTGCTCCTAAATATTTTTTTTTACAGTCGCACGTAGTAATTTTCAGTCGCAAATGTGAGTGAAATGGTCGCACCGTAGAGCCCTGTGGCTGTAAACTAAATACTGCGTGCGCCATCCGGAAGTGCAGGCTGCAAAATGCCTGCGCAGCGTTACGTATAGTGCGTAAACATTATCGAGCGCTTATCGAACTGTCATTATCGTTTTATCGAAAAAACTATATCGTGATAATTATCGTTATTGAATTATCAACCAGCCCTAGGTTAAGCTCAGGACTCCGTGGTGCCGATTCATATGAAGATGATTCCTCATGTTCACCTTACCGCTATTTCACAGTTTGAGCCTGGGGAATCTTGCCAGAAACATGTTAATAATGATCCAATCCTACACTCTTCTGTATTTGCTCAATTTAATCCAAATATATATATTTTTTGTCTAGGTAGTGAACGACAATGTGTAAAGATCTACATTCACCATTCAACAGTTCTGTTTTTTTAATAAAAAAAATCATTGAGATATTTAATTTAGCATATGAGAAGCAGTTATAAGTTAGAGTCGATTGTGTTTGGGTGACGTGTTTTGTGTGTTAGATCTGAATCGCCAACCCAGAACGCAAACGTTTGTTTGTTTATGCGGCGGCGTCTCTGTCGCTCATCATTTTTCACTGTTAACACACACGATTGTCTGTACACAACTGATAACTAAACTAACTAATCATGACACACTACTCAAAGAAAGTAGCCTGTTAGTTGCATGCTGTTTTTATATCATCATTCTTATATCATCAAGTTTATTGATATGACAAAAATGTTACGTTTGTGTCACTATCCTTTATGTATAAGAAAATGGAGTACAAAATGAGTGCCAGTAAAGAATAGAGTAAAATTAAAGTAAATAAGTCATTGCGGTTGTAGGATGATAAAAAAGAGCATTAATAAACTGTTGGAGACACAGACTGGAGTCGGATCATTCGCTGACAGACGGACAGCTGCTCAGTGTTTCACAGACACTTGTAATTGTGTGTTAGTTGAGTTCAGATGACGGTGTGAACACCAGCTCACAATATTTTCTCCTGTGTGCTCGTGTCTGTAGTGAGTTTGTGTCCCGGTGAGTGTCTTTATGGTCAAGCGGCTCTGGATTTTTTTTTTTTTTTTAATAGTCTTTTTTTTTTATTGCCCGTATTTGTACTATTAGTGTCTGTTATTTGTGATACAGGTGGGTGTGTGGGAGTTTTTGCTAGTTGTCTCTGAATAAGTGTTGAACTATGCCTAGTGTGTCGGTTTCAGTCTCACAGACGTCTCAGCTTTAGCTCTCGCCGAACTGAAGCGCTCTGGAGATTTACAGACATCGCCTTCAGCAGATTCATCGTTGTCTGCTCCTGTCTTCGTTAGCTCTGCTGTTTGCTAGAATGCCACATCACTCTTGTTCTGAAGATGTTTGTGTAAGTTAATCGTCTTTCTCTTAATCGTGCCGTAGGTGACAAAGAGAAGCCGAAGATAGACTCTGCTGAGGACTTGCTGATGAAAAAGGTCAAGAAGAAAAAGAAAAAGAAACACAAAGAAGGTGAAAAGAGAAAGCGGCCCAAGATGTACAGCAAATCTATCCAGACGGTTTGTTCTGAACTCCCCAAATGTGGGTCAGAATTCAAGCCGCCACCTCCTGTCCAGCAGGGCGCCGCTCTGACCTCCGTCGGCAGCCCGAAGCAGGAGAACAGCGGCGGCCAGAGCGCGAGCGCCGCGGACGGCGACGGAGAGGCCAGAGCCGCTAAACTGCCCGGACTGGACCGGCTGGAGTTCGGCTGTCTGGTTCACGTGGAGCATCAGCCGAACGGAGGCGCTCTGGTGGCTCACGCCTACAACAAGGAGCTCTCTGTTCTGTCTCCCGTGGAGATGCAGAGGTTTGCGCAGGAGTTTGTGACGCTGTCATTTTCTGAGGACCAGGACGGAGCCGCCAACTACGTGATGGGCGTGATTCACGGGGCCGCCTCTTACCTCCCAGACTTCCTGGAGTACTTCTCTAGTAAGTTCCCCAACTCGCCCGTCAAAATGGAGATCCTGGGGAAGAAGGACATCGAGACGACTACTATGGCAAACTTCCACGCTCAGGTTAGTAGATGTCTCATGTTGTGTGGCACCGCTGGGTGTTTGTAGGTTGTGCAGCAGATCGGCGTGACACTCGTTAGCTCGAGAAGATCAAACGTCAGCTATGATCACAGATCAGTGCTCCATACACACAGCACGGGTGGTGAAAATGGCATGTTACAGTATTCAGAAATAAATGTATGCACATGATTCTGTTTTTTTACAACAAACATTTGTCTGCATCGTTATACTTTCTGTAATTCTTTAGGTGTATTTCGTTGACACTAAACTACATACAGTTGTTATTATTTAGTACTAAGTACTTCTATAATTGTAGTCAAACAGTGAAAAATGTCAGAGTCATTGCATTGGTAATAGCTGCTGAAATCATGACAACATGAAGTAGATTACTGGGTGATGAGAATCAAATTCACCTTAAGGAGCCAAAAAAAATGTTGTGCCTCACTGGGATTGTGCCATACGCCGTCGCCCACTCATCGACCGCAGGCTTCTGGACTCGTAAGAGCACATGCTGGAAGTCCAGTCTGAAATGTATTGCGGTAGTCCAGTCTAGCCTGATCTACCTGATGGTTCTGGTTAATCTGCGTGGGATTATTGTTGGTGACTGTGACTAAATGGTGAATTGTACTTTACCGTGGCAGTAGCTGTGAAGTTGAGAAGCTCTGTTTTCACTAGAGTGTGTTTGCCACTACGCTGGAATCGTCCGGTTAGAATGAAAAGTGAAGCTGTGTTTCAGCAGCAGAGCAACAGTAACAGTCATAAGAGCACAGATCAAGATGGCATTGTGTTTGATTGTATGTCTTTGTGTTTGTTGTGACCTGTGAGCTCTTAGGACTCCTAAACACACACACACACGCTTTATCCGAAACACAGAGGCAGAGCGACCCGTGAGATGTGATGTTAGACACTCTTCTCATTAGAAACAGCATCTGCTCTTTCTCAGTTTGTACCATTAATAGAAACGTGACCTCCGTAAAACGCCTGGACACGCTGCCCGAGAGAGCGCTAGCTGTGTTTGTTCTGCTGTATGTCAGGCAGAGATGAGTCAGACCTGCAGGCATTAGCAGCCTGGACATGACATGAGTGATGTCATTAATCCCATCATGCACTGCTCACTTCACATTCCCCTGGTTCCTCAAGAGCTCACTGTACTGGAGCATCACATGACCACACGCAGCATTTTATTATTAGTTATTAGTTCTATTATTAGCCATTATTAGTTCATTAATAGCATTCTGTGTATGATCATGTGATCAAGCTAGTGTGTTTAGACGATTCAAACAGCTGGACGGACCGAGAATACGTGTGTGATTTTACTTGAGTGCTTACCAAGTGTGTATTATTGTCCTAAAATGTTCCCTCTTATTTTGACCTTTCAGGGTTTGTTGTTGTCATTTATCTCTGTGATTGTGTTTGGGAGTGACTCTACAGCTCGTGTCATTTACACACACACACAATAATACAGTACACTGTCTAGTAGGGATGGATGTAAAACCACAATAAAAGTCCCGATGGTTAGTATTAGGTTTCATGCCAAACTACACAAGGCCCCGCCTCCCTCTCATGTCAAAGCAGCGTGGCACACATCAGTCTGATGCAGAGAAGAGGAAAAATAGAAAAGAAAGTGAACAAGATATGAAAAATTGATGGATTTTATGATGTTGAAATGGCGTTTGCTGCATCAGTTTTTGTTTATTTAATTCAGCGATTCATGAGCGTTTTGAAGACGCTGCGCCAGTGTAACAAAATCATGCACAGTGTTATTGTGGGCACTTGAAAATATGTAAATAATTCTAGATGCCTCATAATCCAAACTATTTAAAAAAATTATTTAATAACGTATATATGCCTATTTATACAAATATATGTACATACATCCATATTAGCGAGCAGTTAAATTGGACAGTGCTGTGTATTTGCTGCGTGAATATTCGGTCTGATTTTTGCATCAATCTGACCAAAATCAGCAGATGGGCTGAATAAAAGTGCAAGCTCATTCTCTGACAGGAGGGGGTGCTTATGGAACAGCAGAAACACAGCCATTAAAATGCTTACCCCTTCACACAAAGAAAGTCAAACAGTATTTACATGTTTCCATTTACAGGTTTTTTTGCACATATATATTTTTGCATTTTAATCTTGAAAAAAAAAATTGAAATTAAATTATTAAAATTAACGTAGTAATTTTAAGAATAAGAATTTTAATAACCTATTGGTAGGTGTTTTGGATTTATTAAAGAATTAATCTTACATTTTAATATATTTCTCTGAAAGTAATGTAATGGTTTGCTTTAGTAAATATATATTTATATTAGGGGTTGGCATAGATTAATTTTTTTAATCTAGATTAATCTAGATTAAATCTTGGAATTAATCTAGATTAATCTAGATTAAAATGGCTAATTTGAATTCTGCTGAAGGCATTCAGAATACCTGCTACCCAAATAATGACTTAAAGTCTTTGAGAATGGATCATAAAGCTCATAAAGCTGTTCTATGATAATTTGTTGATGAAAATAAATTATGTTCAATTAGATGTACTTGTGTTTACTAACTAACTAACAATGAAATTATTTTTTCTCCCTATTAGATTGTGTTTTTTTTTAACGTCAACACCTACCCAGCCCATTACATGTTACACCGTACTTTTATTTTGACAGGTTGCCGTGAAGTTTCTGTGTCATACAGTATGATATAATGCTAGTTTTCTCAAATGAAACGGTAAAAGTGACACTCACAGCAGTTTGGGAGATTGAGTTTATCTGTTCATGTGAGATGCCAAAAATTACCAGGAGCGTCACGTGTGTTTCAGTATGCGTGTAGTAAAAGCTCGTCTCCGCAATGCATACATACAGCTAGGCAAACGGAGCATATCGGATTCATATTAAAACGGTCTTTTTGCATTTCAGTTTTCACATACACTAGTCCATATCGCGATTTGAATTAAGTGACTGACCAACATTTGATTTATGAATCCAAAAAACGACGAATTTACGTGGCATTTCGCTATAGTAGATTCGGTTTTTATGAATGGAGGACGACGCGATCCCGTCTGTGTTTTGGCGGAGGAGACTTAAACGTGCGACCATATTCTACAGTCTTCGGTATACATCCGCGTTAAACTATCAAGGTGAAAGTCATCATAGCTTGCGTAGTTTAGACCCAGCTCCCAACCCAAATTTGAGAATAGATTAACGGCGATATTTTTTTTATCGCGCGTTAAGAGTTTCACGTTAACGCAGCACGTTAACGCCGATAACGGCCCACCACTAATTTATATTTATATGTAAATATTAGTAATACAATTTTCTAAAGCTTTACAGTAACCGACTGTCTGCAGAAAAGTTTTAATGGTATCTCTCTGTGTAATGCATAATAAAGCACTGTTCATAAACATCCGCTTTGTTTACGGTGGTTACTGTGGAACTGTTTAGAATACAGCTCCGGCCGGAAAATGACAACAAATTATATTTACTAATGTCTACACCTAACCCAACCCTAAACTTAACCTTACATTATTGCAAATACAGTCATTAATTGTTGATCAGTGTGACAGAAATTACAATATTGACGTTCGCATGCCCAGTAGGACAATCTGGCCGTAGCCGCATCTCTTCTAGCCCTAACCCTGTTTCTACTGTTTGGCTGTGCCTCCTGCTGTCAGACAGTGAAGTTACATTCTCATTCAGCCTTTCTGCCGTTTGTCCTCAGACCAATGTGAAAAAGCCTGAAATGTGAGATTTGTCATTTCATCAAACCTTTTCCCCCAAAACTTTATTGGCAGATGTAGAGCATGTTAGTAGATAACATGTTATATTGTAAGTCACCAAACCAATAATTTTTGCTTGTTTAAAATCCAGCCATCATTTTTTTAATGTTATTGTAATGCCAATGCAAATAAAAAGTGCTAAAAGTAATAATTTATTTTGCTTTTTGATATAAAAATGGTGAAATGATTCTAGTGTGTTTGAGCACTTTTTGAACACTTCCAACACATTTTCATAATACTTTGATTTGGTCACTGTAAACGTGATACGAAATTTGCATACCTTTTCATCTCTACTTTCTAGCATCACAGCATTAACCCCGGGCTCCTGCTGCTGTGTGTGTTTTTGTGTTTGTGTGTTCACCGCTGCTGAAAGTTTGGGCTTCTTTTGCTCAGAATAAACTTAGAATAACATATAGAAACAATGACATTTGACAATGGAGGTGTGGTGTGTGTTCAGGTGAGGAGGAGTTACTCTCACGGGACGTACCGCGCCGGCGCTATGAGGCAGATCAGTCTGGTGGGTGCCGTGGACGAGGAGGTGGGCGATTATTTCCCAGAGTTCCTCAACATGCTGGAGAACTCGCCCTTCCTGGAGGTGTGTTTTCCTCTGTCTCTCTTTCACACACACATTTCTTTTGGCACCAGCAAATTGATCATCGTGTGTGTGTGTGTGTGTGTGTGTGTGTGTGTGTAGCGGACGCTGCCGTGGGGGACGTTCTCCAGTCTGAAGCTGAAGAGCCCAACAGAGAGTGACGACGGGCCCATCATGTGGGTTCGGCCCGGAGAGCAGATGATCCCGGTCACAGACATGCCAAAGTCTCCCTTCAAACGGAAACGGTAACACAGCAAACTTCACTTGTGTCTCTCTCTGTGTGTGTGTGTGTGTGTGTGTGTGTGTGTGTGTGTGTGTCTCTTTCTGTCTCTCAGCTAGAGTCTAACAGCACATTCTCATCAAACATCAGAAATGAGACTGTCGTGATTTTCCTGTCTAATATCAGTCCAGAATTAAATTCAAGTTTATTTGTATAGCAATGTTTATGATACAGCTTTACCTAACCCTAAGTTTCTCCAATATATTATCATCATGATCTTCAGAAGTTCAGATCAATTACATGAGTGCTGCTGTGTGTACACTCATAAATAAACAAACACGGAGACACACACATAGTAACACAAATACGTTCTTACACATACACAAAAGACGTGTGTTTAGCTGAGCGTCAGTAATGCTCCAGGATCACTGGCTGTGTGTGTGTTTTATCTTTATTACCCAATGATGATTATATTCATAATCTGTCTTTTTTGCAGTTCAACTAATGAAATTAAGAATCTTCAGTATCTGCCTCGAGCCAGTGAGCCGCGCGAGATGCTGTTTGAGGACCGAACCAGAGCTCATGCTGATCACATCGGTCAAGGGTTCGAACGCCAGACCACCGCTGCTGTGGGAGTGCTGAAAGCTGTCCGCTGCGGGGAAGGGTGAGCAAACACACACACACACACACACACACACACACACACACACACACACACACACACACGTTTGTTTTTGTGAATTGTGGGGACATTCCATAGACGTAATGGTTTTTATACTGTACAAACGATATTTGCTATCACCCTACACCTTCCCTACACCTAAACCTAGCCCTCACAGGAGACTGTGCATATCTTTACATTCTCAAAAAAACGTATTCTGTATGATTTATAAGCCTTTTGAAAAGTGGGGACATGGGCAATGTCCTCATAAGTCACCCTCTCCTTGTAATACCTATGTCATACCCATGTTATTACACACATTTGTGTCCTGATATGTCACAAAAACAAACACACACACACACACACACTCGCGCAAACACAGATTCAGCCGACATACAGCTGTGATTCCTCTAGAAGCTTTATGAAGCACTGCTCCTGTCTGCTGTGGTTTGTTGGCGTGGGCTGATGATCTCGATCGTGTATGTTTGTGTTTTCTTCTGCAGTGCCGATCCTCCACGCATAACCAAAGACGTCATCTGTTTCCACGCGGCTGATTTCCCTGACGTGGTGCAGCGGTTGCAGTTGGACCTGTACGAGCCGCCCCTGTCTCAGGTGAGATCACTTCCTGTACTGGTCATTCAATGACCCTAACCCTGCTGAATACGTCCTCTGTGAGACCCTCGTCAGTGCGCGTCATCCGGAGCACTGCCGTCCAGCCGTTGAAGGAGATTTGTGCTCGAGTGTTTAACATCTGACTGTAATGTTGTACTTTTCTCTAAACTCTTACTTGGAGACCACATACACATGACCTGTTTTGTGCCCACATTATCAAGTCATTTAGGGGAATTACAACCAAATTAAGCATAAACAAAACACCACACCTCTGTTTATGGTGGGTTACTTAGAACTGACTAATGTAAGTCAAGTTTTACCAAGTAATATTACTTTAGTCCAAAATAGTAGATATCAGACATGGCAGAATCTAGAGTATCATGTTCCTTAAGCATACAGAGTGATAATTTAGGGATATTTAAACAGCATTCTGCATGTTTGTGGTGTTCATTTTATTATGTAAAATTTCAGGTTTATTCTGAATGTTGCTAGTGTGCTAACAGTTGAAAAGTAGACAAGTTTCATACAAAGTTTAATGAGCTGCTCCGTTCATTCTGTCTCTCTCCAGTGTGTGCAGTGGGTGGATGATGCTAAACTCAATCAGCTGAGGCGAGAGGGAATCCGCTACGCTCGTATCCAGCTCTACGATAACGACATCTACTTTATCCCTCGCAACGTAGTTCACCAGTTCAAGAGCGTGTCGTCCGTGTGCAGCCTCGCCTGGCACGTGCGCTTGAAGCAGTATCATCAGCAGCCCGAGGAAGAGGAGGCTCGTGAGGAAGGTGAGGAGCTGAAGCAGCACATCAAGCAGGAGTCGACTGGCGAGAACACCGATGCCGCAAACACGGACTGCAGATCCACGCAAGAGGCGCCGTGCGTAACGCAGATAAAGATTGAGCGGGAGGAGATACTCGCTGACAGACCGCCCAAGCCTCCTCCTGGAAGTAACAGCTCGACTCCGCCTCTCGCCTCTTCCTCCGACGGACGACTCAAAGCGCACCACGTGTTGGAATGTCCGAGCGCTCCGTCGCACCCCTCCACCGCCGCGGCCAACGCGTCACGCAACCCGACGGCCAGTCCGCACACGCCCAAACACACGCACGCCTCGGCACCAACCAAACACACACACACCTCCGCATCCAGATATCTCCATCCTTCCTCTGTGTCCAAACCAGGCCACGCGCCCCCAACACCAACTAAACCCAGCCATTCTGCCAACACAACCAAACCCACGCAACCTACTAACCCAACCAAACCCGTGCATCCCGCTAACCCAACCAAACCCACGCAACCCACTCACACAACCAAACCCACGCAACCCACTCACACAACCAAACCAACGCAACCCACTCACACAACCAAACCAACGCAACCCACTCACACAACCAAACCAACGCAACCCACTCACACAACCAAACCAACGCAACCCACTCACACAACCAAACATACACAACCTACTAACACAACCAAACCAACGCAATCTGTTAACATAAACAAACCCACACACTCTGCTAACACAGGCAAACACACACACTCCACACTAATAACCAAACCCGGCCCCAAACTGAGCTCTGGACTGTCAATCAGCTGGACTGCTCCGCCCCAGGCCACGCCCCCTCTGAGGCCGGACCGCCCCCCAGACTCTCTGCACCCGAAGGCGGTCAGAGCTCACCCGCATGAACCACACAAAGACTTTTTATACTGATTTGTACAGGACGGTTTTTAAACGGCGCTTCATTTAATCACCTTTATTTCTACTGTCTACCGGTTTTTCTTTCTTTGTAATCGATCTGATCTGACGAGAGCAGAGAATCCACCACTTCTGTAAGACAGGATCAACATCTGTCTCTCTCTCCTGTTACCGGTTGTCAACATGGCAAATGTAGCTCGTAACTCGCTCCTCAGTGCCTGTCCGTAACTGTGAAATATCCAAGCACTTCGGCTCGGCTGCACTGAGAAAATTCTTCAAATCCAAACAGGTCCTTGAATAATATATTTTCAGTTGTAGGCTTTAGTCGTATTACAGCTGACATGAACATATATATTTTTTGTAAGATGACACAGAATTCTTTTAAAGACTCTACAGGCTTTTCCATAGAGCTTATTTATATTAAGGGTTTCTTTGGTTCTGTTTGATTTGTCAGCACTGTAGTGTACATAACGATTTTTCTAAAGGAAATGTGTAGTGTGATTTATACTGAAATCAGAACCTCCTAATAAAAGGTTCAGTTTGTTGGATCGGTGTCGTGTCTGTAAACCTCGTCGTCCATCGAGCGTTTTGCATGATCTGGAGCTACTAAAGAGAATTAAAGTATCACGACGATCGGTCTCACATCCAGACCATCTTCTGTGGTGTGATTTTTCTGTATTTCTACCGATGTATGTTCTGTATTCTGTTTGATAGCGGCCCGTCTTTCAGCCGTCTCATTACCAATGCCTTCTTTCACCTCAGAAACCGCACTCAACTGCAAACGAAACTAGGCTCTATAGGGCTGTTTGGGACTCACTCTCTTTCTTTAAGTCCAGATCTAAGACTCCTCTTTTTAGCAAAACCAGTTTATTCCTCAGTCGTAGTTTTGCTGAATTCATCTGATCTGCCAGAGCCGTAACTCCTTTCATAGTCCATGTATGCAGTATGGCCTCAGCGCTTAGGTTATTCCTTCTCATCTGCCGTTATATCCAGAGGGTCTCAGGTCCCGTTTCCACCTTTTTGTTCTGCTGTTATTGACCGTCACACTCCCGTCTTCCACGTTTGAGCTCACGAAGACAGAAGTGTTGCCACATCTAACCTGAGCAGCTTCTACATCAGCCGTATCAGTAAATCGGAGATGAGCCTCAGACACTTGTTTGTTAATGTTCATATTGACATTATGCTGAGATTGTTTAGTCAGAGGACAACCGGCCGAATGAAGCTTTTCATTCTCTGGCGGCTCACTAGCATCGTAACGTTTCTGGCAGCCTGCTTCATGTGAAGTATTTAGGCATTATAGACGTAACGGTTTGGATTTATGTAAAGCTGCTTTAAAACCATGTGTGTTGTGCAAGGCGCTATACAAATAAATTTGACCAGAAAAATTAGGTTTCATTTTCCACCTGGTAATAAGATGCGTTTCTGTGATCAGAAGCGCTTAGCACTAAATACAGGTGTGAACGGATCATCAAACAACATACACCACGCATCACCAAACCCTCCTGTGTCCTGATGCGGCCCGCAGTGAAGATGTTGTGAGGAAGAGCAGCAAACACATTGATTAAGATCTAAATGAATCTCGCTGGTTGAAAGTAAGGCTTGAAGTCTCATCACTCACAAAAGCCAGGTTTGTCTGTGACCACATACACTCTGATCACAGCGCCTGTGTAAAGATCATTTATCACTGCCATCATAGAATCCAAATTATAAAGGTCTGTTCACACCAACACAAATGTTTGGCATGAAATTTAGATTTTTGGACTGAATTTGTCTGTAATATGTAAAAACGACAGACAGGTTAAATGTAAATGCAAGTTGAATCTCTGACAGTAGGTGGCACTTATAAAAAAGCAGAAATAGCCCGGTTACTTTGCAGTAACAGCAGTGTCTCCGTGAGTGTTAGCAAAAGCTTGAATTTTATTCATTGCCCACTTGAAAAGAAAGGTCCCCTAGATAGTGTGCATGTGCATGAAGGTGGTGCTCATCTAAGACTATGTAAATGTAAAATGTGTCCAATGTAATGTGAATGCTCATGGTCAATGGCATATACATTTGTCATTTTAAAGGGTGCTCATACTGCCCCTTTGTGGTGGTTTGATGCACACATTCTACCAGACAGTCAAAGTGGCCTCACATCCCTAAAGCGTGGAGTCAAGAGGAGAGACTGTGAGGGTTTGAGCGCACCATGGGATGAGTAACATGATTTGGCCAGATTGGCAAATTTATGTGCTTTGAACCACTGATTTAAAACAAAAGATTAGTAAAAGTGTTGAGTCTTTATAAAGCTGTTTTTCATTTAGCAGAGATGTAATTCACTCCTGTGTGCTCAACTGCACTCTTGCCCTTCAGTAACTACATCAAACCTCAATTACTAGTTTGAAATGTATATCGTTTCTTAACACTTGAGCATTAAACAGACAAAAACTCAAATGAAAAAAATCAAAACACTAAAAAATGTGGAGAAAAAAAACAATACATGATGACTGCATTTACACCTTTAAACTTTTATCCAGCATTTGTTCACCTTTTGTATCGATTGCTTTACATTTATTTTTACTGGGCTTACTCTACATAAAAATAAAATAAATGAAAAAATGAAAAATTAATTTATGAGAATGTTGAAGACCCATTTTATTGACAAACTTATATTTGTATATTATAGAAATACATCAAAATGTAAATTTGCTGAATTTGTATAGTTTCTATAGAATATTTATAGTTCCATTAAGTGAAATCAGGCTGTGTATTAGTAAGCACAATCATTTTATTGTGGTCTTTGACAATGTTCTAGACCTGCAGAGATGAGCTCCAGTCCTAATCAAACACAAGTGCATCTGCTAATCAACATCTTCAGGATTATGTGTTTTAAAAT
The DNA here is from genome assembly GCF_049309525.1 of Garra rufa. Classification (NCBI taxonomy): domain Eukaryota; kingdom Metazoa; phylum Chordata; class Actinopteri; order Cypriniformes; family Cyprinidae; genus Garra; species Garra rufa. The sequence continues at coordinate 2,523,730 of NC_133364.1, forward strand.
ATAATTTGTGGGTTTCCTTGCTTTCCCTTAGACTCAAAATACAATGCAATACTGCCACTGTGTGGACTATTGGTATAATGTTGCTTAAATCTCTCTCAATAAACCAAGGGTTGTTGATAAAATCTAAGGCTTGCTTTACCTCCAACCTCAACCAAAAACAGCAAAAGCAGCTAATCAAGGTCTTCCAGAATATAGCCCAGGAACTATGAAGTGTGTTGGCAGGGTTGGAACTGAAGGACACTAAAGCTTGAATCAACACTGTACACTTGCAAGATGACTTGAACTTTATTGTAATACATCTTTTTTTTTTTCTTTTACAACATTTGAAATGGTCCAAAAAAGTTAATCAAAGTTGTCCTAAAACAAGGTCTTAATTCAACATGAGGAGGATAATTTGAGCGCCCAAAGAGTCTTCAGTGATCACAGCTGGATAACTTCAGAAAATTGTCTTGGGGTCAGAAAGCCTTATAATGGGCCATGATTGTATCTTCCAGGTGAACACGGTTCCGAAAGAACCATCCAAAAAAACACAAAAATGGTTCACCGAGCACAAACAAAGGTTCTGCCATCACCGCCACATTTCTTTAACCTGAACCCTACAGAAAACTGAAGAAGAGAGAGTTCAACCTGGAGCTGGGAATCTGAAGGGTCTGGAAGGATTCTGTATAGAAAAATGGTCTCTGATCTCATGTCAGGTGTTCTCCAAACTCATCAGGCATTATAGGACAGACTCATAGCTGTTAAACTGGTATTAAATAAAAGGCTGAGCATTAAAGAAAAACTACTCTTTTATAATGAGCTTTCCCTTTTTTTCCATTCTACTTTAATAAAGGTTTTGTGTCTGTGAAAAGAGTGTTAAGAAAAAACGACATAATATAATAAAAAAAACAGCCAAAATGTACCAATTTATTGCAAAGCAGGTGAAAAAACCAGAGGTACTGCTGGAATGAACTTTTATACCTTTGCTGCGGTGCATTATGGGAGGTGGGAGAAACCAAGTGTAGAGAATAAAGAGGATTGTTTGTTATTTTAAAATTTGAATGCCTTACCATCGATGAAATTTGTATAAATGACTGATAAATAATAATTTGTTGATTAGCATATGTAGTTTATGAACTGAGATTTGGTTATTTGATGGATTTAATTTCTGTTTGTTTGTGTGGCTGTCAATGGTTTTGCCCATTGCTATAAATGCTCACTAGCTGGGCTGGGCCTGGTTTGTCAGTGTGAGATGGCAGTCACAGTGGATGGATGCTGAAAGAGATTGTCATGCTTGACGGTATGTGGTTATTTACTTTTTTAAATATATAAATAAATGAGACTCTATTGTAAGAGTATATTAAAATAACCTAAAAGTCTGTGTTATGAGTTAATCAAGAGGTGTTTTTTTTGGTTGGTTAATCACCATGTTGAAAGTAGGTGAAAACATTTGCAACTGATTAAATGCTGAACAGAATCAAGAGAGATATGGCACCAGATGAGGATCTTGGCTTGTATTGTGTTTGTCTTTTTTCCATAAAACAATTCTTAAAAAATTTAAAATACACAACAGAATTTCTCTACTTTTTCAGCTTTGTTTGTACAAATGTTTCTTTATTGTAATGTGGGCTACACAATGATTGATAAGTCTTTTAAGGCTCAAATGCAGAGTTTATTGCTTGACTTTGTCTGAGTTTTGGTTTTCACATAATTTGTTCTGGTTTTTGCTCTTTCAGATCCTTTACTTTCACCGTGGCACTGATTGGTTGTTGCTGTTAAACTGTTGAAGCGTTTTGCTGTTATTACGATCTTGTGGCTTACGTACATCAATTAAGTTCACATATCTTACGGTGCCTTTTTCTTTTTCTCTTCCAGTGAGCATCAGCAAGACTCTTCTAAACTCAATACTGATGTGACCATGATTTTTAGACTGTACCAGGTATCCTCAAATCTGGCCACAAGATCTAGTTTCCTGCAGAGTTTTGCTCTAACCCTAATTAAACACACCTGTGCATTCTAATCAATGTCTTCAGGATCATTAGAAAGGCAGTTTGATCAGAATTGGAGTTAAACTCTGCTCTATACTGACATCTATGGATATGAAGTTGCTTTGTCTTTGTTGCCACCACTAGCCTATATCTAGAATTTGTGTGTGGTGTTTTTATTTAATTTGTTTTAAAGCTGAAAGGGCAGTGGCTTTGATAGTGTTACCTTCTGTACCCTTGGTTTCATACACTTGTGAAATTGAACTTACTGAGTCTACTTTGAGTAACTGAGTTTACTTTGCTGCTTGTAGCGTTTATCCTGTCTTCATGACAGCCCACTGGTGACTTCAGTAAAACCGATTGACTTTCGGGGTCTCAATTTAAAGTCCTTCTAGCCTCGTTTAACCTTAGGTTGGCTCAGTACTACAGCAACTCCAGCCAGACAAGCAGCTAGACCTCAATGCATGTAACGATTATGTTGCATGCAAGTAAAAACCAATATGCACTTTTTGTATAATACATTTGAGTTTGTAACAAGTCAAATTTGTGCAGATTTCTCTGCCCATGCCAGAACAGCCTCCAGGAGAGACCACAGACTCCCAAATAAATAATCCTAGGGTTTGACAAAGCTGCAATGATAAACAACTTTTAAAGGGCTTGCACATGTAAATGGAATATCGGTGAAACTGCAGTGTTCGCTTGTAATAAAGTTTACTGTCTGTTGGTGTGGCTGCTATATATATAATTATATTTAATCTAACTTTCTGTAAAGCATGGTCTCTAAAGTTTTCATAATGGGGCGTGAGTGGGTAATTTTCTTATCTTTTTTCCCCCCCCTGCTTATGACAAAGTATTTGTTTTGAAGTTTGATTTAAAGCTGGATCTTCTAACTGTCTTTTGGCCTTTGTAAATATGGAGAACTTTGTCTTTACTGAACTCCTGACTGAAATTTAAAATTGACTTCAGTGTGCATATTGGTTCAAAGCCCCCCTCTGGTCCTACAGTACTACTTTGTAAGGACACCTGTACTGAGGCAAACAGATGATGGTTAGTTGCCTGTTTGTGTAATTCATTGACCCTTAAGCGCAGTTATTAGAGGTTAAGGTCAACCCAAACTTGTTCGGTCTACAGAAACATGTAAGCAGCGTTAGGTCTATTTAGCAATGTGCTCACAGAAGTACTATGAATAAGGTTAAAGAACGGCTATGGATTGTTAATCCAAAAATGAGAATTGTCATTCACCCTATTGTCATTCCAAACTTTTACAAGTAAGTTTTCAAAATGCAGTGCGTGTTCCACAAAAGACCATCTCTTGTTGTACAATGAAAGTCTGTGGGCTGCAAAGCAACATTGGAACCAACTGCATTCAACTAACCCTTTAATCTTTGTTGCATCAATAACTGTTGTTGGGTTGGGGTTTTTAGAAAAATGTTTAGTTTAGTTTGCAGTACAGAACTGTCCTGTGAAGAAGGTAAAGTGATTTCACCCAAGTATGACATGTCGCTTACTGTCAAGTGGTTTCAACCTTCTTCTGGACATGGTTTTTAAACCGTTTATAACGAAACGGTTTTCAGATGTCTGTAGCTATTCTCTGTCCTTTGGTCAAATTCAGAAATGAGCAAAGTAACTTCAACTTTGAGGAAGGTGTTGGAGAAAAGGTGTGCTGCTAATATTTGGGGGAAAAATACTCGTCTGTGCAACAGTTTTGAATCAGTTTTTATCATGTAATTACTAATATTAAACTTTGTTTTCTCTAGGTACGCTGGACAACATGGAGCTGGATATGCTGTTCTCTCATAAGAATCCACTTGTTGGCTTTGTCTACAGTGTAGCTCATGCAAAATATTCTAAGGCAAAACATTACAAACTCCATAGCTGTATAGCTTCACAGAAGCATCAGAATACTGTTTCTTTAAATGTGAGTTCTTGTAATTTTGTTTCGGTCTGGTACTAATGAGTCCATAGGAACATTCTCCAGGAGCTGACCAGATGAGGAGAGTCCCTCTTTAACTAAACTGTAACCTGTGTCCCCTACAATATTTACACAAAGAGTTGCTCTGGTTTAGTGGTTGAGGTTACACAAGTTGCTGGTTTTAGATGGTTTAAAAGAGAAAATACAAAATCATAGTTGCCAAGAGACCATTTACTGAGAGAAGTGTTGTGGTGGTGGTTTAGAGACCTGACTCCTTTCACAGCAGAGTCTACCAACGCAAGGCTGTAGGTAAGTACCAGATCTTTTTTTTTTTTTTTTGTGTCCTTTTGTTTGTCTGGTGGTTTAGAGGCCTGACTCCATTGATGGCAGGGTCTATCAACGCAAGGCTGTAGGGTAAGTACCAGATCTTTTTTGTGTGGTTGTGGTTTAGAGGCCTGACTCCATTGATGGCATAGTCTACCAACGCAAGGCTGTAGGGTAAGTACCAGATCTTTTTTGTGTGGTCGTGGTTTAGAGGCCTGACTCCATTGATGGCAGGGTCTATCAACGCAAGGCTGTAGGGTAAGTACCAGATCTTTTTTGTGTGGTTGTGGTTTAGAGGCCTGACTCCATTGATGGCATAGTCTACCAACGCAAGGCTGTAGGGTAAGTACCAGATCTTTTTTGTGTGGTGGTGGTTTAGAGGCCTGACTCCATTGATGGCATAGTCTACCAACGCAAGGCTGTAGGGTAAGTACCAGATCTTTTTTGTGTGGTCGTGGTTTAGAGGCCTGACTCCATTGATGGCAGGGTCTATCAACGCAAGGCTGTAGGTGAGTACCAGATCTTTTTTGTCTTTTTGTTTGTTTGTGGTGGTGGTTTAGAGGCCTGACTCCATTGATGGCATAGTCTACCAACGCAAGGCTGTAGGGTAAGTACCAGATCTTTTTTGTGTGGTCGTGGTTTAGAGGCCTGACTCCATTGATGGCATAGTCTACCAGCACAAGGCTGTAGGTAAGTACCATATATTTGTGTCTTTTTGGTTGGGTGGTAGTGTTGCTTTCGTCAACGAAAATTATGACTAAATATGGTCGTCAACGAACCTTTATCACATGACGAAAACGAGACGAAACGAAACGAAAATGCTGGTCATGTGACGATGACTATAACAAAATGTATAATGCAATATCGTTGACGAATAAAAACGAGACTAAATGTGGTTTACAAAATAAAAACTATGCTAAAATGTCTCTTCATTTTCGGCGACGAAAACGAGACGAAACGAAATGTTATAACGTTAGATTGATGTGCGCATGCCCAGTAGCCAGAGCCTTATCCCTTCTAGCCTAAACCACAGGCGACGTCACTTTCTCAAGCCACACTCGCGGCTACAAACAAAGTTAGGTTTGACACAGAGAAAGGTTTGTCTTTGGGAGAAAAAGAAGAAACGACTCATACATTTTTTCATACTTTTTAGTAGTGATGGGAAAATTAAGCTTTCCAGCACCAAAGCGTTCCCCTCAACTGGATCTAAAAAGCTTCATTACTCGAAGCTTTTCAACACGTTGCACACTAATGACATCTTGTGGTCAAAGGTGGAAAGTTTATTTTGCGTCCCAGATGTCAAAGCGATTTTTGGACAGTTTCATAAAATGAATCAATGTGTGCTACGAAAACCATAAGAAATATTTTACTTACACAAATTAATTAATTGGTAAATAAACTTATAAAAGTACAAGCATGATTTGTGCAGCCATAGAGGATCAAATAAATTAAGGATATTGTTAAATTGACTAATATTATTAGAAATGCTTTTGAAGCGGAATTACTAGAAAATGAACATGCACAAAACTACACGTACATATTTATTCGTATTATGATTTATTCTTAATAAAGAAGTGAATGACACTTGAATCCTGTGCAAGTGGTTCGTGTTATTTGAATCAGAATACGAAGCAGTCAGTATTTATTTTATTTCAATTTATGTGTGTGTACTTCTAACATGTTTGGTAGGTAAAATAAATGTTGTAATTTCAAATTAGAGCATCTTCCATGTCTGGAATGGATGTATTCTTGAGCTTATAAGGTAAGGTTGAAATGGGTTTGGCTAAAAGAAAACATTGGTTTCGTCTATACTTCTACTTATACTATTTTGACTGGGTTAAATAAAATTGCATTACTAAAAATAGACTAAAATACAATTTTCATTGACAAAAAATTGACTAAATGTCATCAGTTTTCGTTGACTAAAACTAGACTAAAATGTCATCAGTTTTCGTCGACTAAAACTAGACGAAAATAGTCATGGGTAATTCTGACTAAAATAAGACTAAAATGCTCAGACTTTTAGTCGACTAAAACTTGACTAGACTAAAAAGAATATGAACGTGACTAAAACTAATAACTAAAATGACAGCTTCACACAAAGACTAGACTAAAACTAAAATTAAAATCGGCCGCCAAAAACAACACTAGGTGGTGGTGGTGGTGGTTTAGAGGCCTGACTCCATTGACAGCAGGGTCTACTAATGCAAGGCTGTAGGTGAGTACCAGATCCCCTTTTTCTTTTTCAAAAAGTTTTAGATTAACCATGTATTTTCTCTTTAAGGAACCAAGAGAGCATTTACTGAGAGAAGTGTGGTGTGGTTTAGAGACCTGATCCCTCTGAAGGCAGAGTCTATCAACCAGAGACTGTAGGGTAAGTACCAGATCGATCTTTCTTTTTGTTTGTGTGGTGGTTTAGCAACCTGACTCCATTGATGGCAGAGTCTACCAACGCAAGGCTGTAGGTGAGTACCAGATCTTTTTTTGTCTTTTTGTTCGTGTTGTGGTGGTGGTTTAGAGGCCTGACTCCATTGATGGCAGAGTCTACCAATGCAAGGCTGTAGGTAAGTACCAGATCTCCCTTTTCTTTATTTTTTTGCAAAAAGTTTTAGGTTGTAACCATGGATTTTGTATTTTCTCTTTAAAGAACCAAGAGACCATTTACTGAGAGAAGTGTTGTGGTGGTGGTTTAGAGACCTGACTCCTTTCACGGCATAGTCTACCAATGCAAGGCTGTAGGTAAGTACCAGATCTTTTTTTTTTTTTTTGTTCAAAAAGTTTTAAGATGGTAACCATGGATTTATTTTTTCTTTAAAGAACCAAGAGACCATTAATTGAGAAGTGTTGTGTGGTGGCGGTTTAGAGTCCTGGCCCCTTTGAGTCTACCAATGCAAGGCTGATGATCTACCACTGAATGTTCTTGAAACAAGTTTGCAGAAAAGGTATAATATTGAAGTCTGTTGTCTACCTTAATATTGTTCTTTCAGCACAGTGCCTCTTTGTCCCCTTGATTTATTCCTTTCATGTAGACCCAGAATGCGCCACTTCCTATTCACCGCTGTCTGGCAATTCCAGAGACCTAATGCAGGCTTTATTCCAGATGTTGCCCCACTCTACACTTCTTGGGTTTGACTGACCAGGGGACACTAACAGCAGGTTTCCTTCTAATTTCTTCAGTAATCCCTTAAATATTTTATTTAAATTTCATATAGTTAACAACAACTTAACATGACCTATGTTTTTTAGGTGAGCTGGGCAGCTTCTTGAGGTAGTATGTTCTGATGCCCCGTTCCACGATTGCAGCTCACTAATTTTTTGGATTAGTCCTTGTTGCTGACAACTTTAGCGCTCTCCTAGGTAAGTCTCATTCCTAATTAGGCTCTTATCTCATTTGATCTCTGGAAATGTGTGGAGCCTTCAGTAAATTGTCAAATGCTTGAATGTCTGCTTTGCTTTATCTCCATTTGTGCATATAGCTTTCTTTTAATAAATTAAGACGTGTGCGCAAACTTGTGTAGCTATTTTTGTGAGGGCAGTTGTGTTTTAGACAATCGGAGTGAGGACAGTTTTGTAAAGTGAGATAATTTTGGCTGCTCACTTTCTGAGACCCCTTTAAAGGTCTGTTTTAGGGTCAAGACTTGGTTTTAGAAATCAGGTTATAATTGGGTAAGGTTGTGTGTACATTTCAGTCTATTTTATGCAATGTACACTAGTATACAAATCGCTCTAAATGTTCAGAAAAACTGCTTGCATTAGTTAAATCCAGTGGTGTAAAGTATTTGAGTAAATGGACTTCGTTACTGTACTTAAGTATTTTTGGCTACTTTTTACTTGTACTGAGTATCAAAAATATAAGCAACTTTTACTCTCTACTCGACTACCTTTTTTTTAATGTAATATATGTACTCTTTACTCCACTACATTTGAACGTACACTTACCGTTACTCATTACATTGTGATTGTGCGCGACAAGTCGACATCTTTTTCTGCTATGGGTAATTTCTTGAGCGGAAGAGGCGATATGGCCATCTGCAGGGTGCTGAAGGTACTGGATGCTATTTACGTATGTGCTAAATGAGACTACTCCACATGAACGTGAACGGAATCTCTGTGCGGATTTCAAAATCCCCATGTGAGTAATGTTATAATGTACAGTGATGCTATGCGTTTTCTTTTAAAGTTTCTTTCAGAGACTTTATGCCCTTTTCCATCAGCAAAAGTTAATATTTGTATGGCATCGTGAATTGTCAGATGAAATAATGGATTTTACTTTTTTTTTAATTTTTTTTGTCCGTTGTTGACTGAAAATACCTTCTTGAACTTTTTTTTTTTTTTTTTTTTTTTTTAACTTGTGCCTTTTTTGAACATTTGAGTTTGACTGAGACTGACTTGTTCTGCCATTTTGAAACATTAAGGTGTTCAATTTCATTTCTATATTAGGATATAAATAAATTTTCACAAATAAACGGTTTCTTGTTATACACATTTCTTTGTGTTCTTTGAGCCTACGTTCAGTACGAGTAAAATACTTAAGTTCTTTTAAAATCGGATACTTTAAGACTTTTACTCAAGTCTTATTGGAATTGGTAACTTGTAACGGAGTAATTTTTACAGTAAGGTATCTGTACTTTTACTCAAGTGTGGTTTTCGGGTACTCTTTACACTTCTGCTTAAATCTCTAATACTCTGCCCAGTAACTGACCTGTATGCTGTAATCATGACTATTATCTTGTTCACATGTCTAAAGAGTCATAATTTGTCATTTAATCGGTTCATTTTGAAGTCTTTAAAATTGTGAATTTGATTATGAACAATATCTCCAGGTACCACATTTCCTTTCAGTTTCTGCCATATTTGGTGTTCCTGCAGTAGCTTAAGATATTTCTTAGTCCATGTAGACCAGAAAAGGTCTACCATGTGGTGAATTTGCATCAATTTTCTGCATGAATAACCATAGTCTTTCACAGACTACTTTTTTTCACAAAGTCCGTCTCCAAGTGTTTTGGCTTATCCAATAGTTTATTACTTGCCTGTTAATGACTTCAACTTTACACAATTGCGTGAAGTCCTTAATCGTCTAATAAATTGAAGTTAAGTGTCTTCACTCTTTCACTCTTCTTTAACTTGATCTTCACTGGAACAATATCGTTCACTGTTTCTGGCCCCAGTGTATCTTCATGTTTAGGGATCTATTGATTTATTAGTTGTTGTAGTATCCTCTTTAGACGAACGTGTACTTCATTAAAGGACGACACCAACACAAGCCTTTGACAATGCCATTTTTACTACCTGTTCACTCGTATACAGGGTGACATAAAGCGCACACTGCGCATGTGCCATGGAACAGAGAACCAGTACGGGGTGTCGTAAGGACAAAATGTATAACGCTTGAAATGCAATACACAACAGTTGTAATTTTTATTTTTTTCATCATCTGGATGGGTCTCTCCTTGCAATACAAATCTTTTGCGTGCTTAAGTTGTCTTGTGTGAAATGTCAAAGACTGGGTTTCACAGCATGATTATTTAGACTGACTGAAGATACACATACACAACACAAGCCGTTTTGTCAAGCAAACCCAGTCACGTGTGTTGGTCTTTCATCTGCCAGATTCTCATTCTCTTTATCAAAGATTGAAAATTGAGTGTTTGGACACTCCTTGTGCTTGATGCATCTACTTCACTGCCCTCTTGTGGTCTGTTTGATTCCGCAGAGTCTTCTGCATTGTCCATGTTTCAGTAAAAAAAATTATAAAACCACTTGTTCGAAAATGTTACAGATAGAAGTTGTAAGGAGTCCTGTTTAAAGCTGAAGGAACTAGTTCAATTGCTATCCCAATGGGTAATTTGCACTTCTGTGCTTTTGCACGTTTGCAGTCTAAACTGACTGTTTTTTATTTCTCTGTGTCCCTTCCCAATCTAAAGCGTTTTGACTAAAGTGGTAAATAAGATCTAGAATCTCTTCTCTTTGACATTTCTGGGGTTGAACTGAAAGGATTTGACATTTTAAAGCATACATTTGCAGTATAATTCAGACTACACATGCATAAACAAACATGCAGAAGTTGCGTGGTATTTTTATTTTTACAAGGTGTGCTTCTATATTTATGCTTATTTCTCACTTTGAGGATTTGTTTTGGTAACGGGACTATGAAAGTTCTGGTTGCTTAATGCATTTTATATTACAACTGTCTTGCAACTACTTGTTCTGTGTCTTGTGCTGTGGAACTTATTTTGAACTAACTACCTATATTTTTTTTGTTTGGTGCCTTCCTGCACTATCCCCATCTCTATCCTGACAAGTGAAAAAGGTTACAGATGAGACCGTTTTGGTACTGCAGCATGATTTGTCATGGGTTACTCTTCCGGTAAAAGAAATCATTCCGTTTTACTCGTTGTGGTGTGTTTGTGGTGTGTTTTTTTTTTTTTTTTTTTTTTTTTTTTTTTTTTTTTTTTTCTCCTCCTTTCCTCCCCCTCCTGTACATTCCGTACACGTTTGTTTGGCAATTTGAGTCCCCATGCTGGGATCTGCTTAGTAACAGGCAACTCATCTTTGACTTTACGGAGACTCTTTCCATTGTTTGTTTATTTTTTTTAAATATTGCAGAGATCTCGTGACACTTTTTATAGAGATGCTTTGTGTAAAATAAGTTTACTTGACTAGTGATTCACTTCTGTTCCTGTGCTCTTATGCTTTTGTTTCAGGAATTTTATATTTAAAAGTCTTAAACCATACTCTGAACGCTGAAGTATTTGCTTTGGTAATGGGACTAGGAGAGTTTGGATTATTTAATTGCAGTTATATTGCTTTATTTTGTGCTGTAAAAAATATTTATTTTTTAGCTTGTGTCCTCAGCCTGTTATGATCAAACTTTAATACTTGATCTACCTGTACAAAGGCTGAATAGAAGACCATTATATTGCACTTTTTCTTGCCTACTCTTGATGTACGTTCAGTATATTCCTGTTTGTCACATACATTACTCCAGTTTCATGTGCTGTAACCAGGATTTGACTGTAGAACAATGTGATACACTCTCTCTGCTCTGTTTCTCCAACTTCCTCCAAGAGGTCTTTCAGATCTCTCACTAGAAACTGGGAAGGGTTGGATGACTTGTTTTCTTTCTGTAATAGTGTATTGTGCAAAAATACTTTAGAATTTCATATATTTGGTGACCTTCACTTGACCTTGACCTTAACATTTGCGATGGGTCCCAAGTTGGATGTGTTCCTGCTGTCCTGTTCTATGATGGCAGCTCATTTGTCTTTGTTTCAATGTTCACCTTGATAAGTGTCTTCTCCAGATGAAGTTGTTCTATCCTTATTTGCTGTGACCTTTTGGAAATGTGGAGAGCTTTTAGTATACCAACTAATTAAGTCATGGTGTCCATTTGTACATGTGTGCCTAGGTTGAGCCAGTTTCTTGTGAGTTTGGTCATCTTTCACTGCAGCGTTTGCTCAAACTGTTTACAAATTAAGCATCAGATGTAATTTAAGTGTGCCCTAAAAGCTTTAGGGCTGGTTGGTCATTTTTATTAAGCAAATATTAATTAATTGAGATTAGTTTGTTTGTGGTGCCACTGTGTATACATTATCCTCCCCATGTGCATTTTAGCACACTTGTATTTATTCCTGTAATGGAGGCCAGCTAGTAGATGCTGTGCAGATAAACCTCACTCCCCGATCTCAAGAGACGCACTAGCGACAGATGCTAGAGGTTGCAGCCTTTAGTCTCCTTGTTAGTGCGTCGACCTCCCGTGCCAGAGACCCGGGTTCGAGACCAGCTTGGAGCGGGTGCGGTAGGACCCGGGTGTGAGGGGTTACACGCTGATCTTAATCTATGTTTCAAAGATACTTTTGTCTTGTTTTAATTTGTGTATGTTGTTGTGTGTATTTAATTATTTTTTTCCTAAATTTACCCTTGTGCCATCTGTGGTATGTGTATTTGTAGGCTTAAAGTGGTCACTTTTTTTTTTTTTTTTTTTTTTTTGAGACCACTTTCTAAACATTTTGTCTTATTCCTCTTCCTTCATGCCTTTTGTCTTGTACCTAGCCAGTTTTCTTTGTTAATTTTGGTTGTGTTCCTTTCATGTTTGGTGTCCAGTTTAACCTTTTGTATGCAGTCGTTTATGGACCTTTCATGCTTACTGTAGTTTTATGCCACTTTTTAGGGTTTTGTGTGCATTTTATTTTATTCTGCATTTTGTGTGCACTTCATTTTTTGGGGTCTTCATGGCTTGGTCAATTGCTATGGTCTCATACTTTATTTTTTTTAAACTAAATTTTATTGAACTTGTGTAATTTATGGTCTTGTGCGGTTTTGATTTATCATGGTTCACCAGCACTTGAATCTACCTTTTTTCTCTTGAATCTGTCTTTTTCTTGTATCTCCTTTGATGTACTAGAAAAGGTGCCATCACAATTATGTTCCTCCTCTGACACTTTAATGGTTTCCAATTTGTTTGTGTTTGAATGGTATAAAGTCTAGACTCGTGCTGTGTGAGATACTGAACGGAGTCCTCTTCCATGACTTTCTGGATCTGAAAGGACTAATACACAGTGTGGAGGTCAGTGTTGGGAACGTACCTTTAAAAAAGTAATTAGTTATAGTTACTAGTTACTTCTCACAAATAGTAACTGAGTTACATCATTATAAAAGTAACTAATTACCAGGCATAGTAACTGTTGCGTTACTTAAAAACCCCCGGACAATTATATATATATAAACTATTGTTTTTGCGAGACCAGAGTATCTGCAGCATATTTTATCTTAAATTCTAGACATTTAAATACATTTTTAAAGACCTGAACCAAAAATAAATTAAGAAATATATAAATAATTGAAATGACTGTAAAAAGCATGATTTACAATTCAGATGCAGGTTTCACAAAACAAAATATTTCTTAAATTATAAACTTCACATTCCAGCCTTCAAGAATCAGTTCTTATATTAATTTAAACAATTACTGTCAATCAATTATTATATTAACATATTTACTGCCTTAATTGTTTAAATTTGTATAACACATGATCTTGTCGATGCATCAGTTCACATTTTCAACTGTGATGGATTGATTTTTTTTTTTTTACATTGGTCTTTTTGACAACAGCAGAGGTAGGAGCTGATTAAAAATGTCATAGCGCCTCCTACTGGAAGAGAATGATATCAGAATGGTACACAAAGCAGCGCCGCAGCTGACTTTGAAACGTGCAGCGCTCATATTTATTCAATGGATAGCCTTATAAAGTTTAATCGTAAATCTTGCGTTTTAGTCCCCACATTTAGGACAACCTGAAAGTAATTAATATCAAGTAAATTAATATCAGCATATGAAGTATATTCGTCTATCATTGTCTCAGAGAATGTGCATGTCAGATGCTGAAAGCGCTGTTTTTACCTTCGCTTTAACATATTGTGCAGTTTTTGCTTTGCTTGTATGATATCCATTGGCTCACAATCATGGTTTAAATTTAAAACATAAATATGTATAAAAATGCCGTATAAAAAATGTTTGCAATATTTTGCGACGTAACCCCAACATAGTGCGCTTTCCATCAACGTTTTTCACTCATTGAAAGCTACATCTGTCTGTACGCAATGCTTGACGACCCCGGCTATAGTGGAACAATAAAGCACAATAGATGGTTTAGAACTTTAAATATTTATTGCACAGACCGATACAGAGAGACTGGTTATGTGTCCCGCCCCGAAAACACACACACACACACACACACACACACACACACACACACACACACACACCAGAGAAAGAGAGGTCCTATGGCTGAGCGAGACGCTGCTCGCTTGAAAACCACTTCAGTGTTCTTAGTTATAGTAACACGCATTTTAAAGTCTGTAACGGGGAAAATAGTAATTTGTTTGATTACTCTTTACTGAAAGTATCGCCGTTAGTAACGGCGTTTATTTATAGCGCCGTTATTCCTATCACTGGTGGAGATATCCTCGTAAACTCAGTTGGTTAGCTTTTAAGTGAATGTAAACTTGAGAAAGACGACGTGTAACAGTACATTTGAGTATGTAGTCTATTAGGTCCCTTCAACAGCTGTCTCTCTTGTGAAACTAACTTCACAAGTGTTTAATGTTCCATGATGCTGTCATTGCCTAATTTTGGGTAAAAAATAGAAAAATAATATACTTTTACTGCAAAACTGCTCCAATTACTACATTAAACTACTTATTTACCCTTACTTGAGAAAGTTAAAGTGTTGTTAGGCTTCATTAATTGTCAACTGGAATCAGGAAAATTTCCCTAACTTCCAACGTACTTGTTATATCTTAAGAAGAATGGCTTCTACGCTAATAGTCTGTTTCTTATTCCGAGGTCACCGTAATCACCCTGATCCAGTCTGTATCTAGATCAGATGGTCACTGCAGTAACCCGGATCCAGTCCAGTGGGTGGATCAGCACCAGAGATGACCCCTCGAACCCTGAATGTCAGCGGAGATCATGACAACTAGATGAGCCTCAGAGACAGATCTCCAGACCTGATCACTTATAGACTGTCATTGGCAACAGAAAACTGGAACCAGACTCTGCTAAATCTGACTTAGTTGCAGCCTGGAATGAAACTGCTGGTTTTGTGTGGTGAGAGGTGAACTATACCCCTGACTGAGCCTGTTCTATTCCAGGTGTTTGTTTTTTTTTTGTTTTTTTTTGGACCCTTAATTTGTCACCGATGGAGTTGTAGTTTCTTGCCAGTGTTGAGGCTGGTTTTCTTAGTTGGGACACTTAATTTCTAGCAATATTGTCAGCTTGATTGCACAGTGTTGTCATCCAGTTTGCTTCAAATAGTATCTGAGTCAATGATGAACGAAGTTTAACTGACAATTGAGTGTTTACTATTGTGTTTTTGCATTATCAACACCATTTGTGTTTAATGCTGTAAAGCTACACTATGTATTGTGCATACATTTTGCATCTTGCATTGTCATGAATTTATACAGTCCACCCCACTCAGGAAAATTGGAGTTTTTTTTTTTTTTTTTTTCAGTAAACTGCCAATTAATCAATTTCAGCTTTGACTCTTGACCTCATTTATTCCTTTTAATTAATTTTGTAATCTCCAACCAAGCTGCTGGGATTGCTGTCATTCTTTAATGCATCCTGATCAAGTTGTGTTGGGTTTAATGTTTGAGAAGCAGAACAGGGTGGTTGGTTACCTGCAGGTACAGATGCAGGACCAGAAGTTTTTGAGATTGGTAGGGGAACCCCAGACTTTAGGTGGACGCGATGTCTTATGGTGCGTTCACACCGCCCCAAACGTCAGCGTCAGTTGCGGCAAGATTACATGTAAAGTCTATGGTTGGGTCCATCAGAGGCTCTGCGGTGCGTTGGATCCGTCAACTTTTCAAGCGTTACCTGCGTTTCAAGTGTCAACGCAGCAAACGCAAGCAACGCAGAAGTTCAACTAGCTGAACTTTTGACGGACTTGACGCAGTGCATCAACCAATCAGAGCGTCTCACTGTAGCGATGTCATCACATGTATCTTGAATGAAGCGGGAGCTGAATTTTTTTTTTCTCATTAAACTGCCAATTAATAAATTTTAGCTTTGACTCTTGACATTTATTTATTCCTTTTATTTAATTAATTTCATAGTCTCCAACAAAGCTACTGGGATTGCTGTCATTCTTTAATGCATCCTGATCAAGCAGTGTTCGGTTTAATGCTTGAGAAGCAGACCAGGGTAGTATCTTACCTGCAGGTACAGATCCAAGTCCACAAGTTTTTATGAGAGGAGTAGTGGAAACCCAGACTTTAGGTGGACGAGATGTCTTAGTCATTTGTTGCCTTTTTAAAGACTTCTTGTGCACATTGTAACCAAAGGTCAGAATTGCTCCTATGATGTAGGTTTTTGATGTACACTTGTGAAATTTTGTCATTACTGTTCTCACAGAATTAGTATTAGTACAGTGTTAAAACATAATCCTGACAATGAGTGTTGGACCTTTTCAATTATGTCTCTGTTCTCCCAGTGTCCCCACCCCTCACATGGACTTCAGTTGGTTTTTCCCTTGTCTCCCCCTGTAGTTCTGTGTTTATTAGTTTGTCCCTATTAGCTTTGATTTGGTTCACCTGTCTTGTTAATTTGCTACACCCCCTGCCACTCCTATTTAAGTTGTTTCCTCAGTTTCAATGTCAGTCGATAATGTTACTATGTATTTCATGTCTGCTCCTCGTTTTGAGTTCTTTGTTTTACTTTAAATAAATCTTTGATTATAGTCCTGTTTCCCGTTGTCTTGGATCGTCCTGGTGCAACTGTGACACATGTAGTTTGTGTGAACTTTTTTTTTTTTTTTTTTTTTTTTTTAAACCTTCAGTCACTGCGTCCATTGAAATGGACAATTTTATTGGTTTTAAAAGTGTTTTTATGAGCAATTTATAGTTACTGATTGTTCCTAGATCAACCAATCATAAAGATGTGCCTTAATTTAATTTGGGTGGAACATGTTTTCTTCTCTGAAGTACCTGGAGATTTGCTTTGAATGCTCTGTGCATCTCATTTGAATTTTGAGTGGTGAACATTAACCCTAATTCTGTGTATTTCAGGTAAGATGAGAAGCTTTTTTAGAAGTCGAATGTGCCGCTGTCCTGTTCCTTGATGGCAACTCGCTTGAATTCATTGAGCTTGATGGTGGTGAGTGCTGAAGTTGTTTTTCATGAATTAGGAAATTATCTGCTAGGCTTGTTTGCTGTTTGAAATGTGGAGAGCTTTCTATGGTGAACATTTAACTGATTGATCCTGTATTTAAAGTGTTGTCTGCCTCATGTT
>NC_133364.1:2546435-2586717 GCF_049309525.1 Garra rufa
TATATAAAAAAGATAACATGATTTTGACATTAGATTTTGAACGCGCATCTTTCTCTGCACTACAGTACCCAGAATCCCTCTCGCTGTGGCCTTCGGCAATCCTCGGGTGTCTCCGCCCACGGGAGCGCGCGCCGCGGAATGCTGCTCTGATTCCAGCGCGGTGGAAAAAAGTTTCTCAGAGATGGAGCGGGTGCTGAGGCGCTGATATCTACACTTTTACCCATGATATTAAACACGAAAAGGAGATTTAGTTGACGCGGACCCGCCGAGAACTTCGCCCTCTTCCATATTCGAGCGGAATTAAAACTTTTGCGGATCGATTTTGTGAACTTTTTTATTAGTTTTTGTCTCGGGGGTGAAAATGCCGCAGCCCGCTCGCGCTGTGAGCTTCGTGCTGCTTGTGTTTCACGTTACGGGATTTAAAGCGATTCACGGAGACCTGGATCGCTCGGAACCGGAGCCATGTCCGTCTGGGTGCTCTTGTACGGGATCTTTAGCGGACTGTAGTGGATTAAAACACGGCAGGATCGTGGAGCGGCTGCCCGCGCGGATCACGCGTCTGTAAGTCTTTTAACGTTACCTCAGATCCTTTGTGTCTCTCACTGGAACACGATCAAAACATCCAGGAAAACATTGGCTTTCATTTATTCAGCTGCAGTTAAATATGAGGACAAAACAAAGCGTAGAAAACCATAACAGTGGGTTCAGTTTATAAATGACTAAAGGGTTTGTATTGAAAAACAACTAAATCAAACACGACTGAACGTGTAAATATAAACTTTCTCAGTCTACACACTAGAGACTGTAGTAGAAAACACTCAATGTTGAGTTAGTTTGATTTTGCTATTTTGTGTTTTGTCTGTGTGTTTAGTTTAAAGGCCTTAAATCTAAACAAAACCACATTCATTTAAATTCCAGTATGTTTTTATGTATGTTCTGTGTTGAAAAGTAGACGAGTTCGTAAAGAAAGACATGAAATCAATGTTTTTGAGAAATCAAGTTGATTTATTGACTAAAAAATAAAATCAGTTGCGGTCATTTATGTCCAAATACTGTAAAAAAAATTTTTTAATTTGTAAATGAAGATTATTTGAGTTTTTCTCCTTTACAGTTTAACTTGACAGTTCTAAAAATGTGAAATTTATTTAGAATCGAAATTATGATTTAAAAATAGATACATTCTTTTTAGAAACAGAAATAAAGTCATATTGTGATTAACAAATAATGAGAGCACAAAAAACATGTTCATAAATAAATAGTCATTTAGTCATTTATGTCAAAACACTCTAAAATTATTTTTCAAAGTTGTAAATAAAGATGGAGGTTTTTCTACTTCAAAATTTGACTTGTTCATAGATAAATAGTTTCCAACAAAAAACATTCTAAAATATAATAAATAATTCTTTTTCAAGATTTTTGGAGTTTTCTACTTTAATTAATGTTACTTTGTAATTGTGAGATTTACTAGCAGTTTTTGTGTAAAAATACACTAATTTTATTCTCAGTGCAGACAAGGTTTTAGCTTTAAGCCCTGAGTCCAGCAGGAAGCTTTTAGCACATGAATTGGTGTTTTGTTGTTCTGTCAGTAGGGGCTCACAGGACTTTATTTGGACTTCATTTGCATATGTTATTTTATCCATGAAGAACAAACACATTGTAATTAAACACTTTGCTTTCACGCTTTTCTCTTCATGCAACTTCAGTTCGGTTGCATTGCGTTCACAAAGAGTGCAATGAAATGACCATCTTGTAAGAGTCTCCAACTCCTTCTAGATGTTGGTTCGAAGGAGAACGAGAGTCCTCAGGGCTTCCAGGGGTTCAGGAGGTGATGCTAATTTATGAGCAGCTCTGCAGCACATGTTCACGCATTAAACTGCCTGAGCTTTTGTTTTCCCCAGGCCCATTATTTCTGCTGAATTAGCAGCTAAACCCAACCAGAGATGGAAGCCATTAGGAGCCGATGTGTAGAAAGAGAGGGAGAGAAAGAGGGAGGGAGGAAGAAATGGAGGCCTGAAGTTTTTGGCTGTGAAGGGCTCTCGCTGCCAGAATGGAAAAATAGAAGGAAAAAGCTTTTCATGATTTACATCTGGAAAGAGCCGAGTTTTTTTTTTTTTTTTTTTTTTTTTTCAGTGCTGTGGAGAGTTTGAGATGGCAGCAGCTGTTTTACACCACTTCAGTTTCATAGTTAAACTTTCAACCCATGCACACCATTTACTCTTAATTCACACTGGAAAATTGATCAGTCAGTATTAATAAAAGTGATAAAATATCTTCAAGAAATAGATTTAATGGCAGCATTACCAAAATGTGCACATTTTTTTTCGGAAATAAAAAAAAAGTAAATAGTTTTTATTTGTTTTACTTGTGGACCTTTTGTTGTTGTTAGAATTTTTTTTTTTTGTGACACTTTTTATTTTTGGATGCTTTTGTTGGAGTTTATTTAAATATTTATTTTATTTTTGGACACTTTCTTTGAATTTATTTATTTATTTGGATGTTATTGGAAATTATTTATTTTTATTTTTTGACATGAATTTTGTTTGAAATTATTTATTTATTTATTTTTTAGATATGTTTTTGTATTTTTATTTTTTGGATATATTTTTATATATTTCTATTTGGTAATTTGTTAATAACATGATATTTGCAAGGTAATAACAAGGGTATTACCTTTGAAAATCTATTTGATTCATTTAAATATGGATCAGGGCTCGACATTAACGCTCGTCCGCTTGTCCGGGACAAGTAGATTTTGTGAATGGGCAAGTGAAAGAGGATTTTACTTGCCCGACCGGACAAGTAACCTGATTAAAAAAACATCAATTACAAACAATAACTAGAGCAGCAACTTTGGTGAGAATAATTCTGATTGTATTACTTAAGATGACTGAAAACGGACAGAATCAAGTATCAAGCTCGTGCAGCCTATCTGACTCACGAAAAATCGAAACTAATACGCGCAACAGCAGACACAAAGAAACAAACATGAACAAACATACTGCGGTAGAAAATCACCATTACGATTACAAACGTGACATTGATTTTATACAACAGTAGTTCAATAAACTAGTAGTTAATATTAACTGACTTACATTTTAGGCACATTACTGGCCGTTCTTGCAAATGAAAATAGTTCTAAGCAAAGCAACAGCAGAACAATCGTGAATCTCCGGTAAACACAGCGGTATTTCAGTATTGAATGATTTAGCATTTTTTTAATGAATCGGGTGAGTCAGTGAAGAGTGAACGAACTGGTTGAATCTGTCTATGGTTGAATCGGTGACTCGCTCATTAAGACAGTGACTGCCACCTATTGGTGGTTCGGTCTTATATTTAAAGGTATTGCATTTTTCCAACACTTTAGATTTATGTTTTAAAAAAAGTAAAATTAATCTTAACATTATTTATGCATTTGCAATTTTATTGTGTAAATGCATTTTTTGAAACCTCTTATCTTCATTAAACAGTCTAAGTAAATACAATTAAATGTCATTTTCGTTGCAGGCTCGGTTTTTCCTGTGCAGTGGAAAGATGGAGTTTGCTGATAACGATTTAATTTGTGTAACCATACAGAGTCTAATTATTCTAATTCAATGTATTGATAAAATGTAAGAATTTGATGTGAATGATGACACATACAGTTAGTAAGGTTTGGAAAATAAAGTTAAAGTGTCCTAGAAATCTATTTAAGGCAAATATCACAAATATTCAGATTAAAGTAAGACCTTATAGAGTAGTGATGAGACTATTTCTTCAGAATAGTTTAATTTACAGCAAAAAAAAGCATTTTTTTGCCCCGGACAAGTACATTTTTCACTCGGACAAGTGAATGTCTAATTTACTTGTCCGAAGGACAAGCACATGTCAAAGCTTAATGTCAAGCCCTGTGGATATTTGTGGGTAATATTGAAACCAATCATCAAACTAGCAAAAATGATAAAAACAATCACATCTTAGGATGTGTGTGTCTGTAAATGACAGATAGTGGAGCGACACTGAGAACATGTGAAGTGTGATAAACTGGAGTGTTAATAAACTGAACAAGAGTCTGAAGCGACTATCTTATCATAACAGAGAGAGTGTGATATCTCGATGTGTTTGTGTGTAAGGGAACGCCAGGTTTATCTTTGTAAAGCACTTCCTGTTGAATGTGACGAGTCCAGTGGGATTGAAACATCTGTGCATGAACTGTGATTCATGGATCACCAGCAGAACTAATCTGATTTTACAAAGAAATCTTGTTCCATTCAGCTTCATGTTAACACCTTCAGAAGAGTAATTAAACTGTGTTTAGTTTTAGAACAGTTTTATGCTTAAATTGATGCTTAAAAGCACAAATATGCAGCAGAAACAAAGGCTGGTGATGTTGTTGTACGCAGTGGACGGCTGTGAACGCTCCACCTCTGAGAGATTCCAGTAAAACGCCCGTCCAGAGCCAGAAACTCCACAAACGGACATGATTTGCTGTTGGAAATCAAAGGCGGCGCTCACTTTCCCTGCATTGCGAATAGATTAGCAGTCGTTACTTTCCCCACGGCCGTTCGCCGTTTGAGCTGATGGAGTCCAGATGGGGGTCGAGAGCCATGGAGGCGTCTGGCAGCTTCACGCGACGCTCCAGAACCTTCAGCTGACTGATTCCTGAAACATCAACACGGTCTAAAATGCTGCAAATTACTTTTGACCTGATCTCTCAGAGTCTGTAGACCCTCAAACTAATAATTTTTATGAATTGTTTTAGAGGTTTGAATCAGTCCAACAGAAGTTTTGCTTAATCCTGACTGGATTCACAAAAAGGGTTTTGCTGTTATAAATTGTATTTTCATAAAATCCCAAATCAAAATAGGAGAAACTTAAGAACAAAAGTTCTTTATTGGCATCCATGAAGGGGAGAGTTCATCCAAATGAACATTTTGTCATCATTTACCTCACCCTCAAGTTGTTCCAAACTTGTATGAGTTTCTTTCTTCTGCTGAACGCAAAAGAAGATATTTTAAAGAATGTTGGTAACAGAACAGTTGACGGTAGAAATTGATTTCCATAGTATGGAAAAAAATACCATGGAAGTCATCCATAGTATCTATAAGTTTAAGTTTCTAACATCCATAAAACCTTTCTCTATAGTGGAAAAAGAGAGTATAAAAATTTTATTTTAAGAATTGTTCGCTGAAAAATTATTTGGAAGTAGATGGGTGGTTGATAAATAGGTAACTGGACAGATATTTAGATAGATAGATAGATAGATAGATAGATAGATAGATGGGTAGTTGGATGGATAGTTGGATAGATAGATAAATAGTTGGATAGGTGTTGGACAGTTGAATGAACCTCGTGTTATTGCTGTGAAACCCCCTTTTGCCATCTTTATTTTTAAGAGTGTTTTATAAAATGGTTGCAATAATAGTGTGTTTTCTTTATTATTTGGGTTTGACAATTGGGTTTCTAACTGAGTTAAACTGACGTGTTAAAATGATCATGTGCATGAGATTGCATCACATTTTTATGTGTATTTCTATTTTCTCCCCTTGTTGTCCAGGCTTCATTCGTGTGACAGATTCTCTTTAGAAACTGCGTGTTGATGGCTGTGTTTTTCTTTTGCAGGGATCTGAGCCATAACAAGTTACGCACGTTTCCTGAAGCGCTGCTCGCCAGCCTGCCGCAGCTCAGCGAAATGTGAGTGTGCTTTTTCGGGTTTTGTTTTATTTTCCCCTCAAATGTCATGGACGAAGTCTACATGTGTGACCGTTTGGTTTTATGTTCACAGAAAACTGAGTAACAACGAGTTCGAGTCGATTCCGGATTTGGGCCCAAACGCTGGAAACCTCAGTAGTCTGATTCTGTAAGTATAAAGCAATCATTATTTTGATTTTGACTTGCACTAAAGAGTGAAACATTGATCTGTCTGTTTGAGCGGCCCGACACCGATGGAGTGAGTTTGGGGGTCCACTAGTGGCATTTAATAAAGTTAGATTTAAGGTCAATTCAAATTTAAAAAAAAAAATTGTACATGTAGGATGCAGAACCCTTTTTCCCTTTAAAAATGTCACTTGATTCCCTACTGTAAAGTTCAGTTCATTCTGCAGGCATGAGTTTGTGTTTGAAAAGCTGGATCTGTATGAGTCAAAATAGTTTAAATCTGTTTTTAATCTTCATGTGAAATATTCCTGATTGTCTCATTCATTGCAGTGCTATTAGTGATTATTTACAGTCCTCCAGCAGATTCCATCTTCTTGAAAATGTGACACTTAAAATGACAGAATAATGAAATATTAAATTTCCCTGGAGGAGAGTGTCTGGAGTGAATTTCTGAGCAGTGTGAGCGTGTCAGTGCTGTGTGTGGTATTTTCTCTTGGACGCAGAGCACAGTTTGGCAGCGTTTGGTTGGTCTGTTGCCTGTGACGGCGCCTGTGTGGAGTATCATCTGAGTTGGAGCGCTTGGTGTTAAATACAACACTGTCCAGATACATCCGACTATAGTGCCACTCTCAAACAATTTTAACATCCAAAATGCTTTCATTTTTGATGAGTCGTGTGTACAGAATGACATTGGACTAGTTTTATGCTGGCTTGTCAAAATCTTGGCTGATAATTTTAAGTAGTTTAGTTTGAGGGTCAAGACTCAAGATGGATAGACATATAGTTAGATGGATAGATGGGTAGTCAATAGATAGATGGATAGTTCGATAATTAAATAGAGAGATGGTTGGATAGTTGAATCTATACAGATAATTTGGGAGATGGATGGTTGAATCTATATTGATTAATAGATGGTTGGATAGTTGAATCAATATAGATAGAGAGATGGTTTGGTAGTTGATTCAATATAAATAAATATAGATGATTGTATAGTTGAATCAATATAGATAGATAGAGATGGTTGTATAGTTGAATTGATATAGATAAATAGACATTGTTGTATAGTTGAATCGATATAGATAAAGAGATGGTTGTAGTTGAATCAAGATAGATAAATAGATAGAGATGGTTGTATAGTTGAATTGATATAGATAAATATAGATGATTGTATAGTTGAATCGATATAGATAAATAGACATTGTTGTATAGTTGAATCGATATAGATAAAGAGATGGTTGTAGTTGAATCAAGATAGATAAATAGATAGAGATGGTTGGATAGTTGAATCGATATAGGTAGAGAGATGGTTAAATAGTTGAATCACTATAGTTAAATAGAGATGTTAGATAGTTGATTTGATATAAATAGAGAGATGGTTGGATAGTTGAAGCGATATAGATAAATAGATAGATATTGGTTGGATAGTTGAATCGATATAAATAAAGAGATGTTTGGATATTTGAATCGATAATGATATTGATTCGATATAGATAGAGAGATGGTTGAATAGTTGAATCACTATAGTTAAATAGAGATGTTAGTTGAATTGATATAAATAGAGAGATGGTTGGATATTTGAATCGTTAATGATAAATAGATAGAGAGATGGTTGAATAGTTGAATCGATATTGATATTGATTTGATTTAGATAGAGAGATGGTTGGATAGTTGAATTGAATTTTAAGTTCCTATGCGGTTGATAGGGTGTTCTGAGTGGTTTAAAAAGTAATGCAGTGTTTCAGAACATGCAGCAAATGGTGTAAAACAGGCACTATCAAAGCTCAGTCCTTCAATCCGACGATCAAATTTTCCAGCTAATTACTCTCGAGCAGTGGCTTCATATGGCTCTTTAATTGTTCAAGGCCATACATTCCTGTGAAACGGCTGAATTAATTGAGGTGATGGCGAGCGAATTACTCCCAGCTGTGGAGCTGATGCCGTTTGTTTTTGGTGGGCTGAAGGGTCAAAGACGAGAGACGCTCAGTCTGAGAGACTGTTTGAATAAGAGGCACAAGCTATACGATACCCCAGACCCCCGTACAGCTCTCTCGCTCACTCTCTCTCACTCTCTCCAATATGCAACAGTAGAACTGTGTCAACTGCATTTATGCTGTGCTAGATATATTAGTGTGTTTATCTATGCTTTATTTACACTTGAGAACAACAAAAGTATGCATAATGGCACATTCCAAACCAGCAGAGATGGTGATTCGTGTGTCGCTCGTCCAATCGTAGTAGAGCCTGTTAGTTTGAATGTTTTTAGACATATGACTGAGTTGTGAGTTTGTTGGTTTATATCATCTAGTTTCAAACAAAAAGAGAAAATGAGAAACATCTTTTTGGATAAAAGCGTTCTGTGAAATCAGTTTGTTTTTCCCAAATTCATTAAAATTTTCTCAATTCCATTTTAATGGTTAAAATATGTTTTAGCACTGAAAAAGCATGTCTAAATTTTAATTGAACGATAATAGGGCCCTTTGAAATGTTTTATATCACGATTTGATTCATTGCATAGCCCTACTTTTGATTTAATCACATCAAAATCCATAACATTATGTTGACAATTCTATTTTTATGATTTGAATTCATTGATCCTGTCTGCATTTGCCACATTGTGGAAATTAAAAGGTTCTGTTAATGCATAAATGTACATTAAATAATTATAAAACACTTAAGTGATTGCATTACCTAAAAATAGACTACATTGAAAATCCAAAAGTTTTCCATCGAGTTTGCAGATGCAATCACTGTATGAAGTGCTGATGTGAAATGATTTGGTTCAGTTGCTCATTAACGTGCTGCTTTACAGCATGAGGAAAATATGTTGAAACTGAGTTGAAGTTAATGTGTTTCAGACTTTGTGTGAGCTCTTCTCTGCTCATCTCAGAGCCAAATTCACTTTTTTCCCTTTAGTCTCATCTGCCAGAAACACACACACTGGCGGTGTGGAAAGTGTCTGCGTTGTGAAATTCAGCGAGCGTCTAATAACTCTCATAACGCGCTGACGTGCCAAACATTCGCAGCGCTGCTTTCACAATCCTCTTTATGTGGAAACAATCTCACCGTGAGCGTTTTTCATAGAACGTGTCATATATAACGTGTTTGTCGTTTAGCTCGCAGCGCTAAAAATACCCCAGGCCGTTCAGACTCTGATTTAACTAACGGCGTGTAACAACCTTATTTGCCGAAAATTGGTTGAACAAATTTGAGGTGTGTGGCAAAAGGACACAATGAGACGCTTGTTTGTCTGAACGCTGAGGAGGAGGGCGAGATAAAACACACACACACACACACACACACACACACACATGCTCTCAGCAGATGTTGAAGACACACAGAGAGTGTGTCTGGTTATTTTATGGCTGTTCATGAGGAATTGCACTGAGGTAATAAACAGGAACTAGAATCGAGCCTGACATTCCTCAGGCAAACACATCTTTGTTGTTGTTTTCTCAATCTGAGGGAAAACCTAAATTTTTAAAACGGAAAAAAAAGAGGTTTTTATGGTCATACTCATAAATGAGCTGTTCGACATTCCTCTCGACTTCCTTGTTTTTGCGTTGGATTCTTCATTCACACGTCTGTCTCTCCAGAGGATCTGCTCCGGCACGTCCCGTCTTATCTGTCTTGCTCTCTCAACACCTTTGACTCATTCCCCCTTCGCTTCACAAAAGCACAGACTTCCCATCATGCCTCTGTGCGCCGCTCAACAACACGATTTAATGCCTTGATTTTTCTGAAAGGTGTTTGTTTTTCACCGTGGGCTTTTCTTAAACGAGGGCGAGGAATATTAGAGGTTCAGATTTCTGCCTTGAGCTGAAGATGAGAAACAGAAATGTCAGGCAGTTGAGAGTTGAATTTGTGTTTTTTATGGTTTTAGGGTTTACTAATTGTATGGTTAATAAATAATATAAAATTAATACAATATAATTAATAAAGTATTTAAAAGATACCATTAAATCTGTTCAATCTTCATGGCGTTTCTACATTTAATTAACAGGAAAATGTGCAAATGTATCTGTTTATCCGCACGGATGTTTCTTGTCTCTTCACTAATTAAGCGTCTTCAGGGCGTTTAAGATAACTTTTGTTTGTTTTTGTTTGATTTAAGACCTTTTAAACCAGTTTAAGCCATGTAATGACTAGTGTAAGCTCTTTTTAGACTAGTTTAATCTTTACAATTAGTTTGAACTTTATGACTAGATTATGTGCTCTTAAACTACTTCATGGTCATTTAGACTAGTATGTTTCACAATTAGTTTAAACTTCATGAACAGATTATGCTCTGTTGTACTAGTTCAGCGGTTCTCAATTCCAGTCCTCGCGCCCCACCGCTCTGCATATTTTGCATGTCTCTCTTAGTTAACACACCTGATTCAAATAACCAGCTCATTAGAAGTGAACTCCGTGCAGGAACTGTGTTCCGATTGACATGGTCCCTGCACAGTGTTCATTGCTCCCTACTCCCTGAGCGGGGGAAATCTGTTTACTACACTTCGAAACATTCATTCACATATTTGCGCTACGCCACCGCATGCAGCGTCTTCACACGCAGATGAAACTTACTAGAGAAGTGTGACATAAATGCATCTGTAAATAAATACATTTTAAATTTACGCCTCGAACGCTTTAATGACCTTCAGATGCAACATATACACTCGCTTCGAACTAATGAATAATGGTGGAATATCCTGTGATGTCCACTTCGAAGGGCAGTAACGTTGGAATAGAACAAACGTCTGAAGCGATACGTGAAACACACAAAATATGCAGAGCGGTGGGGCTGAGGACTGGAATTGAGAACCGCTGTACTAGTTTATGGTCCTTTAGACTAGTCTAAGCTTTTTTTTTAGACTAGTTTATGGTCCTTTAGACTAGTCTAAGCTTTTTTTTAGACTAATTTATGGCCCTTTAGACTAGTTTAAGCTTTACGATTAAGACAAGTCTATGCTCCTTTAGA
This sequence comes from Garra rufa, assembly GCF_049309525.1. Classification (NCBI taxonomy): domain Eukaryota; kingdom Metazoa; phylum Chordata; class Actinopteri; order Cypriniformes; family Cyprinidae; genus Garra; species Garra rufa. The sequence goes on from NC_133364.1 coordinate 2,557,249, forward strand.
CTAGTTTAAGCTTTTTTTTTTTTTTAGATTAGTTTATGGTCCTTTAGACTAGTATAAGTTTTACAGTTAGTTTAAACTTTATGACTAGATTATGCTCTGTTATACTAGTTTATAATCCTTTAAACTAGTTTAAGTTTTAGGCTAGTTTATGGTTCCTAAGACTAGCTTTAGCTCCTTTAGACGAGTTTGAGCTTCTTTAGACTAGTTTAAGCTTTACAATTGACAAGTTTATGCTCCTTTAGATTAGTTTAAACTTTTTTTTAGATTAGTTTATGGTTCTTTAGACTAGTTTATGGTCCTTTAGACTAGTCTAAGCTTTTTTTAGACTAGTTTATGGCCCTTTAGACTAGTCTAAGCTTTTTTTTAGACTAGTTTATGGCCCTTTAGACTTGTTTAAGCTTTACGATTAAGACAAGTCTATGCTCCTTTAGACTAGTATAAGTTTTACAGTTAGTTTAAACTTTATGACTAGATTATGCTCTGTTATACTAGTTTATAATCCTTTAAACTAGTTTAAGTTTTAGGCTAGTTTATGGTTCCTAAGACTAGCTTTAGCTCCTTTAGACGAGTTTGAGCTTCTTTAGACTAGTTTAAGCTTTACAATTGACAAGTTTATGCTCCTTTAGATTAGTTTAAACTTTTTTTTTAGATTAGTTTATGGTTCTTTAGACTAGTTTATGGTCCTTTAGACTAGTCTAAGATTTTTTTAGACTAGTTTATGGCCCTTTAGACTAGTCTAAGCTTTTTTTAGACTAGTTTATGGCCCTTTAGACTAGTTTAAGCTTTACGATTAAGACTAGTCTATGCTCCTATAGACTAGTTTAAGCTTTTATCTTTTTTTTTTTTTTGATTAGTTTATGGTCCTTTAGACTAGTATAAGTTTTACAGTTAGTTTAAACTTTATGACTAGATTATGCTCTGTTATACTAGTTTATAATCCTTTAAACTAGTTTAAGTTTTAGGCTAGTTTATGGTTCCTAAGACTAGCTTTAGCTCCTTAAGACGAGTTTGAGCTTCTTTAGGCTAGTTTAAGCTTTACAATTGACTAGTTTATGCTAATTTAGATTAGTTTAAACTTTTTTTAGATTAGTTTATGGTTCTTTAGACTAGTTTATGCTCCTTTAGACTAGTTTAAGCTTTTTTTTTCTTTTTTTTTGATTAGTTTATGGTCCTTTAGACTAGTATAAGTTTTACAGTTAGTTTAAACTTTATGACTAGATTATGCTCTGTTATACTAGTTTATAATCCTTTAAACTAGTTTAAGTTTTAGGCTAGTTTATGGTTCCTAAGACTAGCTTTAGCTCCTTTAGACGAGTTTGAGCTTCTTTAGGCTAGTTTAAGCTTTACAATTGACTAGTTTATGCTCCTTTAGACTAGTTTAAACTTTTTTTAGATTAGTTTATGGTCCTTTAGACTAGTATAAGTTTTACAGTTAGTTTAAACTTTATGACTAGATTATGCTCTGTTATACTAGTTTATAATCCTTTAAACTAGTTTAAGTTTTAGGCTAGTTTATGGTTCCTAAGACTAGCTTTAGCTCCTTTAGACGAGTTTGAGCTTCTTTAGACTAGTTTAAGCTTTACAATTGACAAGTTTATGCTCCTTTAGATTAGTTTAAACTTTTTTTTTAGATTAGTTTATGGTTCTTTAGACTAGTTTATGGTCCTTTAGACTAGTCTAAGATTTTTTTAGACTAGTTTATGGCCCTTTAGACTAGTCTAAGCTTTTTTTACACTAGTTTATGGCCCTTTAGACTAGTTTAAACTTTTTTTAGATTAGTTTATGGTCCTTTAGACTAGTCCAAGATTTTTTTAGACTAGTTTATGGCCCTTTTGACTAGTTTAAGCTTTACGATTAAGACTAGTCTATGCTCCTTTTAGTCTATTACTACTTTATGTTCCTTTAGACTAGTATAAGTTTTACAGTTAGTTTAAACCTTATGACTAGATTATGCTTTGTTATACTAGTTTATGATCCTTTAGACTAGTTTGAGCTTCTTTAGACTAGTTTAAGCTTTACAATTGACTAGTTTATGCTCCTTTAGGTTAGTTTAAACTTTTTTAGATTAGTTTATGGTTCTTTAGACTAGTTTATGGTCCTTTAGACTAGTTTAAGTTTTTTTAGGCTAGTTTATGTTTCCTTGGACTAGTTTTTGCTCCTTTAGACTAGTTTAAGCTTTTTTTAGATTAGTTTATAATCCTTTAGAGTAGTTTAAGTTTTACAATTAGGACCATTTTTCGCTGCTTTAGACTAGTTTAAGCTTTTTTTTTTAGATTAGTTTATGCTCCTTTAGACCAGTTTAAGGTTTAGGCTTAAGACTAGATTATGCTCCTTTAGAGTAGTTTAAGCTTTACGATTAAGACTAGGTTATGGTCTTTAGACTAAGTTTGTAAGTTCTTGAAAACGTTATTGGAGATGATTTTCAGCGTGTTTACCTGCACAGATGTTTTCGTCTGTTGACAAATGAAGTATCTTCGGTGAGCGTTTCTGATCACACATATGTGCCGTGTCGTCATTTGTGTTTATGTTGAGTTACGCTCAATTTCACCTGTATAAACACAAACCAAATGTGTGTCTGTCAGAAGGGTTAGACCTGCGATTGCAGGGAATGTTTTCAGCGTGTCCGACACACAAAGGCGGCTCTGTGCCCTCCGTGTTTCTAACACAAGCAGCTCCCGCACTGCAATTTAGGAGGCGTGCAGCTCGGGAAATTGCTGGGCTCGTCAGTGGCGCTTTCACTGAGGGAATGGGCTTCATCATCCGCGTAATTGGCAGGGTTTTTTTGTTGTTGTTTAAATACCTTGTTAGTAATTACCTTATAAACCAAATAACACACTTCTGAACCCAGCGGCTGTTTTGAGCTGTTGTGAGGCGTGCAGTGACGCTCTTCACCTGTGCGCTGAATCTGCTTTCTAATATGACTGTGCTTGTGTTTTCAGAGCAAACAACAGGATCTCAAGGATCTCGGCAGATCGGCTCAGTTCGCTGGTCGCCCTGGAGACGCTGGACCTTAGCAATAACAATATTATGGAGGTTCGCTCCGGGGCTTTTCCTCCTCTTCCTCTGAAAAACCTGTGAGTCCTTCTTCTGTTCTCATCTGACCTGCTTTCTAGAAACCTCCAGGAGTCTCACGTCAACTTACTCATTAGTGCTCACTGTGAGCTTTCAGACTAGTTTAAACTCTTTTAGACTAGTTTAAGCCTTTTTAGACTAGTTCATGCTTTGTTAGACTACTTTAAGTTCTTTTTTAGACGACTCTATGCTCATTTAGACTAGTTTAAGCTCTTTTAGACTAGTTTAAGCCTTTTTAGACTAGTTTAAGCCTTTTTAGACTAGTTTTTTGCTTTGTTAGACTACTTTAAGTTCTTTTTTAGACGACTCTATGCTCATTTAGACTAGTTTAAGCTCTTTTAGACTAGTTTAAGCCTTTTTAGACTAGTTTAAGCCTTTTTAGACTAGTTTTTTGCTTTGTTAGACTACTTTAAGTTCTTTTTTAGACGACTCTATGCTCATTTAGACTAGTTTAAGCTCTTTTAGACTAGTTTAAGCCTTTTTAGACTAGTTTAAGCCTTTTTAGACTAGTTTTTTGCTTTGTTAGACTACTTTAAGTTCTTTTTTAGACGACTCTATGCTCATTTAGACTAGTTTAAGCTCTTTTAGACTAGTTTAAGCCTTTTTAGACTAGTTTAAGCCTTTTTAGACTTGTTTTTTGCTTTGTTAGACTACTTAAATTTCTTTTTTAGACTACTCTATGCTCATTTAAACTAGTTTAAGCTCTTTTAGACTAGTTTAAGCCTTTTTAGACTAGTTTATGCTTTGTTAGACTACTTTAAGTTCTTTTTTAGACGACTCTATGCTCATTTAGACTAGTTTAAGCTCTTTTAGACTAGTTTAAGCCTTTTTAGACTAGTTCATGCTTTGTTAGACTACTTTAAGTTCTTTTTTAGACTACTCTATGCTCCTTTAGACTATTTTAAGCTCTTTTAGACTAGTTTATTTTCCTTTAGACTTAAAAGTAGTTTGTTTTTAAACATTTTTTTAATTTAAGCCTTTCTTTGAAATTAGTTTAAGTACAGTTTAGTCTAGTTTGTTTGTTTGTTTGTTTAAGCTCTGTTAGGCTAGTTTGACCTTTCTAAAGACTTAACTCACAAATAGATTAAACCTTTTTTTTTTTTTTACAGATTAGTTTAGGCTCTTTTAGAACAGTTTTAAGTTTTTCAATTACTTTTTTTAGAGTTGTTTATGCTCCATTAGACTAGTCTAAGCTCCTTTAGACTTAAAAATAGTTTGTTTTTAAACTAGTTGTTTAATTTAAGATCTTTTTTAAACTAGTTTAAGTACAATTTAGTCTAGTTTGTTTATTTATTTAAGCTCTGTTAGGCTAGTTTGAGCTTTCTAAAGACTAGTTCAAGCTATTAATATTGTTGCTTTCTTTTTAGACTAGTTTGAGCTTTATAATTAGATTAAACTTTTTATGCTCCTATAGACTAGTTTAAGCACATTTTTAAAACTCATTTATTGTTTTTTAACTGGTTTGTTTTTTCCATTTTAAAGTTAAATTTAAGCTCTTTTTACACTAGTTTGGTTTTTTTAAGTCTTGTTTATAATTTTTTTAAATTTAAGCTTTTTTTATTTTAGAGTGAATAGTTTAAGCTGTTCAAATATACCATGTTTTAGCTTAGTTTAAGCTCTTATGTGACTCCGTAAAATAATTTATTGTCTATTTCAAGATCTATCAGATGTTTCATTGTGTCATGCATCTGTGTTTGAATCGTGTGTTTCTGCAGGTTGATGAACAATAATCGTATCTCCACGCTGGAGCACGGCTGCTTCAGTAATCTCTCCAGCTCGCTGCTGGTGATAAAACTCAACAAAAACCGCCTGAGCTCCATCCCACCCAAGATCTTCTCGCTGCCGCACCTGCAGCACCTGTAAGTGACGCTCTCACATTCGAGTGGACCACACATGCATGCCTATCCTTGACCGTTGTGCTTGTGATTGACAGAGAGCTGAGCAGGAACCGTGTGCGGCGCATCGAGGGTCTGACGTTTCACGGGCTGCACGGCCTGCGCTCGTTGAAGATCCAGAGGAACGGCATCACGCGCCTCATGGACGGCGCTTTCTGGGGTCTGAGCAACATGGAAGTCCTGTGAGTAGACAAGTCCTACTCATGACGAGCTCTCGTTAAATCCAGAACTGGTGTGTGACGTTTGTGTGTTTGTGAGCAGGCAGCTGGAGTACAATAACCTGACGGAGGTGAGCAAAGGCTGGCTCTACGGACTCCTAACGCTGCAGCAGCTCCATCTGTCACACAACACCATCATCCGCATCAAACCCGACGCATGGGAGTTCTGCCAGAAACTCGCTGAGCTGTAAGTCTACTTCACTCTCAAAGATACTCTCTTCCGAACCTGTCCCATCATGCCTTAGCTAGCGCCGGGCAGGAAATGGGAAACATGTTGCTCTTTTGCGGTTGTTTTTCAAACCTGAGTTTGAAAAATCAAAAAATCAACAGTTTTCAAATCAAAACTGTTGTGAATTTGACAAATAAAACTGTCTTTGTGTCTTTTTTTTAACGGAAAGTAATACTTTAATTCATCAAGGATGCATTAAATTGATCAAAAGTGACAGTAAAGACATTTATAAAGTTATAAATAATTTTTATTTCAAATAAATGCTTTCTATTCATCTGTGAATCCTGAAAAATAAAATGTGTGTTGAAATGTTTATTGAGCAAATTGGCATATTAAAATGATTTCTGAAGGATCATGCTGAAATAATACTGAAAATTCAGCTTTGATAGAAGTAAATGACACGTTTACAGATATTCACATAGAACACAGCTATTTTAAGTAGTACAAATATTTTTGTGTTTTCTGTTGTCTGTCTTTCTTTCATTGTTCTGTTTGATAAGTTATATGGAGACTGAAGATGGTAGATTTTATGGATGTGTTTCTGGGTATTAAAGTAGAGTTTTGAGCATACAATGAATGTGTTCATAGGAAAGAATTTTTTATTTGTTCATTTATAAGTAAGTGATTCACAAGTAAAGAACAGCACGATGTGCGATTAATCCTTCAGTCGCATTCATTCATATGAGATGATGTTTAAAGCGCTGTATTGTTGAATGCTTCACTTAATATTTTCCTTGTCTGTATGTCAGCGATCTGAGTTGGAACCAGTTGAGCCGTTTGGAGGAAGGCAGTTTTGTCGGACTCAGCGTCCTCGAGCAGCTCCACATCGGAAACAACCGCATCAGTTTCATCGCTGACGGAGCGTTTCGAGGCCTCGCCAACCTGCAAGCGCTGTGAGTAGTCACTTCCATGTTTATGATATGAACTACCTGTTTTTGCGGTTTAGTTTTGATAAATTGTCTTGGTTGGACATCAAACTCTTCAGAAAAGCAGAAAAAAAGTTTTATATGATACGAGTCCTCTATATAGTCAAGAAATAGTCAGAAAATCCATTTTAATAAATGCACAAGGTTATTTTGCATTTAGACAGAATCTAAAAAAGTTTGCACATGTGTTTTATGTTTTATATCATATTTGATCATCAGGCTTTTATGGCTCATATAGTCTGATATAGGGAGAAAATTTTGGCTCAGACTCAAAATGAGCAAAAACATACAATTTGGTGCAGATGCTGATATTTATATGATGACATTCTGATGCTTGTCATGTAAATCAATGAGATCTTTATAACTGTATAGCAGATACTTACATAGATTGGTTGGTTTGTGTCAGTATCAGGATTTGTTCTGGTTGTTCTGCTGCTTTTAGTGTATCATTTGGTGGCAGCAGCTTTACGACTCTTTCTTGACGTGTTTTCTGGGTGTGGATTTTAACAGTGTGGTTTCTCTGATTTCTCGCCCTTTCCAGAGATCTGAAGTATAATGAGATCTCGTGGACCATCGAGGACATGAATGGGCCTTTCTCTGCTCTGGACAATTTAAGGAAACTGTGAGTGATCTTACTTGGTTATTCATTATTTACGATATGTGACCCTGGACCACAAAACCAGTCTTAAGTCGCTGGGATATATTTGTAGCAATAGCCAAAAAGACATTGTATGGGTCAAAATTATTGATTTTTCTTTTATGTCAAAAATCATTAGGATATTAAGTAAGGATCATGTTCCATGAAGATTTTTTGTAAAATTCCTACTGTAAACCTATCAAAATGTAATTTTTGATTAGTAATATGCATTGTTAAGAACTTAATTTGGACAACTTTAAAGGTGATTTTCTCAGGATTTTGATTTTTTTGCACCCTTAGATTCCAGATTTTCCAATAGATGTATCTCGGCCAAATATTGTCCTATCCTAACAAACCATATATCAATAGAAAGCTTATTTATTGAGCTTTCATATGATGTATATATCTCAGTTTTGTCAAAATTTTACCTTATGACTGGTTTTGTGGTCCAGGGTCACATATTATGTACGTTTTAGAGCTCAATTTAGTCAATTTTAACGCATTTGACATACAGACCTGTATGTTGAACATCATGTAGGGCGACAACTGACTGCATGATTAGAATGCAGTTTTATGAGCCTAAAATTCAAGATAGGAGTGCCAAAAATGACCTATAAAACAAACTGTATAGTTTAGAAATCTCAAACCAATATCCGCACCATTGCAAATGTGATACTGATTTAATACAGTTCAATAAACAAGTTAATTTTGTTACATTGTAGATGTAATGACTTTTGCTGATTTTTGCAAATATAAAATTGACAGCAGAACTGCTGAGCATCTCCTAGAAACACACAGTGGTGATTCATTACTGAATGAATCCACAGTTTTGAACAAATCAAATGAGTCAATGATTCAGTGATTCATTTATTAGGACAGTCACTTAAAATGAATCAGCCTTTTGAGCAAATTCAATGACTCATTCACTTGTTTCATTTCTAAATGAATTGGTTGTATGAACGATTCAATGACTCGCTCATTAAGACCTAGTAATTGATTCACTTGCTCTAAATACGTTCAGTATGATTGCATAGAAGCAAACACTGTCCTGAAACCATTTGTTTCTCTGTTTCTCAAGGTTCCTCCAAGGCAATCGTATCCGATCCGTCACCAGGAAGTCCTTCACAGGCCTGGACATGCTGGAGCAGCTGTGAGAGTCCCTTTCAGACCTCAAGCGTTTGATGATGACGATGTGTGTTTGTTCGTTTCCTAAACGTCTTTTCTGTCCTCACATCACAGGGACCTGAGCAACAACGCCATCATGTCGGTTCAAGCCAACGCGTTCTCTCAGATGAAGAAGCTCACAGAGCTGTACGTATGAATCTCTGCTCCTCCTTTACATTTGCTCATGAACCTGTAGCGATTATATTTACATGTCTTCCACCCATCAGGCACCTGAACACGTCCAGCCTGCTGTGCGACTGCCAGCTCAAGTGGTTTTCTCCATGGGTGGCCGAACATGCTTTCCTTCCTCTGGTGAACGCCAGCTGCGCCCATCCACATCTGCTGAAGGGCAAAAGCGTCTTCGCCGTCGCCCAGGATGAGTTTGTGTGCGGTGAGTGGGCGAGTTTCAGCCGGTGCTCCGGTTCATTTAGGCTCGTTTTTTAAAATATCTTATTCGTGAATCCGTTTCCTGAAACTGCATAGAAGCACTTCTGTTCATATTTTCAATCAAAACTGTTGTGAATTTAACAAATAAAACCGTGTTTGTGTCTTTTTTTTTTTAATAAATGAATACTTTTATTCATCAAGGATGCATTAAATTGATCAAAACTGACAGTAAAGACATTTATAAAGTTATAATTTTTATTTCAAATAAATGCTGTTCTTTTGAACTTTCTATTCATCTGTGAATCCTGAAAAATAAAATGTATGTTGAAATGTTTCTTGAGCAGCAAAACGGCATATTAGTATGATTTCTGAAGGATCATGCTGAAATAATACTGAAAATTCAGCTTTGATCACAGAAATAAATGACACGTTAACAGATATTCACGTAAAACACAGCTATTTTAAATAGTAAAGATATTTCACAATATTACTGTTTTTATTCTATTTTTAATGAAAAAAAATGCAACTTTGGTGAGCAGAAGAGGCTTCTTTTAGAAACATTTTGAATGGTAGCATATGCACTAAAAACTGAAATTAAACCGAAACACAAAACATAATCAAAACAATTCATATTTGACATTTTTGTGCTTTTGCAGATGATTTCCCCAAACCCCAGATCACCGTCCAGCCCGAGACGCAATCAGCCATCAAAGGCACCAACGTGACGTTCGTCTGCTCGGCAGCCAGTTCCAGCGACTCCCCGATGACCTTCGCCTGGAAGAAAGACAATGAGATCCTGAACGACGCTGAGATCCATAACCAGGCTCATCTGCGTTCTCAGGTCGGCGAGGTCACAGAGTACACGACCACACTACAGCTGCGCAACGTGGAGTTCACTAGTGAGGGCAAATATCAGTGCGTCATCTCCAACCACTTCGGCTCCTCGTACTCCACCAAAGCCAAACTCACCGTCCACAGTAAGTATTCAGCCCAAATAAACTCTGAATCTGTTTAATAACCTACTGTTTTACCCTCGTAATGCATTCAAAATCTCTTGTCATTTCACATTTCGTGTCCGTTTGGACTCAAGAATCATTTTTTTTAAACAGTCAAAACTGACATATTAAATGGTTATATCTCTTAAAAAATAATTGTCAAAAAAAAAATCTGAAAAAACTATGTATTTTTTATAAATATTTTACCTCCTTGTCATCCAAGATGTTCATGTATTTCTTTCTTCAGTTGTAAAGAAATTGAGGAAATTTGAGGAAAACATTTCAGGATTTCTATGGTGCCCCCGAGGTTGAACGTCCAAAATGCAGCTACAAAGGGCTCTAAACGATCCCAGCTGAGGAATAGAGGGCCTTATCTAGCAAAACGATCGGTTATTTTCTAAAAGAAATTACAATTTATATTAGGGTTGCAAAAAGGTGAAAAATGTCCAGTAAATTTCACAGGGTTTCCGCGGGGTCTTAAAAAGTCTAAAATTTAAAAATCTAAATTTTAGGCCTTAAAAAGTCTTAAATTCGCTGTTCTAGGTCTTAAATAATTTTACACAGGTCTTATTTTCCCGATGTCCATGTAACGCTACCTCTAATGCTCATCTAAATTCTCTTTCTGTTGTTTCCGTGATGTTGTAGTTCTTTATTTCACTATTCCAAATATAAATTGCTGAATTTAAACTACAAATGAGACCAGCATGCAATAGCCAATCAGCTTTCTGTTATTGGCGCGAGTCTCTCTCGGATTGTACCGCAGAAGTCAAATGGATTTAATTTTTTAGCTATGAGGAAGTGCAAGTTTAGCGATACTGGGCTTGGAAAAACTGAATATAGGGCTTGGCTAAGGCCAGTTGCTAACAACTGTAGATGTTTTTTTCCCTCTGTGGAAGTTACTGCGTCTTCAGACAGAATCGCAGTATTTATATAACATTTCTAATATATATATTTATAAATCAATAAATGTATTTAAAACATTAATCTCACTTTTAATTTTGCAGTGTAAATTATGTAATCTCACTGCTAACAGACATTTAGAATTTATTGATAAATTCATAAAATAAATTTCAAAGGTACGCATACATTTCAAAAGTAAAAAAAAAAAAAAAATCGCTTCAGAATTTTTTTTTTTTACATCAGATATTTCTAGTGGTACTTTTATGGGGATATTTTGTGTGGAATAGTATCTGCTGATATGGAAAGTTCACTGTTTATCGTAGTAATAAATTTAATTTATGACAGCCATGAAATTTTGTTTACTTTTTACATTAAACACATTAAGTATCACATATGCATGTAATATAATACCTATTTCCATTACAGGTTTAGGTCTTAAATTTCATATAAGGTGGTATTAAAAAGGTCTTAAAAAGTCTTAAATTTCAATTGTTCATATCTGCAGAAACCCTGATTTCAGAAACATTCCAGAAATTTTAGAAACTTTCCAGGACTTTTTTTTAAAGACTTTCAGGGATTTTTGGAAAGTTTCCAGAAATTTACCGGAAATTTTCCACGCCTTTGCTATACCCTAACTGTCATGAACCAGAATATACAGAGTTCACGCAAAGCAGGACAAGACGAGCATTTGTGGTTAAAAGGGATATATATTTTGTCAATTTCAGAAAATAGCTGATCGTTTTGCTAGATAAGACTCAGTTTCTCAGCTGGGATCATTTAGAGCCATTTGAAGCTGCATTTTGAAAGTTCAAACTCACGGGCACCACAGAAGTCCACTATATGGAGAAAATTCCAGAAACGTTTTCCTCAAAAATCTATTTCTTTACGACTGAAGAAAGACTTGAACATCTAAATTTTTGCTCTGAAACTGAACAACTCCTTTAATTGATTTCTTTTAGTTTGTGAAAACAATTCCTAATCTGTCTAATTCCTAATCCGCAGTGCTGCCGTACTTCACCAAAATGCCGATGGATCTGACGATCCGCGCCGGAGCCACCGCTCGACTGGAGTGCGCCGCCAGTGGACATCCGTCCCCTCAGATCGCCTGGCAGAAAGACGGCGGGACGGATTTCCCTGCGGCCCGCGAACGCCGGATGCACGTCATGCCGAGAGACGACGTGTTCTTCATCGTGGACGTGAAGACGGAAGACGTCGGCGTGTACAGCTGCACTGCACAAAACACGGCCGGCGCCATCTCTGCTAACGCTACACTAACAGTGCTGGGTAAGAGTATGCATGCGTTTGTCAGAAGTGATCAGAGTGAAATTACTAGAGATGCACCAAAATAAAAAATTTTACTTAACTAAAATTAAAGATTTAATTTAGCTGAAAACTGAGTTTCCCTCCCTCCTTAACATTCTGTGTCTTCTAATACATGCATAAAATATTTTTGTATAATTTTGTTTATTATATAAAAAAATATTTTTTTTTATATAGAGATGTGTCAACACAACATTTGAAAACACATGTATGGAATTTAGTGATGCACCAAAATAACAATTTTTGCTGAACTAAAATTAAAGATTTAATACAATTTAAGAGTTTCCCTTCCTTCTAAACGTCCTGTGTCTTCTAATACATGCATAAAATATTTTGATATTTTTCAAAATATAAAAAAAAATATATATATATAAAGATGCGTCAAAACCACATTAAAAAAACACATGTATTGTTTGTATTTAGTGATGCACCAAAATATTTGACTAAAATTAAAGATTTAATTTAGATGAAAACTGAGTAACCCTCCCTCCTAAACCTCCTAAATGTAAACTTGTTTTCTAATACATGCATTAAATATATTGATATTTTTTGTTTATAATATTAAAAAATTATAATTTTCTTTTCTCTATATTTTTTTTTTCTTTATATTCTTTATATTTTTTTCTAATACATGCATTAAATATATTGATATTTTTTGTTTATAATATTAAAAAATTATAATTTTCTTTTCTCTATATTTTTTTTTTCTTTATATTCTTTATATTTTTTTCTAATACATGCATTAAATATATTGATATTTTTTGTTTATAATATTAAAAAATTATAATTTTCTTTTCTCTATATTTTTTTTCTTTTTTTCTTTTTCTTTATATTCTTTATATTGTTTTCTAATACATGCATTAAATATATTGATATTTTTTGTTTATAATATTAAAAAATTATAATTTTCTTTTCTCTATATTTTTTTTCTTTTTTTTCTTTTTTTTCTTTATATTCTTTATATTTTTTTCTAATACATGCATTAAATATATTGATATTTTTGTTTATAATATTAAAAAATTATAATTTTCTTTTCTTTATATTTTTTTTCTTTTTTTATTTTTCTTTATATTCTTTATATTTTTTTCTAATACATGCATTAAATATATTGATATTTTTTGTTTATAATATTAAAAAATTATAATTTTCTTTTCTTTATATATATTTTTTTATTATATAGAGATGTCAACACCACATAAAAAAAACACATGTATTGTTTGAATTTCGTGGGGAAAATTGACAGCTGTGACTTTTGCATATCAAAAGTGAAAAATCACAAATATCATGGAGATTATTATTTTATTATTATTATTATAGATTATTAAATTATTATTTGATGGGAGGTGCTACAAATAATGTTTCATGAAGCTTTATTAATGCAGCAGCATAGTTGAAATGGAAACGAATCAATGTTATGAGAATTTCAGTTCTGGCTGAACTCCTTTTTTGTTTAATCTGACTGCATCCATGTGTGGTTTTTTTTCTGAAATGTCATGGAATAATGTCCCGTTGCTCCTGCAGAGACGCCGTCGTTCCTGCGTCCGCTGATGGACCGTACGGTGGTGAAGGGTGAGACGGCGGTGCTGCAGTGTATCGCGGGCGGCAGTCCTCCTCCCCGACTCAACTGGACCAAAGATGACAGCCCGCTGCAGGTGACTGAGCGCCACTTCTTCGCTGCAGGAAACCAGCTGCTGATCATCGTGGACGCCGCGGATGGAGATGCAGGAACTTACACGTGTGAGATGTCCAACCCGTTGGGCACGGAGCGAGGGAACGTACGCTTGGCCGTCCTGCCTAACCCGAATTGCGACTCGGGGCCAGCGGGTGGTGGAGTGCTGGGGTCTGCTGCAGGCAGGGGTCCGGAGGAGGACGGGTGGACCACGGTGGGGATTGTCATCATCGCTGTGGTGTGCTGCGTGGTTGGAACCTCACTTGTGTGGGTCGTGATTATTTACCACACGCGCCGACGCAACGAGGACTGCAGCGTCACCAACACAGGTCCGTCCTGACCCGACATTGTTTGTATTAATGAATCTGTGATGGTTAACGCTGCTAACCTTGGTTTTCTCTCATGTTTAGATGAGACTAATCTCCCGGCGGATATTCCCAGTTACCTTTCGTCTCAAGGAACGCTAGCGGAGCGTCAGGATGGGTACATGGCGTCTGAGAGCGGCAGCAGCCATCAGTACATCAGCTCCTCCATGGGGGGATTTTACATGCCGCCCAAAGACATGAACAGTAAGACATGACTGCCAATGTTACTATATGCACAGAAATGCACGAAAAAATTTAAATCTGTGAAAATCTACAGTTAAAAGTTCTGGTTGCCTAATCACGGCATGGATGCACTCAAATAAAAATCAACAGAAATTTTTGGTAAAAAAATTAAGTAGTTAAAGTACTGTAATTGCTGAAATCTGTTTGTTTTTTTCTTAGTAATGTACTAACCAGGGTTATTATACTTAAGTAAAACCTAAAATGTTGTTCAAATAACTTAAAAATAAAATATTTTTTTAATTCATGTAGGTGTCAAGACAACATTTCGAATTTTTTTTGGTTTCATTTGATGTACTAAATAACTAAACCTAAAGCTGAAATAAAAATGTAAACTATATTAAAAAAAAACACAAAAATGACAATAACACTACAAAAATAAAGACTAAATATTTGAAAGAAAATCTGTGAAATTTACAGAACAATGTTCTGTTTTCCAGAACTTCACTGTATTATTTTTTTTTTTATTATTATTATTGTAGTGTAATTGCTGAAATCAGGCTTTTTTAAATCTTTATAATGTACTGACCAGGGTTATTATAGTTAAGTAAAACATAAAAAGTTATTAAATTAAATACAATGTGATTTTTAAAATAATTTAATTTTTTTTTCCATGTAGCCAAGACAATATTTCTTACTTTTTTAATGAGGTCAATTTTAATAAAATAAATAAATAATAAAGTATCTGTAAAAATAAATAATAATAAAATGTTTTAATTAAAATGAAAACAAAAATAAAGACTAATAATTCTAAATAATATTAATAAAACACAATAAATATGGCAAAAACAAACTGAGTTGACTAAAATGAAAAATTTAAAAACAAAAACTATAATAGAATGTCAGTTTCACTGACAACTTAAAACAGTGTACATGACTGATAAGAAAAAGCTAAGAAACAGATATTCCATTGAAAAACCATCAAATGTAATTCTTGGAATTAAAGTTATTTCTATAAGATGACATTTTCGCTTCCAAAAACTACATTCAACAATATTTCAGTGTATTGAAACATTTTCTGGTTAGATTTATTGCTGCTTTTCACCGTACGTAATATTTTTTACCATAGTATTTTCACTGAGATAATATGTTTTCTCCTTCCATAGGCCTCTGCCAGCTGGACACAGGAAGTGAAGCGGACATGGAGGCGGCGATCGACCCCCTTCTCTGCCATTATCAAGGGCCGTTGGGATCACTGCTGAGACGGAGCGACCGCTACAGCCCGGATCTGCCCGACACCTACAGCGGTGAGTGACGCAGACATGCGCAGAACATGCATCATACCCTCTGTGTCTTCTTCATTAACCCTGACCTCCTCCTCCTCTGTCATGCAGTGTGTGCGTCAGAACAGCGGCCTGTCGGCGCCGGATCCTCCTGCAGCAGGAAGCGTGAGTTCTACACCTGCGGCTCCGCCCTCGAGCCCTTCGATCACATGATGATGCAGCTGCCCGACACTTCCTGTGTGGAGGACTGTGAGAGAGGAGAGTGCATTCTGGGCTCCTCAGGATCATATATGGGTGAGTTTGAGCCGATATTTATCAACCAGCAAACAGAACACACCTATATTGCCCTCCAAAGGCAAAGAGCAGTAACTACACATTTGGTCAAAAGTCTCCTGGTTCAATTTTGTCCTGTTTCAGAGAAACTAGAGTGTTAAAATCGCAGTAGCTACAAAATCCAAACTAATACCATATATGTGACCCTGGACCACAAAACCAGTCTTAAGTCGCTGGGGTATATTTGTAGCAATAGCCAAAAATACATAGTATGGGTCAAAATTTTTGATTTTTCTTTTATGCCAAAAATCATTAAGAAATTAAGTAAAGTTCATGTTCCATGAAGATTTTTTGTAAAATTCCTACTGTAAACATATCAAAATGTAATTTTTGATTAGTAATATGCATTGTTAAGAACCTAATTTGGACAACTTTAAAGGTGATTTTCTCAGTATTTTGATTTTTTTGCATCCTCAGATTTCTGATTTCAAATAGATGTATCTCGGCCAAATATTGTCCTATCCTAACAAACCATACATCAATAGAAAGCTTATTTATTGAGCTTTCATATGATATATAAATCTCAGTTTTGTCAAATTTAACCTTATGACTGGTTTTGTGGTCCAGGGTCACATATGGTATAAAAACTTTAAAGGCATTTTGGGGTGGGGTTCAATAAGTTTTACTTCTCCCCACTCCATTTCAAGCATAAGCATATAAATTATTATTATTACTATTATTATTCTTATTATGTATTTTCTTTTTTTTTCTGCTGTTACACTATTTGCTTGCTTGAAATAAATAAATAATTCAAAAATAATTCATTTTTCTCAGTTTGAGTGTTGGCGTAGTTACTGCACTTTGCCTTTGTAGGGCAGAGTAGTAAGCATGAGAAGTGCATGCACAGTACAGTGACAAATAAATAATAACTGATCGCGTGTGTCTGTGGTCTCAGGTACGTTTGGGAAAGCGGCGTGGCGGCCGCAACAGGATCTCTGCGCTCATAACTCGGTCATTCTTCACGAGAATCCATACGCAGCGCTTCACACCGACTCGGATCTGGATGAGGAACACGCGATGGAGCCGGACGTGAGTGTTTACGAACAACCGTTCGATCACAGGACGATAGAGAGCTTTCCCACGTCGCCGCTGGGCTCTTAGTGCCGTCGAGGATGACCAAAAAACATAAACGCTCTACCTCAAGAAAGGAGCTACGACTGAATGTAAATGACACGTTTGTACAGAAAAAAACAGATTTATATGCATTTTATACGAAATTATATTTTGTAAATTAATAGTGTAAATATGACCCTTATTTTTCCTACTATTGTCCTGTAAATGTACGCCCGAGTCAGATGTATACGACTGATCGGAGGACTGGATTCTAGTTTGATCCGGATCTGTTTATGATGTTTATTCCGCTTTGGCTTTTGCTTTGAATAAAGCACCGTTTGCACAAACTAGTACACAATAAACATTCCCGTCAGCTGCTACACGCGTCAACGCTTGCGTCATCTTTACAAGATTTCATTGTTGATTGTGTTGATGTGATTTTAATTCTTCATGGGATCACATTTGGAAAAATGTTATTCCATCATTGTCTCACCAATGGATAAGGATTGTAATATTTCAAGAATAAGGTTGCAATACTATGAGAATAAAGTCAAAATAATACAAGAATAAAGTTGAAATATTTCGAGAATAAAGGCAAAATATTTTGAGAATAAAGGCAAAATATTTTGAGAATAAAGGCAGAATAAAGTTGAATATTTGAGAATAAATATGAGAATAAAGTCGAAATATTTTGAGAATAAATACGAGAATAAATATGAGAATAAAGTTGAAATACTACGAGAATAAACTCAAAATAATATGAGAATAAAGTTGAAATATTTCAAGAATAAATATGTGAATAAAGTTGAATATTACGAGAATAAAGTCGAAATACTATGAGAATAAAGTCAAAATAATACAAGAATAAAGTTGAAATATTTCGAGAATAAAGGCAAAATATTTTGAGAATAAAGGCAAAATATTTTGAGAATAAAGGCAGAATAAAGTTGAATATTTGAGAATAAATATGAGAATAAAGTCTAAATATTTTGAGAATAAATACGAGAATAAATATGAGAATAAAGCTGAAATACTACGAGAATAAACTCAAAATAATATGAGAATAAAGTTGAATATTACAAGAATAAAGTCGAAATAATATGAGAATAAAGTTGAAATATTACGAGAATAAATATGAGAATAAAGTCGAAATTCTATGAGAATAAAGTTTAAATATTGCGAGAATAAATGAGAATAAAGTCAAAATAATATGAGAATAATGTTGAAATACCACGAGAGTAAAGGTGAAATATTTCGAGAATAAAGGCAAAATATTTTGAGAATAAAGGCAGAATATTTCAAGAATAAATACGAGAATAAAGTTGAAATATTACGAGAATAAATATGAGAATAAAGTCAAAATACTACGAGAATAAAATCAAAGTAATATGAGAATAATGTCGAAATATTTCAAGAATAAATACAAGAATAAAGTATAAATACTTTTAGGAATAAGGTCAAAATACATTGAGAATAAAGTTGAAATACTATGAGAAAAAAACAGAAATACTACATGAATAAAGTTGATATACAACAACAAAAAAGTTGAAATACTATGAGAACAAAGCAGAAATACTTCGAGAATAAAGTTGAAATACTACAAGAATATACTATAGTTGATATACTATGAAAATAAAGTTGAAATACTAGAGAATAAAGTCATCTTTATCAGCTTCATTATTGATTGTTTTGTTGTGCTTTTATTCTTCATGGGAACAGAGTTGGAGAAACAATGGGAGTGAATGGGTGCCGTTAGAATGAGAGTCCAAACAGCGGATTAAAAACATCCCAATAATCCTCAAGTAATCCACATCACTCCAGTCCATCAATTACATCTTGAGAAGACAAAAGCTGAAACAAATCCATAATTAAGACGTTTTTTAAATCAGTTAAACCGTTGCATTAAAACTGACAAGACAAGTTTTAAAGTCAACATGAACCACTTTTGCAACCTGTTTTACAAATGAAAATGTATTTCTGAGTAAAACGGATGTTTGACAAAAAGAAAAGTATATTTTCTTTGCTGTAGGTCAAACAAGGACATGAGTTTAATTCGATTCATTGCATTTGATTAAATGCAATGAAAGTTGCATCAGATAAAAGTTTCAGAATGCAAAAACAGGATGGGATTTGATTTCATCCATGCATAATTAATTGGATGAATGATTAGATTTCATTCACTGCTTGTTTTTTAGTATTAATGAGATACTATTACAGTTTCCAATAATATTTAGAATTAGTTTTAATATTTTCATTTTAATTTGACAAATTTAGTAATTTTTTTGTAACTAATTTAAGTATTTTTTATTTATTTTAGCTTTTTTTTTTAGTATTTAAGTTAAACTGAATTCAAATGAGAAATGTTGCATTGGCATTTCAATTAATGTTTATTTTAAGTTAAAAAAAATGGATTTAATTTTAGTTTGAGTTGACCGTAATAACCCTGCACTGATGGGCCGTTCACAATAAGAACAGGCAGATGAATTAAAGTAAACGGAGTCCATTTGAGTTGCTGCACATTCCTGTGTATTTTCATGCAGCAGGTATTTAAAGCTATTGTTGATCAAAGCGTTTCGAGCCGAGAAGCGTTTCGTTTCAACCGCAGCCAACAAAGAGTTTCCTGGCAAAAGCGCGAGAACGACTGGAATTCCAAAATAATTCCCCCACTTTGATTTTGGCTCCAGTGAAACTAGACAGGAAATCAACTATTTCTCAGACCACCAGCGGACGCCTCGGGCCGGATTTCGGCTGATCCCGCGTCGGCCGAGGAGCATCCGAACGTGACCCGGCGTTGAAACGGCTGACCTCAGATCTGCCGAAGGGCCGGCGTTTACCTCCCATCCTGTGACTAAGCAGAGCAAATGGATTTCACATGTCTGCCTCTTATCTCGCAGCCAGACACGCCGAATTTCAGAGCCGATTGGTCCTCATTGTTGCCAGATGTTGGACGCAGATGTTGAGATAATCGATGACCGGCAGAGTCATTTAGCTCTCATTAAACGTCTTTCTGCTGAGTTCGGCTCACGGAGGATCTGATTCTGTCAGAGGATGCTTTCTTACTGATGGAAATCGCACTGAAAGCCTTCATCCACCCTTGAGATGATTTAAAACAGATGTTCTTTATGGTGCAGATGTTGCTGTAAATCTGCAGGAACGTTTACAGTGAGAAAGAGACGCTGGAATCTCGCTGCGGTTTCTTGTAAAGCGGCGGCTCCGTCGGCGCAGGTGGGAATGTCAGAGTTTCTGGGAACGTCGTCTACAACACTGAGAGATAAAACCAAACTTATAAGATGTGGCACAAATCAGATTTTTTTTTAAAGGGGTCATCGGGTGCAAAACTAACTTTTCCATGTTGTTTGAACATTAATGTGTGTTGGCAGTTTGTGAACACAACCATCCTACAATGATAAAAATACACCCAGTGGTATTTGTTTATCTTTAAAAGTAATATCCCCTTTTTAAAATCAGATCATTCTCAGCTGTGGGTGTGACGAAACAGTTGATTGACATGAGCGCCTTACCTTAGCCCCGCCCTCACCGAGCTGAAACAGTCTGAATACGATCGCCATTGTGTGACTCAGGTGCAGAGGAAGACTGTAATGGAGCGATTGAGGATGTAATAATGAACACAGCAGTCGTCATTCACTCCTGACATCTGAGCCGCTGAAGACGCAGAGGATTAACGTTACTTTTGTTTTTAAATGGAAAGCGCTGATCCCGATCTACATATGCGTTTATGTTCGTGCGAATTGTTCCTGATGCAGCTTCACCCACAGCAGAAGTGAGGATAAGGGTTTTTTATGCGTTTTTGCAAATGGCCTTTCTTAATAATGTGCTTGTTGGCAAGTTTCGCTGATAAACGCGGCTAAAGTAAACATAATCCCAGAGAGGGGCGGGGCAAGCAGAGCTCGTGGCATTTAAAGGGGCCATGTCTTAAAATGAGCTGATGTTTTGCAGAGCTGATTTTGACAAGGTAAAAGGGTGTTTTTTTTACACTACTATTGAGAATTTTTAACCAAAGTATATTAGAGACTTAATTAAAGAATCATATGAACTTGTGGAAAATGGCCATCCGATGACCCCTTTAAGGAAAATTTCTGTTAAGGCGTTTTTGCCTTAATTTGGGCAATTTTCCTAACCCTTTCAGATTTAATTCATATATTGATTCAGTAAATGAGACATTATAAGGCTCAGGGCTGTTACCAATCAAATCAGATCTGAAGTGGCATTAGTCGTATTTACAGCTTAGAGATGCCATGAACATGTTTACCCTGCAGTTACAACTGAGTAGTGTTAGAAGAAGAATGCGTTCAGTATAAGATAGATAAATGTTTGTCAAGACAAACTTTAAGTCGGCTTGAAAAAGCCTGATGAGAATGTGTGAAAAAGTTCAAAAGTTTTAGAAATTGTAGAAATTGTATGGTTTTCAGTCCAAAAAAGATTGAAGTTTATAGTAGTTTTAAAGCTTAAAGCTTGAATGTTTTGAAGGCAATAGTTTGTCAGATGAATGAATGGATAAACGGATAGATAGCATGTTGCTAGCATGTTTTTAACCTATTTAGCATGATTAACAAGTTACTAGCATGTTGCTAGCATGTTTCTAGCATGATTAGCATGTTTCTAACATGTTTGTAACATGATTAACATGTCAATTGCGCATTGCTAACATTTTGATAACATGTTAGCATCATTACCATGTTTCTAACATGTTTCTAGCATGATTGGCAAGGCACTAGCATATTTCTAACATAATTAGCATGATTAACATGTTACTAACTTGTAGCTAGCATGATTAGAATGTTGTTAGTATGATGTTAGCATTACTAGCATGGCAAGCAAGTTATTAACATGATTAACATTGTTAACATGTTTTTAACCTAATTATCATGTTGTTAGCCTGTTTCTAGCATCTTGCTAGCATGATCTTAGCATTAGTAGCCTGTTGTTAGCATGATAAGCAAATTACTAGCATGTTTCTAGCATTTTAGCATGTTTCTACCATGATTAGCAAGTTATTAGCATGTTACTGGCATGATTAGCATGTTTCTAGCATGTTTTTAACATTAGTCTGTTACTAGCTATGTTGTTAACATGATCTTAACATTAGCAGCCTGTTGTTAGCATGATTAACAAGTTACTAGTATGTTTCTAGCATAATTAACATGTTTCTAACCTAATTATCACGTTGTTAGCATGTTTCTAGCATGATTAGCAAGATATTAACATGTTACTGGCATGATTAGCATGTTTCTAGCATGTTTCTAACATTAGCCAGTTGCTAGCATGTTTCTAGCATGATCTTAGCATAAGTAGCCTGTTGTTAGCAGGATTAGCAAGTTACTAACATGTTTCTAGCATGACTAGCATGTTGTTAGCATGTTTCTAGCATTAGAAAGATATTAGCATGTTACTGGCATGATTAGCATGTTTCTAACATTAGCCTGTTGTTAGCATGATTAGCAAGTTACTAACATGTTTCTAACATGACTAGCATGTTTCTAGCATTATTAGCATGTTAGCATGTTTCTAGCATGATTAACATATTGTTAGCATGTTTCTAGCATTAGAAAGATATTAGCATGTTACTGGCATGATTAGCATGTTTCTAAC
The DNA here is from genome assembly GCF_049309525.1 of Garra rufa. Lineage (NCBI taxonomy): Eukaryota > Metazoa > Chordata > Actinopteri > Cypriniformes > Cyprinidae > Garra > Garra rufa. The sequence continues at coordinate 2,579,485 of NC_133364.1, forward strand.
ATGTTTCTAACATGACTAGCATGTCTAGCATGTTGTTAGCATGTTTCTAGCATGACTAGCATGTTTCTAGCATGATTAGCAAGTTATTAGCATGTTGTTGGCATGATTAGCATATTTCTAGCATGTTTTTAACATTAGCCTGTTACTAGCATATTGCTAGCATGACCTTAGCATTAGCAGCCTGTTGTTAGCATGATTAGCAAGTTACTAACATGTTTCTAGCATGATTAACATGTTGTTAGCATGATTGTAGTTGCTAGGCTTGGTTAGATTTTGGAAATGTTCCAAAAACCAGAATCATTCAGTAATGAACCATCGCTGTGTTGATCAGAGACGCAGCGGTTCTGCTGTTTGGAACTATTTCTATTGGTGGAAAAGAGCAAAAATTAACAATATTGTGTCTAAAATGTATTGTAAATTAATTCATTTATAACACATCACTGGACAAAATATAAAACAGTGATGATTTTAAAAGGGCAAATGATCAGATAGTACCAGTTTATCATGAATAATGCCACAGCAGCTGAGGATCCAGTGTAAATGTAGTAATGTGTCTGTGTTTAGACTGTGTTCAGTGAGAGGAGAGCGTTTTGTTTCCAGGTGCTTTCCACTCCTCCAGCTGCCACTTCTTCACATTCTTTCACTGCTTGTGCAGAAAGCTGGAGTCACCAAACGCAGTGTTTGTTTTCAAATGGAGTTGATGAACACGCCCCCTGTCTGCCATTGGTCAGATGTTCTTATAGCTCCGCCTCCAAACTCAAAACCAGCTCAGCTGACGTTTGGAGTCTTTACAGATGTAAATCATTCGTATACAATTAAACATGACTCGAATGCAGGACAACAGTGTTGATCTTGGGTCAGTTTAGATCAGACAGGAAAACCTGCACTTTGTCAAATTCAGTGAAAGACCAAGACTGTAAAAACCAGGTGTTCATGCAGTTAAATAGCAATATAAGCTGACTTGACTTGACAACAGACAAGGATTCATGGTATGAGCGGTTAATGAGTGCTGAACTGTCAGGTTTGCTGCTGTAGATGATGTCTGCATGAACACACAGGTTTCTCCAGATCTTACAGTGATTTTCTCCCCAGATCGGGCGGCCCACCCAGAAGAGTCGCGCAAGCCGTTTTTATGGGCTCACAGACGTTCCTCTGTTGGTTTATCGGAGCCCGGCCAACTCACATATACTGTCACACGCGGCGGATTCTCTCGTCCTGCTTCCAAGCCAAATTAGCGCCATCCAAGAAGAAATCAGACTCCAGAAATAAAAGAGTCAATATGCAGTTGATTTGAGTTGCCATCGCACTGGCTCTCATAACAAAGATCTCCTGATGTTTTCCAGACGCTCTGGAATGAGGCTCCATCATCTCAGCCTCAGAGGATGCCAGCGAGGCCTTCGCAAACACAAAGACAATCGTTACAGCAATAATTCAGATCAGCCTTTTGTCGGCATTGAGATACGTTTAGGAGACGTTCAGCAGAATGTCCAAGCTGCTCTTCCACACACACTACCGTTCAAAAGTTTGGGGTCAGTACATTTTTATTGTTTCTTTTTTTTATAAGAAATTAATACTTTTATTCACCAAGGATGTATTAAGTTAATAATTAAAAGTTTATAATAAATAATTTACGTTGTTATAAAATATTTCTATTTTGAATAAACACTGTACTTTTTAAACTTTATAAAGTTATTCATGAAAGAATCCTGAAAAAAAAAAAAAAAAAAATCACAGGCTCCAAAAAATATTTGGCAGCACAACTGTTGATATTACCCAACGTTGATCATTCTAATAATAAATCAGCATATTAGAATGATTTCTGAAGGATCATGTGACACTTAAGACTGCAGTAACAGCTGAGGAAAATGCAGCTTTTCATCACAGGTATAAATTCTATTTTAAAGTATGTTAAAATAAAAAACATTATTTTATATTGTAAAAACATTTTGCAATATTACTGTTTTTTTCTGTATTTTTAATCAAATAAATGCAGCCTTGATGAGCAGAAGAGACTTCATTAAAGTCAAGTCTTACTGACCCCAAACGTTTGAATGGTAGTGTATATGTTAATAACAGTTGTCCATATCCCAATAAAACATACAATTGATACTTTTGTGAATTTATGAGGTTTAATGATCATTTTTATAGTTTATTATCTTTTATGATGCTTTAATGATTTTATATTATTTTCATTATATTTTATATTTATGCTACTTTTTTATTTATTTTTTAATAGTATTTTTAGCATATTTTATCTTTTTTATGACACTTTTATGATGCCTTTGCGTCAAAGACGTTAAGATGTCCACGTCAAAAGAAATTTACAAGGTGATTTTATGTCCGTAGAAAGCACATTAAATGAAGTGCCTACTTTTAAGGTTCCAAATAAGTTTTTGGAGAATAAAATGTCAAAATTTAGTTGAAATATTGTTACATTGTCATTCAGTGTAACACAGTATTTATGTAAAAATGAACAAATGACTCGCGCATATTAAAATATATAAAAGAATAAGATAGCATTTGACATTTTTATTGTTTTGAATTAGTAAAAAAAATCTTACTGAAAAATGTAAATTTAAAAAATCTAAAATTACAACTAATTAGTATTTGGGGTGACAGTAATTCGTCTTTTAATAGGTCATAAATTGAATTTTGTTGTAAATATGCCTGACAAGATTACACTGAATGACATTTTACTGGGTGTCTTCTGCAAATTAGGAAAATTCATGATATTTGTTTTTTGCTCAGAAAAACAAAAACAAAAATGCAATTCAACAGAAATCTTTTTAATATATAAAATAACAATTTTTATAATATATTTAATAGCAGTTGCACCCCTCTATATATTTTTGACATATTTTTAAATATTTTAAATATTTTTGTTTTATATTTTTTGATACGTTTATAAATTTTTTGCTTTTGGTGCTTATATTTTTATGGTTTTTATTATAAGCTTTCACAATATTTTGGATTTTGTTTATTTATTTTTTTACTTTTTGACAGTAAATGGTGACAGAATGATCCTTTTTGGGGTAAATTATGCCTTTTAGAGATGTTGACAGTACAATGATCAGTGTGTTTTAGAAGAAAGTGCATTGGACGACATGAGCACCTGGTTTTCTCTCTCTCTGTGTGTGTGTGTGTGTGTGTGTGTGTGTGTGTGTGTGTGTGTTAATGTTTCTGCAGAGGCTGAATGACTGTTATTACACTAATGGCTTGGTAATGTTGGTTTTCCGGACTCGTGTGATTGTTACCAAACCTGCTGTTGTGAACACAGGTGGACGATTCACTCTCTAACAGCACTCAACTTCCTTTCACATGAGTGTGCCTAATCACAAACTTGCTGTAATCCAGTTACACTGGAAAGAAATGGACTTTTAGTCCTTTAAAGGGACAGTTCAACCAGAAATTACTTTAATGTCATTCCAAACCTGTTTGTGGTAAATTCATCTGGTGTGCACAAAAGAAAAAAAAATTGATAGCTATAGACTCTTTTTTCCATACTATGGAAGTCAATGGGGTCCAAAACTGTTTTGGTTAGCAAGAGACCCTGACAAACTCTCATGCACACACACACACACACACACAGTGTTCTTTGTATGTTTTAAGTTCCAGATGTTTCTTCAGGTTCTTCAAAGTGTGTGAGCTGCTGCACTTCAAACGCTGTAATTAACAATCACACGTGCAAAACACATGCACACGCGTGCAACACTGCGTTAATCACCACAACCGTCCTTCTGACACCCACACAGATCTGCTCACCCATTGAGTTATGACATTATATCTAAGTTTTTATTTTTTAGAAACATTTTTGTCAACGTTAAGAAAACATTGTTTCATCATTTTTAAACCATTATTAAAATGTTACTTTTGAATGTTCTCTGAACGTTCCGAAACAAGTACCATTGCTCTATAAACGATGTATGAGTAATGTTTTTGTGCTAACATTTAAAAAAGACCAGATAACTTCGAAACAAATGTTCTAGGCGAGACACTGCAGGTGAACAGGGGAAAAAAAAAATTAACTCATAGTTATGACCTTACCTAGTTCATTGATTACTTTCATAATTGCACTTTTTTTTTTGTAATACAAGTTTTCAAAAATGTTGTTTAAACATGCAAATGAGCCATTATTTAATGAAATATGCACAAATTCACACATTTCTAGTACAAAAATCTAAACACTGGATGAAGTCAGTTTTAAAATGATTGTTTAATTTTTTTCCCCCCACATATTAGAGTCAAATCATGTTTTTACAGAGAGAAACTCATTTTGTCACTCCATAATTCAGAAAATACTTAGAACAGACAGTAATATAGATTTTTTTTTTTACAGTTTTCGGGAGAATAAAATGTATAAAATCAAGCAAATGATATATGAACAAATCCCTCTGTGAAACCTTCAGGATATAGACAGGAATAAAAATGTAAAAGGTGTGTGTACAGTAAGTGCTGCTGAAGTGAAGATTCATGGCTCAGTGTAGGAGAAAAAACAGCCTTGTAATTGAAATCTTTTGACACAAATAGATAAAGTGCTATAAAAGAAATACTTAACAGTATTTTTTTGGATGTTTTCTTTCCACTAGTCTAAAAAAACACTTGATGAAAAACCAAAAAGCCCTTAATAGGTGCATGAAAAAACGTTTTGCCTGCAGTGTCTCCCCTTAATGTTACTGGAAGAATGGTTGTCTATAACGTTGCCAGAACGTTTTCTGTGTCAACCTACCAGAAACAACAAACTAACTCAACAATGGTGGTCAGTGTGGTGCATTTGAGTTTTGTACGGGAAATGTGGGCGAGTTTTATTTGCCTGAAGTTTGCGTTCATCGGATCGTTCTCGTTCTCGTTCTCTCTCTGATCCCATTGGTTTTTGCTGCATCAGATCTCATCAGGCGTTTAAAAGCTCTGTCTCTGTTTAAATCCTCTCCGCGTTCACAAACCATTTCCACGTGCGCGCGGAGGAAACTTGCAAACATCTGCATTTTCCATCAGAAGTGGTTTGTGGGGCTGGTTGTGAGGGGTGGAGGGCTTTGAGGAGACAGAACCGTAAAAACATTGAGCCGACAGGCCAGAGTAAATGATTCCTAATCAACGCTCATGTGGAGACAAACATCATTATCTTCATCTGAAACGTTCAGATGCGTCTCTTTGGGTTCATTTCCAAAAGTCTCCAAAAAAATGAAACGGGATTTTTGTGTGTATGTATGTGTGGACTAGTTTCAGCTCTGAAAGTCTGAAAGTGTCTGGCAGCCAAAAGCTGCTTCTGCCCAAAGTAAATAAGCGCTGCGCCGCCAGACGCCTGCTGACGCTCTTCTCTAATTGGCTAATCAAAGAAACTCGGCTGCAAATGAGCTGTGATGACCCGTCCCGAGCAATCAGAAGCCCCGCCCCCCGCGCCTCGAGCAGCCAATCAGCGCTCTCCCCTAAAGCACACAAAAGAGAGTTGAAGAAAACACTCTCGATTCTTGATGTTCACTAGAGAGTGGAGTGAAAACTGCTGGTGAGTGAGAATTCAGATCACAAACACAAACGGGTTTATGAACATGAGGATAAATATGAAGAAAGGTACTGCTGGAGAGTGAAGAACAAAGAGGCTTTAATGTGAGAACAAAAATATTCCTTTAGCGCCACCTAGTGGAAACAAGAATTATTGCGATTAAAAATTAGCCTGAACTGCGTTCACAATAGAATACTGTGTTTTATACATTTTTAAGCGCTTTGAAACAAAAAAACGATATTAAACTGTTGTATTCTACGCTGCTGTCACATGACCGAATTACATGATCGGTGTCCTAATATCTGAATAAATAAAAAAGGTTGTCTAACATTTATATGTATAACATTATAATTTTTAATGTATTTTTTTTCATTTAGTTAATTATTATTAAATAATAAAATAATACCAATTAATTACATAATATAAATATTGATAAAAATATCATAAATGACATGAATAATAATTTAAAAAAGCTAGATATATTAAAAATACATTTAATAATTCTTTTAAAATATTTAATATATAATCATATATTAATTTTATAAAATACATAAAACCTAATGTGTGTGTGTGTGTGTGTGTGTGTGTGTGTGTGTGTGTGTGTGTGTGTGTGTGTGTGTGTGTGTAAAATATATATTAATATAAAAATGTTAAAAAAAATGAATAAAATTAAAAGATTATTTTATAATGTATGTATATGTATAATCTAAAATTAATTAATTTTAATATGTTACCACAAAACTAGTCTTAAGTAGCGCAGGTATATTTGTAGCAATAGCCAACAATACATTGTATTGGGTTACAATGATCATTTTTTCTTTTATGCCAAAAATCATCAGGATATTAAGTAAAGATCGTGTTCCATAAAGATGTTTTGTAAAATTTCTACCATAAATATATCAAAACTTATTTTTTGATTAGTAATATGCATTGCTAAGATCTTCATTTGGACAACTTTAAAGGCGATTTTCTCAGTATTTAGATTTTTTTTTGCCCCATCGGATTACAGATTTTCAAACCATGCATTAATGGAAAGCTTATTTATTCAACTGTCAGATCATGTATAAATCTCAATTAAAAATATCCTTATGACTAGTTTTGTGGTCCATGGTCACATATATAAATGCGTATAAAGAGTTTTAAAGTCTTCAAACGTTTCACTCTCAATAAATGAGGGTGACTTTTTCTTTATGCACAAAGTACATGCATATGCCGTATTGTTTTGGAGGTCAGACGACACACGAACCACTGCTGTTGTTTCAGTAATGGAGTCATTAGTGCACTCGTTAGTGTGTTTACTTCAGTGACTCTTAATTACTGAAGGCCTGATTAGAGGCAGCAGGAGCTGTGACCTTTGACCTGACGTGGCACATCTCTGCTGGTAATGAGACTGAGGAGATCAGATGATGACGGCGAGGGTCAGGAGGACGTTTCACTCCCCGCTAATGAACCTCCTGCTGATATCAGGCCGGCGGCGGGTCACCTGGAGGATCGGCGCAGGTCAGAGTCTCGTTTGCTTCATTGTTTGATCAGAAAGAAGCTCGGCTGTTAATAAGCCTGCGACGTTTGACTTTCATTCATGTGCGTGTGTTTACTAGCTCTATTTGAAGTCCAAACCTCAAGAAACTTAATTTTATTGGTTTTAAGGACACATTATACATTCATAAAGAACGGTTGGGTGGCCTTGTCCTCATTTAGAAAGATAAATGTGTATCTTCGCTGTCAAAGGGCTCTTT
>NC_133364.1:2587217-2638630 GCF_049309525.1 Garra rufa
AATTTGCTTTTTTGATTAAACAATACTCTGAAAAGTTTTTTCATATTAAATAAATTATTTTATTTGCATAAACTTTTACTTTTAGATAAAAAAAAGTGATCCGTTTTTTTATGCTGCAGTAGGTAGCATATTCATGTTTATTGACAAAATTCTGTTCTAAAAGTGTGTGAGATATGAGGAAAGGCAGAATACATTTCATACTAAAGTTTTTGACACTAAAATAACTTAATAGATCATTTTACAAAAAGTATTTTGGACACGTAATTGTGCTCCAATTATTCCTGGGTCAAAATGACCCCAACATTTTATTTAATTTATACCTCTTAAAACATAACTGTAAAAAAAAAAAAAAAAAAAAAAAAATTTGCAAAGTTTCGTTCCCCTACTAAAAACTAAGCATTTTTTAGCATTTATATGTGACCCTGGACCACAGAACCAGTCTGAAGTAGCATGGGTATATTTGTAGCAATAGCCAAAATACACTTTATTGATTTTTTTTAATGCCAAAAATCATTAGGATATTAAGTAAAGATCATTTTACATGAAGACATTTTGTAAATTTCCAACTGTAAATATATTAAAACCAAATTTTTTCCATTGCTAAAAACTTCATTTGGACAACTTTAAATTGATTTTCTCAAAAAAAAATTTTTTTTTTTTTTTTTGCATCCTCAGATTCCAGATTTTCAAATATTTATATTTTACCTAAATCTTGTCCTGGCTTACATTAAAACACTTAAACTTAAAACAGACTTTGTTTTATGGCTTCGGCTCTTAAAACGTGAATTAAGCCAGTAATTGCTGGATTAACAACTACATTAACCGTTACAAATGAAACACACATTGAGTGCCGTTGAGTTTGCATCACTTTGTGAGGCTTGTTTGTGAAACAAAGGGCTGATTCCTGCTCTATTAGCATACAGAAAAGAGCTGATGATGAGTGTATTGTCTGTCTGCTGTTATCTGCTTCTCTATTATGAGCCGTGAATGAGCTCAATCTCACAGCAATGCTTCATTTCCTAAACCCATCAACAGGGATATTCCCTGTTGTTTATCCAAAAACCGATCCTACATTTCATGCTTTCTCAAAATCTCACTCTCAACTGCTTCGCTTCATTATAAGTAGGTTAGTGGCTGGACTGAATATTTGATTGTCCTACATAATCAGCAGGACAAATGGAGAAAAATCAATTCTTATTAAGCAAATCGCATTTGTTTTAATTGCTAAACATGATTATGGCCACAAGCAAATGGACCAATCTGTGCAGAGATCAAAGTTCAATGCTCTTCCTGTTGAGCTGTGTTATCAAAGGCAAAACTCATTAAGCATTGATCTAATAACGCAGATTAAATATCTCTGCTGAAATAGCATTTCATTTTCAGTTTTCAGCGATGTGGATTGAGTGTGTGTTTGCTCTGATAGACTTGAGGAGCTTTCATGTGAAGTTTCTCAGGATCGACATGCTGAAACAATCAGTGAATGAGATGCAGAGACACACCTGCGAGCGCCAGTGTTGATTGATTACGTCTCCAGAGGCCTGAGGAAAAACACCCAGACAGAGAAAAGTGTGTTTGTGTGCAAGTTTTGCCTTATATGCATGCACATGAACTTAATGAGAAGTTATGCTTACAGCTGCAGACTAGTTATTCTCCACTGTAAATATGACATTTTTTATATGCATTATTAACAAAAATTATGCTATGGTGTGTTTCTGATATGCAACCTGCTCAAATGCAATATTTTTTATAAAAAAAGTACAAAAAAGTTTGTCATTTTTAAACTATAATCTGATTTAAGTGCGAGTCTCGGGTCTGGCCTTCGGTGAGGTGTGGCCAGGTGCCAGTCATTATACTCAGAATAGCAACAGAGAAAAAACTGTTTTCCCATCATGCACTGCTCTGATGGCTCGTCTCAGCCAGTACAAACACGAGCGCAGAGCTGGTTTGCAGGAACGGATCGTGTGTTTTACAGGTGACAGACTCTATTTACACTCAAACACCGCAGCAAACCTGTGGAAGAAGAGCCGATTCTGCTGCGTCTGCCCCAGACATTCCTGCCGACTGCGCAGCTGCAGGCATCCGCACCGCGGTCTGTGGAGAAAGAGGGAATGAAGGGTATTTTGGAGCTTTAGTAATAACACTATTAGTATTTCTCAAGTCATTAACACTAGTTAGAACACCCACCTTCAGCTGATTAACGTCAGAAAAACTAGTAATATTTCCAGATGAACATTTCCTGGACTTCTGTGGAATAATCAGTGAGTGTCAAATCTGATTATCAGGATCTTTTAAAGGAATGTTTGTTTCCAGAAGCTTTGCTTTCACTGTTCCTCAGTGGAGGAATGATCTTCCCAAGCCTTCAAAACATCTCACATCTTTTGAGGAACGTTTATTTGTTCATCTCGTAATCATTGGATTGCATTGCATTACATGTTTGGATCGTTTCACTCTCATCTTATTAAGACTAAGACATTTTAATGACTGATATTTACTTCATTCATCAGCATCTGAAGCTGATTTGGTCATTTTGAGTCTCTGAATAAAACTGTGCTTCATACTGTATTAAACTAAATGAGCTAAAAAGCCTGATGGGTCAGTTATGATAGTAATATTTTGTCTAAAGGTTTAATAAACTCTTCCATCTCCACAGGTCACATTAACACAAACTCTCTGGTGAAGCGTGTAGCTGTCGCTGAACATCTGTCTCATGGTTTTGACTTGTTTCGATGTGTGGCCGACGCTCGTAACAGCTCGAGAGCCGAACACAAAACGGCTCTGTGAGTCTGAGCTCCGCTCATAAAGAGAGCAGTGTACGACACACGCCGCTTATAATTAATGAAATTACACACTGAATCATTGAGTTTGTCCTCAGGGCCACGAGCCAGACCAGTCCATCTGTGTGCACAAAACTAGGTTTCTTAAACCGGTCTAGTTTACAAAACCACACTTTCAGTGAGTCCCAGAGGAAAAGTTTATTTCTCAGAGGCTGGAAATCTCTCATGAAGTGTCAGATGGAACTTTGACTGTAAATTTTGGTAACTTAACAGATCAAAAACAATACTTAACTTTATCTAAAGTTAAAATGAAAAGCAAATGAGGACACACTAGTGCACTTGCATGGCTAAACACGGACTGGAGCAGAAACTATTGACTGTGTCTGAAATGTAATGAGCAGTTCTTTATTTACAGCTCAACAAATGAGCAAAAGAAAGCCTCATCTGCAGCTCTGAAATCAATGATGGTCCGTTTCTCTCTCAGCGGGACGTCTGGTGTGAAAGCCGTTGTAAAAACAGAGGCGTACGCGAGCAGATGCTCTACAGAGCCATCCGTCTTCGGCTGCAGCTCCAGAGGAGAAACACAGAGAATGGAAACGTCAGAAGCGAAGCCAAAGACGTGAGCGGCTCGACTGAGGCCCGTCCAGCGCTATTAAACCAGACCTTCATGAGCTGAGCTCAACGACTAAAGCAGCTGTGCAGATTCAGCTGAGAGCAGATCATCTCTGTCCTGCTGTAAGACCACAGACGCCCTGGACGAACACAAACGTGTGTGGAAACCATTGAGAAACATGAGCTCAGTTATACTGAACAACAGCATCTGATCAGACTCATTAAACCACACTATCTTACAGTCATGGCTCATGAATCAAACATCAGTTGCAACACTTCAGATGAATCACTTTTTCAGTATAACTAAAAGAAAGTTTATCAGATGAGTTCAGAAGCTCGGCAGCTCTTCTGTGAGAGAAACTTGAGTGAACAGCAGGAGGTTTTGAAGTGCAAACACACCATCAGTGCAGCAAAGCATTCTGGGAGATTCGGTCTACAGCGACTCTCCAGACTGACGCCGCACATGTCAGAGTCTGGCTGCTGCTGATTATTCCTGGATCCATCGACATACACATGATCCAGCACGTATAAGAGACTTTACACGCTTCAAAACAGATGGGGATTTCACAGCGATGACAGAAAAACCATTCCAGGTTGTGAAATGCCAAAACATCAATAAAGAATCCGATCATATTTTTGGGTGTTAAAAATCTATGCATAAAAGTGACAAAGAGCAATGATGTTTTAAACCCAAACAACAGTTATGTAACTGAATTGCATTGGCATATGGTATTCAATGCAGAATGATTTTTTTGTATCCCATACTGCATGCATTAAAAACAAAACTGTTGTAAATCCAGAGGTTGTTAACTGATCAAATGAAGAATTTGCGTTTGTGGACCCATCTGTTTGCATTGTTTTTAAATAATCGTGTTTAACAGCGGAATTTACAGTGGAAAAACTACATTACCCATGATGCCGCGCAAATCCACTAATCAGAGAGTCGAGATCTTTAGGCCCGCCCACTCGAGTAAGCACCGCGAATTACGTCTCAATATGCTCTCAAAATACTTACATATTTGTATATATTTTGTACTAAAATGTAAATGTTATTTCTATAGATGTAATTAACAACTTTAAATGAATGGTTTTATATTTTACTGTTGTTTTGAATTCGGTGATGTCATTCGCAATGCCTCACGGGATTGTAGTTCTTTCCTTCATTAAAGCTCAGTCCTTCTGTTTGACTTTCAATAGTTTATTTTTTATTTATTTTTTTGTTTCAAATGAGAGTTTGTAGTGTTGTGATTCTAATCTAAGCTGGTTAGTTTTGTTCGTGAGTTATAACGCTTTAACAAAGACTTTAAAATCCCTGTGGGAAGAATGCATGGAGAAAAAGGGTCTGGTTGAATTAGCTCAATGACGCCGCCTGGAGGCAGTGAGAGTATTTAACACCAGAATCAGAAAAATGCGTGTTTCATGAGTTAAACAGAAGAGAGGGAATAATAAATATAACTTTATATAAAGGAGGATATCTAAGTATCCGCATACTAGTTAAGCGATGTAAATACAACAATCCACAACTGCTTGATTGTTTATATTCTCACAAAATGTATAGGCTATTATCGTCCAGCTCGAAAGATATCAAGATATTCTACACATCAACATCACGATTTTCTGTAAAGCTGTTTTAAAGCGCTATATAAATAAATTTGACTTGTATATTGATAACAAATTGAGGGCAACAGACCGACCAGGATTGTGTGTCAGGAATAGAGAACAACCTGTTCTGACACCTTTAACTCATTCTCAGGTAAACAGATCATGTTTGTGTCCCTATTGGGTTTTGGTTTGCCATTAGTGGTGAATGTTTGAACATATAACCCATAACTGCATATTTATCCAGCAGTGTTTGTTTGAATGTCTAATTTGAGCTCAAGATCCGACCGCAATCCTTGCTTCTCAACACATCGGATCTTCGGTGGGTGTTCGCGAATCATTTGATGTAGATCGGATCTTTAGAATGGGTTTGCGAATCATTTGATGTAGATTGCTTTGGAGCTTTGGACCCGTAAATGTTGTGGGCCCCCACCATGGCTGGACTGGCCATTGGGCATACCGGGCATTTGCCCGGTGGGCCGATGGTGATTTTGTGGGCCGGTGTTTTTTTTTTTTTTTTTTTTTTTTTTTTTTTTTTTTAAACGGTATAAACTATTAAAAGATGGTGGATTGTCCAATTGGTCATGATCGACTCTGGGCTGGACCAATTGCAGCCGAGGAGGTCGGATGACCTCCTCCTTGCTTGGGCAACGGCTCTCATTGCAGACCACAGACAAAGTTTATTTTCGTTTTGCTTGCTACCTTTTTACAGTCAGTAACAATAACTCTTACTGCGTACTAGCTTGTATGATGGATTTTCCATGCTACTGGGCTGGTGCTTGTAACGGCCACCTAATGGTTACTATTATTCATGTTAAGGTCCCTTTAAATATATTATGTTCTATGGTTGAACGCTGTTTTGTGAACGCGCACGCACAGAGATAGAGTGGAGTGCGAGGCGAGAGATGGGCGCTCTGCTGCTGAGTATTACAATGCTCTAACTTTCTTTCTGTTTATTTGTCACGTTACCAGAGTGTTTTGTTTACTGTTTTGAGTGCACTAGCGCGAACAACTATAAAGGCTCATAAAACGGCTGATCGCCTCGAGTTTTCTTTCTTTGTTCCTCAGTGTTTCATCCGGGTGGGCTCTCTGGATAACGTTACATGCTATGATTTTACTGATAGTGAATTTTATTTTATCCATAAGGTTAGTTTGTAGGGTTACGAACCGTCCCGTATTCAGAAAAAAAATATTACGTGTTCCGTATTGAGGTGAGAAGGAACGCGATTTGTCCCGTACTTCAGCTAGAATGAAAAAAAAGACACAAAGCTGGAGTTATTCTGTCTTTACGCTGCGCAGCTGCTTCTTCTCTCACTCTCTGCCCCTCCCCTCTCCTGATGCTCCTTCAATCATGAAACTGATCAATGATCAATAATGATCGGCTTTTCTGTCACCAGTCCCGTCTCTCTCTCGTTTATTTATCGCCCACTGTGAAACCGCTAGAAAGAGGAAACCAGCGGATGTCGCGCTAAACAGCAGCAGCACGTTTAATAACTTGTTAGAATTGTTTTAATATTACTTTTTAATATGAGTTGATGTTTGCTGGAGCCACAGCTGTAAAAGCTGCTGGTCATAATATCGATTTGGATATCTGGTCAGAGGGAAAAATGAAGATGAAACCAGGAGATGTCCTTACTGAATCATCAGAGCTGAAAAGGTGATGGAGAAACAGGTTTACCTTTTAGGTGACATGAATAAGTTGAAGGGAAGTTATGAACTGTTTCTGAGAGACAAATAACACCAGGATCATTTTCTACAACTGTAGGGGAAATACTTTTCTTTTTTATTCTCATTTAAAATGTCTGGCTTTTTTAATAAATAATTATCTGAATCTTACAACCATTTGGATTTAGTGGTCATAATATCCATAAATCATTATAGTATAGACGTTTTTCCTGAACACGGAAGTAAGTCCGACTCTTAACTGAAAGAATGCTTTGCATTTCCGGTCTGCATTGTTTCTAGTCAAATTAGGGTATATTCCGAGCTAATAAACTAATGTTAAACCTATTAAATTTGTTTTTAAAAGCACATGGCTACATAGCGCCATCACTTGGCAATGTCGCAATGAGCGTCATTTGTCAGTGCCTCACTTTAATAAGTGTGTAGATGACACAAAACAGCGGAAGGTAGCTACATTAAAAACAGATGGACGCTATTTGAATGGGTTCCTATGGAAACCGGAACAGAAAAGCATTCAATCTGACGTTAGAATTCGTAATAGCGGCGCTCATCGTTTACTCAGGAAAAAGGTCTAAGCTGTACTTTTTCCTTTGGGAAGGTACCATCTGTGCAGTCTGCAATTCTGTTGAAGAAAGATGTTGAATCTATTTAATTATTGTAGAACAATAATTGATTTCTGGGCATTTGTTTTACACGTGCATTAAATTAAAGTCCATTAAGCATCACGATGGTGGGGGTGGTTCCTAATTTTTTTTTTTTTTTTATGGGAGTTGGCCACTCTATTAGTTAGGTATATGTAAATATTGATTAGGTTGTTTAATATTTGAGTGTTCATTATTGATAGTGCAATACGCAGAAACTAACTGATGAAACCAAATGGTAGGCTAGAATTCATCGTAAACCATCTACACTTGTAGATATAATTTAGATAGATTCAAATTAGGATTCACCAGGAGATGTGATGCTGCACATTTACATACAAGTTGCTTGGATTTATAAGTAGACTGGCTACTTTAATGTTTTTGTCTTTTATACATAAATATATTTTATTGATAAGTTGTGTTTTTATTTTATTCTTTTTAATGATAAAATGTATCAGAAAATTAAATTAATTCTTGTGAATGATAATTGCCTGTTACAAAACATTCCTAATTATGTATCAGTTATCAGTTTAATTGTTTAACATTGTTTGCCATTTTGTACAGCTAAAATAGGAAAGAAAAGTCCAGACATTTACAGCTAAGGCTTAGGTACAGTTTTTCCCAGTGAAGTGTTACTCACCCAGTGTTGCGTCATTGCAATACAGCCATGTAATTAAGGTAAAAAAAAAAAAAAAATAGGACTGACCCATATCAATATTGAATTGGAACAGATTGGATCAGATCGGATCGTGTAAATTGATTCTAACTCTTGAGAATCGGAATTAAATTCATTCTTGAAATTTGAATTGATATCCAGCTCTATTCAGGAGGTTAACTCAAGGACCGGTCTCAAAATGCCTGGGCCGATTTTTTGTCCCAGTCCAGCCCTGGCCCCCACCAGAGGTTTTCTTAGCGCCCCCCATAACGTAAACACTCCCCTGACCTTAAATAGAAAATTACTGTATGGTAATAAATAACAAATAGACCAGACCTTCAGACAGCCATCAGCCACAAAACCAGTCTTAAGTAGCACGGGTATACTTGTAGCAATAGCCAAAAATGCATTGTATGGGTCAAATTATGATAATTAATGTATGTAATGAATATAATGTAATAAAATATTACACCGTGTGATATGTCATGTGATGATGACTGTATAGAGATATATAAAATATAAATCATACTTTTTGATTAGTAACATGCATTGCTAATAACTTTGTTTGGACAACTTTAAAGGCGATTTTCTAGCTTTTATATGTAAATCTTAATTAAAAAAAAAATTGACCCTTATGGCTGGTTATGTATTTTTATTAAAACACACACAGAGGCAGTTTAACCCAGTGACACACTGCCCTCAGGTGGCTGCAAACTAATAAACTATTAACTGAAATGACCAAAGGCAAAGCATTTTCTTCTTTCTGTTAGTAATGGGAACATTAGATAATTTCACTGACTCCATTATTGAATCTCGTTACATCACAAATCGATATCGTTCATCTGAGAAGAGTTAAATTACAATATATCGTTTTCAAATTTCACAATCCGATTATATGTGCAACGCAGCCAAATCTAATTTATGATACACAGAAACGATTAAGTCGCCTGTCGAGTACCGAGTCATTTTGTTCATTTGTCACGTGACTGAAACAAAATGAAAAAAAAAAAACTTTCAAAATGTACTTATTTATTATATATCAATATATGTATGCAATAAGATTTTAAAATTGCATTAAAATAAATTGAATTTTTTTTACGTTTTGGGTGTTCCCTATCTTGTGCTGTACACTCTGCAAAAAAACAAAAACAAAAAACCCCGCTTTTTTTTCTCTAAGCTTTGTTGTCTTTACCTTTGGGTTATTTGGCAGACGAACACGTTTACAACAAAGCCACATGTGAGAGAAATTTGTTTCTCCCTGCTGATTGTTTTAGTACAATAAGCCGCGGTAAGAGTTTTAGAAGAGGCGGATTCCAGACGCGCTCCGGGGCCAAATTTTTGTGTGACTGGAATAACAAACAAGAGTTGAGCTCGTCCTGCTCCCATACAGGACAAATATTACGCTATGACGACGTTGCAGACTGTCGGTTACCTCCCGGATATGAACCTCATTGATATTCAAAACGCCCACCGAGCGACACGCCTGCCTCGCAGCCAATCAGAGAGCGTCCGTTGGCGGCGCGTGACGCCGCGTCATTAATATTCATGAGCCAAGCCTCCGCCATAACGGAGCTCGTAAACCGCGCCCGCCGGCAAAAACGCGCGTGACGTCACCGCCGCCGTCCGCAGAGCGACTGATTCAAACGCAAGTGTGGAGCGTCTTTCCGCAGCAGCGGCTGAAGGTCAGAGAGACAGACAACACTGATAACCGGACCTGAAGGTAAACAGCCTTTTTAGATCATAACGGTATCTGATAATGATAATGATAATGATGGTATGTTTGTGGGACAGGAATGTCAACATTGTGCTGTCAAATGATAATGTGCATCATGTGCGTGTTGATACTCTATATTCAGATCTTTAGATATTCGCAGTTAATGCTGCAGAATAAAATAAGGTGATGAATATTAATGCATATTGACTGGTTGCATCCGGTCTGAATCCGCATCAGGCTGCTGTCAGTGCTCCGTCCCAGCATCCTGTGGGCCAAACACACAGAACAGAACCGCAGAGAGAGTGCCGCTTCTATATTTATCCGGGCTTTGATGCTGTAAGCGGGTTTGGCTGATCTGGGTCACTTCAGCTGCTGGACTCACATTATTCCAGCGGGTCATGTGACGCGTGGCTCTGTCTATCATGTTCACTGTTAGATCACAGACACAGCCATGCAATACTGTATTATCTCTGTATGACGGATGCGCCTGACTCACGTCTGTTTGACTGGAATTACTCAGCTGACGTCCTCACAACATTTTAGAAGCTATGGAAGTGTTAGGACAAAACATTTTTGAACTAATGTTATCTTATGTCTTATAACTTTATTAATATGTGACCCTGGACCACAAAACCAGTCATAAGGGTCAGTTTTTGGAAATTGAGATTTATACATCATCTGAATAAATAAGATGAATGAATAAGCTTTCCATTAATGTATGGTTTTGGTATTTTTTTGAGGGTGCAAAAAAATCAAAATCATGAGAAAATCGCCTTTAAAGTTGTTCAAATGAACTTCTTAGCAATGCATATTACTGAATAAAAAATTAAGTTTGATATTTATTGTAGGAACTTTACAAAATGTCTTGATGGAACATGATCTTTACTTAATATCCTAATGATTTCTGGCTTAGAAGAATTGATAATTTGGCACATGCAATGTATTTTTTTTTATATCTGTGATACTTATGACTGCACTGTAAAAAATGAACATGAATTTAACGGTAAAAAACTGTAAAAATGCTACGGTAAAAACCTGTGAAATGGTTAACGGTAAGTTCCCCTTCTGTATACGGTGAAAAACTGTGTTGGACATTGCATGTAATTTTACGGTAGTATACTGTAAAACATAAAACATTGCTACTGTATTTTTTACAGTAAACTTCTGGCAACCAAGCCCGGATTAACCATACGGGCAACTGGGCAATTGCCCAGGGGCCCACGACATCTAAAGGGCCCAGGACAGCAAGGGCACGAGCAAAATAAATTGCCTTATGTTATTTATCTTATTTACACGAAGGCATGTCATTTCTGTCTCTACATAGTCGCGCGTTTACAATGTCTCCTCCGCGAAAACACGGACGTGATCGAGCGCTCCATTCATAAAAACGGAATTTACTATAGCGCGGGATACCACGGAATTCGTCGATTTTTGGGTTAATAAATCAAAAGTTGGTCTGTCACTTAATTCAAATCGCGATAGTGTATGTGAAAACTGAAATGCAAAAAGACCGTTTTAATATGAATGGTGGAGACGCGTTTTTTTTTTTTTACTACGCGCATACTGAAGCACGTGTGACGCTCACGGTAATTTTTTGCATTTGCACCTCACATGAACAGATAAACTCAATCTCCAAAACTGCTGTGAGTGTCACTTTTACCGTTTCATTTAAGAAAACTAGCATCATATCATACTGTACACACAGAAACTTCACGGCAACCTGTCAAAATAAAAGTACGGTTCAGCATGTAACAACAATATTAGTCTTGTATTCCTTTTGTACAGTATAATGTAGGTGTTTATATATTCCTATTTAAATAATTTACATAAAACAATATATATGATAAAAAAATAAATATTACAACAAGATTAACCACTTAATTGTAGAAAAAAATACTACAATTATTATTTAAACTGAATATAATTTTTCTTCCATGTATTGATTTTAACAGTAAACCTCTGTTTGTTTGCCAAAAATTAAAAGGGTTTATTTTTCATTTGATTAAAAATAAATAAATGTTTATGCTTTCATTTGATTATCAGAAAAATTAAAACACATTAAAAAAAAAAGCAAAAGATTTTTCAAAATATTAAAATAGAGAGTTTTGGACTTATTTTTCACTGAAATAAATGTTTTCGTTTTTACAACAAAGTAGGCTAAAGTACCGGGAAAAAAGTAACGTTGGCTACTGGCAAATGGTTTGAAGTGGTTGCTTAGCTATTCATTTTTTTGTGAAAATGGAGGATACTTCCCTCCCTCTCAATGTAGTGGGTCAATTTTACCAGATTATATTGTACAGATGCTGATGTGTTTTGTTTTCATAGCATCATATGTGAGTGAATGTCTTTGATAGGGGACATAGTAGTGCATTTGTAGTTCTATGAGCATTTAAATATTTGTAAATCAAAATATGATGACAGTTAGGATTTGAAGTATTGAGTATATTTACTGTATATTACAGTAATATATTCTATATTTGACCATATTATGGTGATCCTGGGGTTGTGATGATGGGGCCCTTGAATATTGTTGCCCAGGGTACAACAAAGTGTTAATCTGGCCCTGCTGGCAACCACAGCTGCCAAGATTTTACCGTAAATATTATGATTTTTTTTTTTTTTTTACAGTGTGGTTTTGTGGTCCAGGGTCAAGTATTTGATATTCATTCCAATAGCGTTGAGCGAAAACATCCTTATGATGTTATGAATGTTTTCGGAAACGTTTTTGTAACCTTTAAATAACGTTCTAATCATCTAGAACCCAAATTTGTTACCCAACTAATAGCAAACGTTGTCAGAAGGTTTTCTCAAAGTTACGAACAAACATTCTTCCGGTAACCATCTAATCTGGTCTTTCAAAATGTTTTCACAACGTTAGCACAAAAACATAATTTTTAGTCTGACATTTTGTACTAATGATTTTTAAATGTAACAAAAAGTAACATTCCCGTAATACAAAATAATAAAATATAAGGTTCCCTTAAAGGATTAGTTCATTTTTAGTCCCTTGTCATCCAAGATGTTCATGTCTTTTTTTCTTCAGTCGTAAAGAAATTCTGTTTTTTTTTTGAGGAAAACATTTCAGGAATGTTCTCCATATAGTGGACTTCTGGTGCCCTGAGTTTGAACTTCCAAAATGTAGTTTAAATGCAGCTTCAAACGACTCTAAACGATCCCAGCTGAGGAAGAAGAGTCTTATCTAGCAAAACAGTTATTTTCTAAAAAAAAAATCCAATTTATAAACTTTTAACCACAAATGCTCATCTTGTGTAGCTCTGTGTGAATTCCAGTTTAAGGCAGTTAGGGTATGTCTAAAAACTCCCATCTCATTTTCTCCTCCAACTTCAAAATCGCCCTACATTGCTGTTTTACCATTTTTTTTTTTTTTTGTAAAGGGCATTTGATCTTTGCATGTTCACTTTGTAAACACTGGGTGGAATCTTCTACAGCGATGTAGGATGATTTTGAAGTTGGAGGAGCAAATGAGTTTTTTGACACACCCTAACTGTCATGAACGTAACACACAGAGTTGATACAGAGCTATACAAGACGAGCATTTGAGGTTAAAAAGTATATAATTTGTCCATTTTTTTGAAAATAACTGTTTTGCTAAATAAGACCCTTCTTCCTCAGCTGGGATCATTTAGAGCCCTTTAAAGCTACACTTAAACTGCATTTTGGAAGTTCAAACTCAGGGCACCATAGAAGTCCACTATATGGAGATTCCTTGAAATGTTTTCCTTAAAAAGCAATATCTTCATGACTAAAGAAAGAAAGACATGAACATCTTGGGCTGAGTAAATGATCTGTAAATTGTCATTCTGGAAGTGAACTAATCCTTTAATGTTTTAAAGAAGATCTGAACGGCGTGTTATTGTTCGCTGAGTACAGTCTGGATATCAACAGACAGAAACATTAAGCATGTGTGTTTCAATCCAGCCAAAAACTCCTGCTTTCTTTGTGTTCGGGTGAAGTTGAAACATCCCGCAGTGCATTACAGGAGACGCCCATCCTCAGTGTTTTGGGGCTTCACGTGGTCTAACACAAGGTTTGGATGAGGAGAAATGAGCATGCATGCTTTCACACACGCATTCAGGTGAGAATTCATGTGCCGCAGGAGTTTATGGAAGGTGCTGTGATTCCAGCGCTGCTATTTTTCCATGAGGAAACTGATGTCAGATGATCCCAGAACCCGACACACACCTACATCACACTATTATTATTAGTCTGCGGCTGACTTGTTTTCCAGTCAAATGCTTCAGAACACGTCATTAGAGAGTGTATAGCAAGTATTAATATGTTTTTCTCACTTTAAATATGAATGAATGCCATTTTGTGCGCAAATATGAGCAAATATGGGTAATTTAGGAACACTAGGTGAAAGGTCACGATTGTGACCCAGACTGATTATGACCGAAATCATTAACCCTGTAAACCTGAAATTGGAATAATCATCAGAAGTTGTTCATTTTAAAAGTATTGAAGCTTTAAATGGACTAAATATAAAAATGGCTCTTTTTTGGCTCATATAGTCTGACCTAGTGAAAATATGGAGCATAAAACAGATCATTTTGGAGCAGATGCTGACATTTTTATGAGGAAATTCTTAAATCAATGAGATCTTTGCTTCATAAAATGAGGCAAATATCAGTGGTCGCTCTATATTTCCAGTAATATGCCTTAGTAAGATGAGATTGAAATGATTCAGACATATAATGCAATGCAATCCAATGACTGAGAGATGAACAAATAGATTTTTCCCACTTTAAAGATGAGAATGAATGCCATTTTGTGCACAAATATGAGCAAATATGGGTCATTTAGGAACACTAGGTGAAAGGTCACGATTGTGACCCAGACTGTATGATCGAAATAATTAACCCTGTAAACCTGAAATTGAAAATAATCATCAGAAGTTGTTCATTTTGAAAGTATTAAAGCTTTAAATGGACTAAATATAAAAATGGCTCTTTTATGGATTATATAGTCTGACCTAGTGAAAATATGGAGCATAAAACAGATCGCCGGTCGCTCTATATTTCCAATAATATGCCTTAGTAGGATGAGATTGAAACGATTCAGACATATAATGCAATGCAATGCAATGACTGAGAGATGAACAAATAAATGTTCCTCAAAAAATGTGAGATGTTTTGCAGGCTCGGAAAGGTCATACTTGAAAATCTGGAATCTGAGGGTGCAAAAAAATCTAAATATTGAGAAAGTTGTTCAAATTAAGTTCTTAGCAATGCATATTACTAAATAAAACATTAAGTTTGATAATTATCGTAGGAAATTTGCTAAATATCTTGATGGAACATGATCTTTACTTAATATCCTAATGATTTTTGGTTTAAAAGAAGAATTGATCATTTTGACCCATGCAATGTATTTTTTACACCTGTGCTATTAAAGACTGGTTTTGTGGTCCAGGGTCACATATTTGATATTCATATTCTAATAACGTTGAGCGAAAACGTCCTTATACTTGAATGTTCTCTGAAACGTTTTTGTAACCTTTAAATAACGTTCTAATCATGTGACGTTGTCGGAAGGTTTTCTCACTTTCCTCTGAGGAACAGTGAAAGTAAAGCTTCTGGAAACAAACGTTCCTCAAAAGCGGAAAAAATGATTCATGGAGAATCAAGTAAAGCCAATTTAATTGATTCTTAAAATTATTCTTCATAAAAATCAGATTTCACAGCAGGAAGATGGTGGACGTTTGTACAATTACACTAAAAGACCTTTTACTTGATTAAAAACTCGAATTCGTGTAGTACACAAAATTATGATCATGTTATGATACGGTAGCTTTATAGGCTTTTACCAGAGGAAAATCTGAGTAAATAAATATGATTTTTTATCCAGACTATTAGTTTCCAGTGGCGTCTTGTCCTTTCTTTTGTGTACGTGTGTGAATTCTGTATGATATCTCAGATGTTTCTGAAGTGAAATATCAAACGAGAGGTGGAGACGTGACGGACGTCCGCTCACTTTCTCTCTCTCTCTCTCTCTCTGACGCTATTGTTTCTCTGAAGTCTCTTTCTTTGGGTGGGAAACTCTAGATCTTGTTTTGAAACTTTAGGTTTTTTGGCCTTCAAACACACACAGACCTTCAAAGTGACCTCGGGATCAGTCGGCAGGTCTTTCCTCTGATTCAAAGCTGATTTAAACAGCATACGTTCAGCTGATCTTATATCAACGCACCCATATTGTTGAAGATCAGAGGCGTTTCATGCTGATTTAATCTACTCCTCAGGAGTTTGATGAATTTAGTTCACAGTTGGGGATCGGATGCTGTTTGTGGCGCTTTAACCACCGCTGAGTTTGAACTTTAGCCTACAATGCGAAAAATCTGGTCTAGAAACCATTTATACTTAGAAATTGATAGTAAATTTCACAAACGGCATGTGACACATTGAATTATTATGATTATAATGATATGTGACCCTGTACCACAAAACCAGTCATAAGTGTAAATTTGTCGAAATTGAGATTCTTATATCATCTGAAAGCTGAGTAAATAAGCTTTCCATTGATATATTGTTTGTTAAAATAGGACAATGTTGGTCTGAGATACAACTATTTGAAAACCTGGAATCTGAGGGTGCAAAAAAATCTAAATATTGAGAAAATTCGCCTTAAAAGTTGTCCAAATGACGTTCTTAGCAATGCATATTACTAATCAAAAATCAAGTTTTTATATATTTATGGTAGAAAATTTACAAAATATCTTCATGGAACATGATCTTTACTTAATATGCTAATGATTTTTGGCATAAAAGAAAAATCGATAATTTTGACCCATGCAATGTATTTTTGGCTATTGCTACAAATATACCCATGCTACTTAAGACTGGTTTTGTGCTCCAGGGTCACATATTTTCCTTTTAACTGTAAATTCTTGCAATGTTTTCAAACTTAAACAATGAGAAAAATGCATTTTGTTTAAGTTTTTTAAACATTTCTCATTTTAACTTCAACTTGACGTAATAAAAAGTTAATCAAAACTAAGTAGAGATGTACCAAATAAAAACTAATAAAAATACACAACAAAATGACTAAAACTAAATCAAATTTCCATTTTCCAGTTTTCCTCTGAATTTTACATTTAAATTTAAATCAGATTTTAAAATCTTGCATTCAGATTTTTTTCTCGCAATTCTGACTTTTTTAGATCTAGAATCTAGAAACCATTTTCACTTAGAAATTGATAGTAAATTTCACAAACGGCAAGTGACACATTGAATTATTATGATTATAATGATATTTTCTTTTTAACTGTAAATTCTTGCAATGTTTTCAAACTAAAACAATGAGAAAAATTAAGTTTTATATTTAAGATTTTTAATTTTTTAAACATTTCTCACTTTAATTTCAACTTGACGTAATTAAAAAGTTAATCAAAACTATATAGAGATGTACCAAATAAAAACTAATAAAAATACACAACAAAATGACTAAAACTAAATCAAATTTCCATTTTCCAGTTTTCCTCTGAATTTTACATTTAAATTTAAATCGGATTTTAAAATCTTGCATTCAGATTTTTTTCTCGCAATTCTGACTTTTTTAGATCTAGAATCTAGAAACCATTTTCACTTAGAAATTGATAGTAAATTTAAAAAAAAAAATGGTATTTTCTTGTTGACTAAGTTCTTACAAGGTTCTTAAAGTAAAAAAATTAGAACAATATATATTTTTACATTTTTATATTTAGTATTTTAATTTTAACTTGATGTACTAAAAAGTTAATCAAAACTATAAAGAGATATATAAAATAAAAACTACAAAAAATGCACAACAAAATGACTAAAACTAAATGAAATTTCCATTTTCCATTTTTTTTTCTCGGAATTCTGATTTAAAAATTTTGCATTTTAGTTTGAATCCCCCAATTCTGACTTTTACTCGAAATTCAGAGTTTAAATCTAAAATGTAAAATCAATTTTCACTTAGAAATTGAAACAAACGGCAAGTAACGCATTAAATAAAATGTGAAATTTTAAAGTAGAATAACTGAAATGGTATTTTCTTCTTAACTGTAATTTCTTGCAATGTTTTCAAAGTAAAAAAATGAGAACAATTTTTTTTTTTTACATTTTTTATTTAAGATTTTAAATTTTTTTATTTTTTATTTTTTCTAAACTTGATGTACTAAAAAATTAAACTATATAGAGGTATATAAAATATGCCAAAAATGCACAACAAAATGACTAAAACTAAATAAAATTTCCATTTTCCATTTTTTTTCTCAGAATTATGATTTTAAAATTTTGCATCTTAGTTTGAATCTTTTTTTGGAATTCTGAGTTTAAATCTCACAATTAAATTTGTTTTCCTCAGAAATCGGACTTTAAATCGTGCAATTTTGACTTTTTTCTCCCAATTCTGACTTTTTTCTTGGAATTCTGAGTTTAAATCTAGAATGTAGAAACCATTTTCACTTGGAAATTGATAGTAAATTTCACAAACCATGAGTAAAACATTAAATTAAATGTAAAATTTTAAAGTAGAAAAACTGAAAGGGTATTTTCTTGTTAACTAAGTTCAAGGATCTCAATGTAAAAAAAAATAAAATAAATGCATGATAAAAATTGTTTAATATTTTTAATTTTTTAACATTTCTCATTTTAATTTGATCTTGATATACTAGAAAATTATCAAAACTATATAGAGATATGCTAAAAATGCCAAAACCACAACAAAATTACTAAAACTTTAAATAAAATTAAAAAGAAAACGGAAAATATATAAGCTGATCCAAAATATGAATAAAAACTATAATAGTATACTAGAATAACATCGCTAGCTGGGTCTGTGTTCCCAGTCGCACTATGAAGAGTTAATAGCAGTGAAGTGAAGAAACTCTGTGCAGCGTTTAAGACGTGATCCGGACTGACTGAATTCTGGGAGTTTTCCAGCGGTTTCGCATGACCCTGAATGTCCTCGGCACAGTCTGCCAGTTTGGAAATATCAAACCAGGACAGTCTTAGACCTTGAAAACAGCCTGAGAAACGCAATAGATTGACTGCGTCAGGTCTGTTTAATTTGTAAAGCGATTTTCACAATGCATGAAATATGATTGTGTCTGAATAGTGCTTTAGACAGCACAGAACAACTCTCTGAGACAACGTGTGTAATCGTTCAGCAGTAATGGAGACGTTGAACTGTAAAGAAAGCATGGTCTAAAGATGAGGAAGGCCGTCTCATTAAATATTCATGAGGCAGCACTCACCGCTTCAAACCACACCGCGACCTTGAAGCTCAAGGAAAATACAGACACAAGCGCTGAGACCTCAGACCTCTCAGAACGTCTCACTGCGTCTCATTTAGTGAACTCAAGTCTCCAGGTGTCAGGTAACAGCGTCACCTGAGTCTCTGCCGTCAGCCAATCACATCGCTGCATTATTAGTGCACTCGCCTCAGCTTCTAAGTGAATCAGAACTACAACAAAACTAAACTAAATCTCACAATTTAGATTTTTTTCTCTCAATTCTAACTTTAAATCTCACAAATCTGACTTTTTTCTCTGAATTTTGAGTTTAAATCTCATATTTCTATTTTTTTTCTTTGTTCTTTGAATTCTACATTTAAATCTTGCAATTCTGACTTTTTTTCTCTGAATTCTCAGTTTAAATCTCGCAATTAAAATTTTTTCCCTCAGAATTCTGAGTTTAAATCTCATATTTCAAATGTTTTTTTTTTCTTCTAAATTCTAAATTTAAATCATGCAAATCTGACTTTTTATGGAATTCTGAGTTTAAATCTCACATTTCATTTTTTTCCCTCGGAATTCTGAGTTTAAATCTCACAGTTCTGACTTTTTCCTTGGAATTCTGAGTTTAAATCTCGCATTTCTAATGTTTTTTTCTCTAAATTCTAAATTTAAATCTTGCAATTCAGACTTTTTTCCTCTGAATTCTGAATTTAAATCTCACATTTCATATTTTTTTTTCCTCAGAATTGTACATTTAAATCTTGCAATTTTGAAGTTTAAATATGGTAATTCTATTTTTTTTTCTCTGAATTCTGAGTTTAATTCTGACTTTTTTCTTGGTATTCTGACTTTAAGTCTCACAAATCTGACTTTTTTCCTTGAAATTATGAGTTTAAATATCACAGTTCAAATTTTTTCCTCAGAATTGAGAGTTTAATCTTGCAATTCTGACCCTTCCGACCAGTTCTGATGAGTTTAAATCTCGAAGTTTAGATTTTTTTTCAAAAAAGAAAAAAATATGGCCTTTTTTGCAATTTTATGCAACGTTTTAGCTTCTCACATCTCACAATTCTGACGTTTCTTCTCAGAATTGCAAAAAAAAAAAAAAAAGTTAAAATTGTCAGATAAAAGTTACAATTACCTTTTTATTTATTTTTTATTCCATGGCAGAAATGGGCTTTTATATTTTACGGTAGATGAGATTTATTCTGGCACGTTTGCTGTAGTCACAACATGAACAAAGTCACTTAGAAGCACATTGTTTGGTACTTTGAAATATAAGTAAAATAATTGATGTCAGCATGCGGTGATATCGCTTACAATAACTTTGCAGGAAGGTTATTTGGATTTGAAGAGCACAGCTAAAAACAAAAGCTTATCTTACACAGGACTTTAGTTCAGGGGTGTTAACATCACATGACGCTGTGTTCTCTATGTATGTATGTGTGTGTGTGTGTGTGTGTGTGTGTGTGTGTGTGTTTTTTCTGACACGTTTGGCTTCAGAACTGAAAAATCACATGATAAGAATCACTCCAGTTTTGTTTGGTTTGTAAACAATGACTTAGTTACGTCCGTAGCCCCGCCCACATTTCCATGAACTCAAGCAGCAGGAGGCGGATCCCAAAGGGAACCGGAGGCGGGGCTTTATATCAGTGACTGACAGCTGTAAACACTGTCGCCGGGGCGATTACTTGTGTTGTGTCAGTGACCCTGAATGGCCTCTAATCTCCTAAATCTCACACACACTGCGTGATTTGGATGTGAAAGTCAAGATCTCAACAGAATCAGCAACAGAGAGAGAGTGAGAGAGTTTAGGTGAGTTATGAAATACACTATATGAAAGGAAAAACAGACCAATCACAATTTAATATGCAAATAAATGCCAAAAGTGGATTATGAAGCTGTTAAAAAGACGCTGCACATCTTAGATTAAAAGTCTAGATATCATGCAAGATTGTTTCCGCCATGGGGTAAAAAAAAATAAAAAGGTATTTGAGATTTTTGTTTCACAATTTTCACTTTTTTTCTCAGAATTTGGCATTTATATCTGTTTTTTTGTCATGATTCAGAGATGTACACATATATATATATATATTGCACAGCTCAATATAATGTTGGATAGAGATAGATATACATCAGTATATTTTTTCTATATTATTGTACATTAAAATTAAATTTATATATTTAATTAAAGTTGAATTTTTAGAATCATTACTCTTCAACGGTCTTCAGTGTCACATGATTCTTCAAAAATCATTCTAATATGCTGATTTATTCTTAATGTTGAAAACAGTTGTGCTGCTTAAAAAGAACAGCATTTCTTTAAAATAGAAAGGTTTTCTTACAATATACAATTTTTGTTCTTTATTTTTTTGAAAGAAATTAATACTTTTATTCAGCTAGGATGTGTTAAACTGATGAAAAGCGATAGTATAGATTCACATTGTTAGAAAAGATTTATTTTTGAATAAATGCTATTCTTCTGAACTTGTTATTCAAACAATCCTATGTTTCCAGCCGATGAAAATTCAGCTTTGCATCACAGAAATGAATTATATTTTAATGCATATTAAAATAAAAACTATTATTTTATATTGTATTAACATTTTGCAATATAACCATTTTTTCCGGTATTTTTAAATGCAGCCTTGATGAGCAGAAGAGTCTTTGAGCAGTAGTGTACATTATAGCTTTCCGTAAAGCTGTTTGTAAAATGTGCCATACAAATAAATGTGGATTTTAGTGCAGCTAAAGGCGTGAAAAGCACTTATTTTGTCTCCTGAACTCTCTTTATGTCTCTAGTGTTAATTAGCAGTCATTTCCAGACTGCTTCCACCCAGCGGCTATATCTGCTCTCTCTATCTGCCCACCAGAGACTAAAAACAGCATCCAGTGTCATTTCCACAGGATTACAGTAAAAACCGCCTGTTTCCAGACAGGTTTCCTAAACACTCCCTCTCATCTCTGATTGGTCAGTTAAACAGATAGACCCCGCCCCACACTCACATCATTGAAGTGACAGCTGTAAATCTCAGTCTAACGGTGTGTTCTGGTCTCCGTCTGTCCTGCAGTGATATCCAGGGCTCAAGATGCCTCCTCCTGTCGGACCGCCAGCCGTCCCGCCTCCAGACGGTGGGTGGGGCTGGGCTGTGGTGGGCGGGGCCTTCATCTCCATCGGATTCTCTTACGCCTTCCCGAAGGCCACAACTGTGTTCTTCAAAGACATCCAGAGGATCTTCAACGCCTCGTACAGTCAGGTTGCCTGGATCTCCTCCATCATGCTAGCCGTCATGTACGCTGGAGGTATGAATCCGGAAAAATAAAATGTGTCACAGTTTTCACAAAAATATATATATTTTTTAACAGTGATAAAAATCAAAAATGTGCAAATGTTTCTTGAGCAGCAAATTTGCATATTAGAATGATTTCTGAAGCATCATGTGTCTGAAGACTGCAGTAATGATGCTGAAAAGTCAGCTTTGCATCACAGAAATAAATTACATTTGAACAGATATTCACATAGGACACAGCTGTTTTAAACTATAATAGTATTTCACTTTTTTATGGTATTTTCTAATTAAATAAATGCAGGAAATCAGCATATTAGAATGATTTCTGAAGCATCATGTGATCTAAAGACTGCAGTAATGATGCTGAAAAGTCAGCTTTGCATCACAGAAATAAATTACATTTTAATATTGAGTCACAGAAAACAGCTGTTTTAAACTATAAAAATATTTCACTTTTTTACTGTATTTTCTAATCAAATAAATGCAGAAAATCAGCATATTAGAATGATTTCTGAAGCATCAAGACTGCATTAATGATGCTGAAAATTCAGCTGTGCATCAAAGAAATAAATTACATTTTAACAGATATTCACATAGAAAACAGCTGTATTAAACTATAATAGTATTTCACTTTTTTATGGTATTTTCTAATCAAATAAAATGTAGGAAATCAGCATATTAGAATGATTTCTGAAGCATCAAGACTGCATTAATGATGCTGAAAATTCAGCTTTACATCACAGAAATAAATTACATTTTAACAGATATTCACATAGGACACAGCTGTTTTAAACTATAATAATATTTCACTTTTTATAGTATTTTCTAATCAAATAAATGCAGGAAATCAGCATATTAGAATGATTTCTGAAGCATGATGCTGAAAAGTCAGCTTTGCATCACAGAAATAAATTACATTTTAATATTGAGTCACAGAAAACAGCTGTTTTAAACTATAATAATATTTCACTTTTTTACTGTATTTTCTAATCAAATAAAATGTAGGAAATCAGCATATTAGAATGATTTCTGAAGCATCAAGACTGCATTAATGATGCTGAAAATTCAGCTTTACATCACAGAAATAAATTACATTTTAATATTGAGTCACAGAAAACAGCTGTTTTAAACTATAATAATATTTAACTTTTTTACTGTATTTTCTAATCAAATAAAATGATTTCTGAAGCATCATGTGATCTGAAGACTGCAGTTATGATGCTGAAAATTCAGCTGTGCATCACAGAAATAAATTACATTTTAACATTGATTCACATAGAAAACAGCTGTTTGAAATTGCAATACTATTTCAGATTTTGCACAGTTTTTACTGTACTTTTGATCAAATGTCATTGAGTTTATAAAGGATTAACCTGTTTTGGCATCACATAAAGGTCGTGTCATCACACTATAGCAGCCGCGTTTGTCACGTCTGAAAAACCACTTTCGATTCACGTCGAATGAAATTCATGACTGGGTTGATTAAATGAACCCCTCTGTTTAACATTAAACACACGGCGTCACACGTCACGCAGCTCTCTCCTAAATTAAATCAGCATGTTTTATTATGAACAAGCATGAACATGCAGATCTGACCTTAACATGCTGCAGAACACACACACACTCAGCTGTGCTTCTTATTTAACACTGGAAATCATTAGTGAAAGCAAAAATCCCATGATGCATCTGCATTATAAGACTTGAAGTAAAAGGTTCCACCTCAGAGAATGTCGTTTCTCTTGTCTTGCTCTTAAAACGCCTCTCGGCTCAAGATCAATGACTCTAATCCACTTTACCCTCGAGACACGTGTGTGTGTGTGTGTGTGTGTGTGTGTGTGTGTGTGTGTGTGTGTGTGTGTGTGTGTGTGTGTGTGTGTGTGTGTGTGTGTGTGTGTGTGTGTGTGTGTGAACTTGAGCTGCATTATAGAGGACAGATATCAGTTCAGTCCTGTAACCCACACCACACACCCACACACATTTGCATTTTTAAAGAAATTATTACTTTTATACACCAAGGAGTGATAATAAAGACATTTATAAAGTTATACAGTGCTACTAATATAAATGTTTCTTGAGCAGCGAATCAGTATATTAGAATGATTTGAGAAGACTGCAGTAATGACGCTTAAAATTCAGCTTTGACTCACAGAAATAAATTTAATTTTAACAGATATTCATATAGAAAACATGTTTTTTAAATTCTAATAATATCTCATAATTTTTACTGTTTTTATCAAATAAATGCAGCTTTTTTGTTTTCTTTAAAAAAGATAAAACCTCTGACCAAAAACAAATGTTTGAACGGTACTAAAGAACCAAAGCAAAATCATGTTTATCAAACAGTCCGATAAGAATACTATTGTATTTATGTTTTATTCTGTGTTTACGCCTGCATATGTCTGTATCAGGGTGAGAACAGGGCACTTTCACTGTTTTCACTCAACCACACTAATATAAACACATACAATGTATTGTTCTTTAAAAAGGTCTCTTCAAGGCTCTATTTATTTGATAAAAAATACAGAAACAACTGTAATATGTGACCCTGGACCACAAAACCAGTCATAAGGTTAAATTTGACAAAACTGAGATTTATACATCATATGAAAGCTCAATAAATAAGCGTTCTATTGATGTATGGTTTGTTAGGATAGGACAATATTTGGCTGAGATACATCTATTTGAAATCAGAAATCTGAGGATGCAAAAAAATCAAAAAGACTGAGAAAATCACCTTTAAAGTTGTCCAAATTAGGTTCTTAACAATGCATATTACTAATCAAAAATTACATTTTGATATGTTTACAGTAGGAATTTTACAAAAATCTTCATGGAACATGAACTTTACTTAATTTCTTAATGATTTTTGGCATAAAAGAAAAATCAAAAATTTTGACTCATGCAATGTATTTTTGGCTATTGCTACAAACATAAGCGACTTAAGTCCAGGGTCACATATTGCAAAATGTTATTACAATATAAAATAATGTTTTTTATTTTAATATACTTATTAAAATATAATTTATTTCTATGCTGCAAAGCCGAATTTTCATCAGCTGATACTCCAGTAAGTGTCACACCATCCTTCAGAAATAATTCTAATATGCTGATTTATTATTAGAATTATCAATGTTGGAAACAGGATTCTTTGATAAATAAAACGAGTTAAAAAGAATCGAATTGATTCGAAATATAAATCTTTTCTAGCAATGTATATCTATGTGATCACTTTTTATTAATTTAACACATCCTTGGTAAATAAAAGTAGTAATTTCTTTAAAAAAAAAAAAAAAAATTACTGAAACAGTAGTGTATATTGTTAGAAAATGCCTTTTTATTTTAAATAAATGCTGTTCTTTTAAACCTTTTATTGATCAAAGAATCCTTAAAAAAAATCACAGGTTCCAAAAAAAAAATTAAGCAGCACAACTGTTTCCAACGTTGATAATAAATCAGTATATTGAAATTATTTCTAAAGGATCGTGTGACACCAAAAACTGGAGTAATGATGCTGAAAATTCAGCTTTGTGTCACAGGAATAAATTATATTTTAAAATATATTCACATAGAAAATGGTTATTTTGAATTGAAATAATATTTCAGAATTTGACAATTTTTTCAGTATTTTTGATCAAATAAATGCAGCTTTGATGAGCAGAAGAAACGTCTTTAAGAACTATTAAAAATCTTGCTGATCCCAAACTTTTGAGCGGCAGTGTACTATCAGATCTATTCATCCACAATGCTTCTGTTCAGCTCTAGAGTGAGCCGGGGCCGTGACACTGTGTGTGCTTTCACGCTAAGGATCATGGGAAGGCTGTGTGACCGCATGTTAATGAGATCTGCCCTCAGGCTCAGGAGCCCGAGACGCTTTATGAGCTAAATTAAGCTCCGCTCTGACCTGATTTTAACGACAAACACACACCTGATGATCTACAACCCTCTCTTTAGATGTTCTTTCACAGAACGTCATCTTAA
Source organism: Garra rufa (assembly GCF_049309525.1). Lineage (NCBI taxonomy): Eukaryota > Metazoa > Chordata > Actinopteri > Cypriniformes > Cyprinidae > Garra > Garra rufa. Next base: position 2,613,384 of record NC_133364.1, read on the forward strand.
AAGCTTATGATGCGAACAAAACAACTACTAAAATAGTCTGTTTATTATTTACTCCTCAGAACAGAATCAGTTTCACTCACTTCACTGACACTGTGCTCTTCATGTGACTTGGTTCTTTCTGATGAGGATGTTTAATCTATCAGCACTGGAGTGTTTGCATTGATCCAGGATTGATTACATGCATACAATATAAAAAAATAAATAATTAAATTTCATCTCGTTGCCAGGAAAACATTTCCAATTTAATTTAGATATAATGTGATGTACTAAAATAACTAAAACTATACAGACATTTTGTAAAAAACAAAAAAAAACAACAACAAAAAAACAAAACTGAACTAGATCAAAAAGTTTGTCAAAACAAACTTTATGTTTGCTTGAGAAAGCCTAGCTTGTAAGTTTAAAGCAGCTGTAAAAACGTATAGTTGTGAACTCTATTTAGATAGATTAGATGATTAGCATGTTTCTAGGCTGACTAGCAATTTGCTAACATCTTTCTATCATGATTATCAAGTTGCTAGCATGTTGTAGGCTGACTAGCAAGTTATTAGCATGTTTCTAGCATGGTTAGCAAGCTACTAGCATGTTGCTAGCATGTTTCTAGCATAGCATAATTAGCGAGTTGCTAGCATGTTTCTAGCATGATTTACAAGTTTGTAGCATGTTTCTAGCTTAGCATAATTAGCGAGTTGCTAGCATGTTTCTAGGCTGACTAGCAATTTGCTAACATCTTTCTATCATGATTATCAAGTTGTTAGCATGTTGTAGGCTGACTAGCAAGTTATTAGCATGTTTCTAGCATGATTAGGAAGCTACTAGCATGTTGCTAGCATGTTTCTATCATAGCATAATTAGCGAGTTGCTAGCATGTTTCTAGCATGATTTACAAGTTTGTAGCATGTTTCTAGCATAGCATGATTAACAAGTTGCTAGCACGTTTCTAGCATGTTTCTAGGCTGACTAGCAAGTTGCTAGCATGTTTCTAGGCTGACTAGCATGTTATTAGCATATTTCTGGAATGATTAACGAGTTGTTAACATCTTTTTATCATGATTATCAAGTTGCTAGCATGTTGTAGGCTGACTATCAAGTTATTAGCATGTTTCTAGCATGATTAGCAAGCTACTAGCATGTTGCTAGCATGTTTCTAGCATAGCATAATTAGCGAGTTGCTAGCATATTTCTGGAATGATTATCGAGTTGCTAACATGTTTCTATCATGATTATCAAGTTGCTAGCATGTTGTAGGCTGACTAGCAAGTTATTAGCATCTTTCTAGCATGGTTAACAAGCTACTAGCATGTTGCTAGCATGTTTCTAGCATAGCATAATTAGCGAGTTGCTAGCATGTTTCTAGCATGATTAGCAAGTTTGTAGCATGTTTCTAGCCTAGCAGAATTAGCGAGTTGCTAGCATGTTTCTAGGCTGACTAACAAATTAGCATGTTTCTAGCATGATTAGCAAGCTACTAGCATTTTTGCTAGCATGTTTCTAGCATAGCATAATTAACGAGTTGCTAGCATATTTCTGAAATGATTATCGAGTTGCTAACATCTTTCTAACATGATTATCAAGTTGCTAGCATGTTGTAGGCTGACTATCAAGTTATTAGCATGTTTCTAGCATGGTTAGCAAGCTACTAGCATGTTGCTAGCATGTTTCTAGCATAGCATAATTAACGAGTTGCTAGCATGTTTCTAGCATGCTTAGCAAGTTTGTAGCACGTTTCTAACATGTTTCTAGGCTGATTAGCAAGTTACTAGCATGACATTAGCATGTGGCTAGGCTTGGCTAGAGAGTGAATAACTCTGGCTGTTCAGTATTGATCTGGTTGTGTCTGGTCTGTGTTTCAGGTCCTATCAGCAGTATTCTGGTGAACGCATACGGCTGTCGTCCCGTCATGATTTTTGGCGGTTTTCTCTGCGCCATCGGGATGATCAGCGCCTCCTTCTGCAACAACGTGGTGCAGCTCTACATCTGCATCGGCGTCATCGGAGGTCAGTATGTGTCCGTAATGCTCACAGACGTACGAACGAACCCATATTTTGAGCAGGAGGGTTATGAGCTCATTGCGTTCGGAAGTCAGCCAGTATCCCACAATGCCTTCTGCCGTCTCGTTTCCTCTCGCAGGCTTCGGTCTGGCCTTCAACCTGCAGCCGGCGCTCACCATGATCGGGAGGTACTTCTACAAGAAGCGTCCCATCGCTAACGGCTTGGCCATGGCCGGCAGTCCCGTGTTCCTCAGCACGCTGGCGCCGCTCAACCAGTATCTGATCAACGAGTACGGATGGAGAGGAAGCTTCCTGATCCTCGGCGGGCTCCTGCTCAACTGCTGCGTGGCCGGATCGCTCATGAGGCCCCTGGTGGCCCCGCCCAACCAAGCCAAAGCGGTGGCTCCGGCGCCTCCTCCGGCGGTCAAGACGGAGAAAACCACGGCCTGGCAGACGGTCAACAAATACCTGGATCTGTCGCTCTTCAAGCACCGCGGCTTCCTCATCTACCTGTCGGGAAACGTCATCATGTTCCTGGGCTTCTTCGCGCCCATCGTCTTCCTGTCGTCGTACGCCAAAGACAACGGCGTGGACGAGTATCAGGCGGCCTTCCTGCTCTCCATCCTGGCCTTCGTGGACATGATCGCTCGGCCCTCCATGGGCCTGCTGGCCAACTCTCGCTGGATTAGGCCCCGGATCCAGTACTTCTTCAGCTTCGCGGTGCTGTATAACGGCGTGTGTCATCTGCTGTGTCCGCTGGTGGAGAGCTACAGGGGGATGGTGGTGTACGCCGTCTTCTTCGGCTTCGCCTTCGGTATGGTGAGCGCCGTCCTCTTCGAGACGCTGATGGATCTTGTTGGAGCGCAGAGGTTCTCCAGCGCCGTGGGGCTCACCACCATCGTGGAGTGCTGTCCGGTTCTCATTGGACCGCCACTAGCAGGTAATAACAAAGTGAATATAAATGTAAATATTAAATCAGAAACAAACAAAATTAGAAATACTGAAAATTATGCACATTAAAAAAATTATTATTAAATAAAAAAAAAAAAACTTGCAATTAAAATGACTAAAAATAAACTGAAATAAAAAATATTTTTTAGACCACTGCTGGCAGGTAATGAAATTAGATCAAATAAAAAAATAAACATTAAATGATTTAAAAAAAAAAAAAAAAAAAAAAAAACTGAAAAAAATTTAAAACTTTTTTTTTTAAAATAAAACAACATAAAATGCTAATATAAATATTAGATAAGAAGCTAAAAGTTACTAAAATTTAAAATTAAAAAATTAAAAAATAAATGTCCATTGCTCGTTAGACCACCACTGGCAGGTAATAATAATATTTGATTTAAAACAAAAACCAACGTAGAAAGACTAAATAAAACAACATAAAATGTTAATATAAATATTAGATAAAAAACAAAAAATTACTAAAATTTAAAATAAAAAAATAAAAAATAAATAAATGTCCATTGCTCATTAAACTACCACCGGCAGGTAATAATACCAAATATGAATATTAGATAAAAAGTGTAAACAATGAAAACTACTAAAAATAAAACTGAAATAAAAATACATGTTTGATGCTCATCGGACTGGTAATGAGATCAAATCAAATATAAATATAAAATGTAAAAAAATTTATCAAATTAAAAAAATGTCCGGAGGTCATCAGACCACAACTGGCAGGTGATAATAATATGTGACCCTGGACCACAAAACCAGTCATAAGGTTAAATTTTACAAAACACAGATATATACTTCATATGAAAGCTCAAAAAAGCTTTCTATTGATGTATAGTTTGTTAGGATAGGACAATATTTGGCCGAGACACATCTATTTGAAAATCTGAAATCTGAGGGTGCAAAAAAAACAAAATACTGAGAAAATCACCTTTAAAGTTGTCCAAATTAAGTTCTTAACAATGCATATTACTAATCAAAAATTAACTTTTTGATAGGTTTACAGTAGGAATTTTACAAAAAAATCTTAATGTAACATGATCTTTACTTAATTTCCTAATGATTTTTGGCATAAAAGAAAAATCAATAATTTTGACCCATACAATGTATTTTTGGCTATTGCTACAAATATACCCCAGCGACTTAAGACTGGTTTTGTGGTCCAGGGTCACATATTTGATTAGAAAAAAAAAAAAAAAAAAACAACGTAGAAAGACTAAAGAGTAAATTAAAAAACTGAAATAAAAAATATAAATTAAAAGTAAATAATATTTAAAAGAACAAAAACTAATCACAAATTATACTAAATTACAAAAGCACATCATGGTTAACTTAAACTAAAACAATAAAAAGGACATTTTTGTTATAATAATTTTTTTTTTACATAAATATAATAAAATTAAAAATGGATTTCAAGTTTATCTTGTACTACAATAACACAAAAATATAGACATTTAAAAATAGCAGTTAAATGACAAAAAAACTATTACTAAATTTTTTTTTTTAATATATTAATACCAGCTAAAATAACATTACAGATATATTAAAATAACACTGCGACACCTCACAAAATTACTAAAAAAAATTAAATGATATTGGAAAAATATATAAATAATAAACTATTTGAAAAATATTAATAACTACTAAACAAAAATTATATTATGAAAATCTAAAAATAAAAGCTAAATAATAAAAAAATGTATAAAATAAATAATACTAAACTAAAATAACACTGGTTCTTTTTTAACAAACTCCACTTAAACTTACTAAGACTTAAAATTACTATATGTCAGTGCTTTCCATTTCTTTTATTGTCTTTCCTTTTGTGCTACAGAATATTCCTTTCATACATAACTATATGTGACCCTGAACCACAAAAACAGTCCTAAGGGTCAGTTTTGTGAAAATGAAAATCTGAAAGCTTGTTGAGAATTGATGTATGGTTTGTTAGGATAGGAAAATATTTGCCGAGATACAACTATTTAAAAATCTGGAATCTGAGGGTGCAAAAATCTAAATATTGAGAAAATTGCCTTTAAAGTTGTGCAAATGAAGCTCCTAGCAATGCATATTACTAATCAAAAGATATATTTACGACAGGAAATTTTACAACGTATCTTCATAGAACATGATCTTTACTTAATAGCCTAATGATTTTTGGCCTAAAATAAAAATCGATAATTTTGACCCAAACAATGTATTTTTGGCTATTGCTACAAATAAACCCGTGCTATTTAAGACTTTTGTGCTCCAGAGTCACATATACAGTGCCTTGCATTTTTGTCACATTTAGTTTTGTTGCAGCATTATGTTAAACTGCTTTAAATGAGTTTTCCCCCACATCAATTTACACTCCATACACCATAATAATGACGAAGCAAAAACCAGATTTGCTAATTTTACAAATGTATTAAAAATAAAACACTGAAGTAAGTACATTGCATAAGTATTCATACCCTTAACTCAGTCCATAGTTGAAGCAGCTTTACATCCTCAAGTGTTTTTGGGTCTGATGTGAGCATCTTTGCACATCTGCATTTGGCCATTCTTTGCCTCACCTTTTCTCCTCTCCATCTCTGTCAGCTTGGACATTTTCTAGAGTCCTAGTTGTTCCAATCGTCTTCCATTATGGAGAATGCTTCTGTCAACCTTCAACGCAGCAGATTTGTTTCTGAACTCTTCTCTAGATCATCGCCTTAACGCAAGTCTGTCACTGAGCTCTACAGGCAGTTATCTTGGTTTTTGCTCTGATCTGCATTTTCAGCTGTTAGACCTTTTCTGAGAGGTGTGTGTCTTTCTAAATCAGACTCATTCAAATGAATTTGCCACAGTTTAACTCCACTCCAAGTGTAGGAACATCTAGAAGCAATATGAATGCTCCTGAGCTAGATTTCGAGTGTCCCAGAAAAGGGTATGAATACTTATGCAACAGGATCTTTAAAGCTTTTTATATGTAATAAATTTGCAAAGTTGTTTAATTTAAAGCAGTTTAACATAATGCTGCAACAAAACAAAACGTGAAAAAAAAATGAATGCAAGGCACTGTATCTGTAACTGTGTCTGTAATCCTGGCAGATGCTGGATTGATTAATGCACGGCATTGATTTGCAGGGAAGTTAGTGGACATCACAAAGAACTACAAGTACATGTACCTGTGCTGCGGATCTGTGGTCGTCTTGTCCAGCATCTGGCTCTTTATCGGCAACTTCATCAACTACCGGCTGCTGGACCAAGAGCGCAAGCAAGAAGAGATGTATAAATGCGCCGACCGCGAGGAGAAGGACCAGACGGAGACCAACGCAGAAGCAGACACGGACGCAGACGCCGAAGCGGCGCAGCAGCTCTGCGAGAACAAAGACGACGTCACGCAGCGCGAAACCAACATCTGAACGCCTATGCAAACAGTGCACTCTGAAGACACTGCCAAAGTCAACCGGTCACGTTTAGAGGCTTTATTAGACGGCCAAATCAGCAGAGCTCTAGACATAAACGCGCACTTTGATATAGACGGCCTTTATAGCTTGGTATGGGTCATTTGTTGTGTCTCAGGTTCAGCAAACGTCTCTATTTGACAGCCAAACGCCAGACGTCCAGCTCGTCCCGTCCATTTTGGTGTATAAAGCAGTTGACGCCTGTAATCTGAATGTAAATCGGAGTGTGATCCTGATGTTTTTAGGGCCTGACCAAAATCACTTCTGAGGATCTAGAGCTTGGAGCAATATGATTTCCACCAGACGTCCTCAGGGCAAGCACACGTTCAGTTCCGTTATTTGAGTTTGACCTGGTTTTGTGCTCGGTTTGAGAGTGCCACTATCAACACTCTCTGACTCATGATGTATTGCCTTAAATACAAGCATCTATTATTCTGACGTCAGCTGTGTGTATAATACTATATTTAATGTATTTGCTGATGTACATTTACTAATCAGTTGGGTAGAGGCTCAATAACTTAACAGATGTACTGTATGAAATGTATGGAAGCCCCTTTCTGCCATGAAAAAAAATACATTTACAATTCAATTTTTCCTTGTGAGATATGAACTTGGTATTCAGAGGGAAAAAGTAAAAAAATAAAACTCAAAATTACAAAAAATTCCATTTTGAGTTTAAAATCTGACAATTTGAGTATATTTCTCATTCTGGGTTTAACTCTTAAATCGGAGTTTTAATCTGGCAATTTGTGGTTATATCTCATAATTCTGGGTTTAAAATTTACAATTTGAGTTTATATCTCATTCTGAGTTTAAATCTCATGATTAGGGGTTCCATTTTATAATTCTGCGTTTATCTCATAATTCGGAGTTTTAATCTCACAGTTAGAGTTTATATCTCATAATTCTGGGTTTATATCTCATAATTCTGAGTTTAAATCTCATAATTCTGAGTTTAAATGTCATAATTCTGAGTTTAAATCTCAATTATGGGTTTAAATCTCATAATTCTGAGTTTAAATCTCATAATTCTGGGTTTAAATCTCATAATTCTGGGTTTAAATCTCACAATTTGAGTTTAAATCTCATAATTCTGAGTTTAAATCTCAAATCTGGGTTTAAATCTCATAATTCTGAGTTTAAATGTCATAATTCTGAGTTTAAATCTCAATTCTGGGTTTAAATCTCATAATTCTGAGTTTAAATCTCATAATTCTGAGTTTAAATGTCATAATTCTGAGTTTAAATCTCAATTCTGGGTTTAAATCTCATAATTCTGAGTTTAAATGTCATAATTCTGAGTTTAAATCTCAATTCTGGGTTTAAATCTCATAATTCTGAGTTTAAATCTCATAATTCTGGGTTTAAATCTCATAATTCTGAGTTTAAATCTCATAATTCTGGGTTTAAATCTCATAATTCTGGGTTTAAATCTCATAATTCTGAGTTTAAATCTCATAATTCTGAGTTTAAATCTCAATTCTGGGTTTAAATCTCATAATTCTGAGTTTAAATCTCATAATTCTGGGTTTAAATCTCATAATTCTGAGTGTAAATCTCATAATTCTGGGTTTAAATCTCACAATTTGAGTTTAAATCTCATAATTCTGAGTTTAAATCTCATAATTCTGAGTTTAAATCTCATAATTCTGAGTTTAAATCTCATAATTCTGGGTTTAAATCTCAATTCTGGGTTTAAATATCATAATTCTGAGTTTAAATCTCAATTCTGGGTTTAAATATCATAATTCTGAGTTTAAATCTCATAATTCTGGGTTTAAATCTCAATTCTGGGTTTAAATATCATAATTCTGAGTTTAAATCTCAATTCTGGGTTTAAATATCATAATTCTGAGTGTAAATCTCATAATTCTGGGTTTAAATCTCACAATTCTGAGTTTAAATCTCATAATTCTGAGTTTAAATCTCATAATTCTGGGTTTAAATCTCAATTCTGAGTTTAAATCTCATAATTCTGGGTTTAAATCTCATAATTCTGGGTTTAAATCTCAATTCTGGGTTTAAATATCATAATTCTGGGTTTAAATCTCACAATTTGAGTTTAAATCTCATAATTCTAAATTTAAATCTTGCCATTTAAGTTTCTATCTCATAATTTGAGTTTTAATCTCGTAATTTTGAGTTTATATATAATTCGGCGTGTCTCATAACTCTAAGTTTAAATCTCACAATTTGAGTTTACATCTCATAATTCTGCATTTATTTAATAATTCTGAGTTTTAATCTCGAAATTTGATTTTATATCTCATAATTCTGGGTTTAAATCTCAGTTTGAGTTTATATCTCATAATTCTTCATGTAAAACTCGCAATTTGAGTTTATATCTCATTATTCTGCATTTATTTCATAATTCTGAGTTTTTATCTGATGATTTGAGTTTATATCTCATAATTCTGGGTTTAAATCTTGCTATTTGAGTTTATATCTCTTAATTTGAGTTTTAATCTCGCAACATGAGTTTACATCTCAGTCAAATTTAAATAACAAAATGTAAGTTTATATTTCATAATTCTGATTTTAAATCTCAGAATTGCAAGGAAAAAAGTCAGAATTGTAAGATAAAAAGTCAAAATGACCTTTTTAATTTTTTTTTATTCTGTGTCAGAAACAAGCTTCCATAGAAATGCATCTTTAATTCTAATGACAGAATAGTTATGTTTTATATCTCATAGAGCTGCATTGCATTTATTTTCTTTGGAGCCCATATTGAGTATATATATGAGATGTTTGTGCACTTTTTTAAGTCCTTGAGCACCAGAATTATTATATTATTATCATTAAATTATTATCGTTACTGTAGTACAGATGCATTATAATGCTGGAATGAAGATGCTGAGCTATTCATAGCATGTAAATAACTAACAACACTAATGATATTATTTAATGTGACTGATGGTTATGTTTTTTATCATATTTTTTAACATTTGTTGTCATGTTTGTCAGGAGACGCAGAATCACAAACAGACCGAACTGCCACTAAAACACTCTTCATTCATATACATGCTGGTATGATTACTATTACTATTCATTTTAATGACCACATTTTTTTTTTTTTATTGTACTTTTCACAATCAAAATTTAGTCAACAAATGTAACAAGTTCTACTTGATCATTAGCCCCTCATGACATGTTATGTCACTAAGATGTTATAAAATCATTCTGTGTTCACTTGTTTGGTTCATAATTCTGGATGTACTGAAATTTGCAATTAAACCACAAGATTTATAAGATGCCTCAAGACTTCTCTGTAGGTTTATGACTTATTTTTCAAGATTTACGTTATTATTGACCTTCTGTCGTTAAAATTAAGAACAGAGATGCATTTCCCCCTTATTTACATGCATGTATACCAAGTTTAGTTCATTTAAGTAGAAAATGATTTGACTATTTTGAATAAAACAGTTTAAAGGCAGGCATGCGAATCAGTGATTCAGTTATAATTAGACCGATACATGATTCAGTTCAGTTCTGAGACAGATACGCGATTGCTAGTGTGATGTTTCTGTAAACAAGTCAGTAAACTATAAGTTTATATAGTGTAACCTACTATTACCTTAAAGAGCTCCAAACGAATCCACCGCAGAATGAACCGAACACGCAGGTGCTTCGTTCCGGAATGAATCGGTTGAGTCAGTGATTCAAATGACTCGCTCATAGACAGTGATTTGTCGCCATCTGCTGGCGGGATGATGTCAGCTGCAGAAAGATTCACACAGCGTAACAATGAAATATTCTTTATCTTATTAAAAGTACAGTTTATTACTACACTGTATAGTTAATAGTTACCGACACCAACAGAACTGGCTAACCAACTACTGTAAAATCAGATTGAAAAAACAGCCGACATATGGTCAAAATACGGTCAATTTACCTGAATGCAGCTTATTTAGTTATTTCCCTCGTGGTTTTGGAATACAGTGTGACATGTTTTCGATATATTCACAAACATCTGATTCTTAAATATGTGTTGTCATGTTATTTCAACAGAGAAACTAACAACATCTTCAGTGTTCGGCGGAAGTGTGTGTTCCGTCAGTGAACAGCAGGAGTCGCTCTTCCGCTTCAAAATAAAAGCGCCTCTCTCTCACTTTCTCTCTCTGTCTCTCTCTCTCTCTGAGACCATTGTTCATTCCATAGAGAATGTTTTTTGTTTTGTTTTTTGTTTTCCGGTGAGAGAGAGAAAACACTATCTGGGATGTTTAATCGGTTTTAAAAGACTTTTATTGGTCTGTTTTACTGGCATTCATTATACTTAACACCTTAAAGGAGCAAGTGAATAAAATAACAAATAACTTTTTTTTTCTTTTTTTTTTTATATAAAAAAGACCAAACATATTTTCTATTATATATATTTTTTTATACCAATATATATATATGTATATATGTATATATATTTATTTATTTATTTAAATATATTTATCTTCATACATTTTAATCATATAGTTAAGAAAATGAACAAACTCCAGACACAAACACATCAAACACAGCATCTGTGTGTGTCAGCGTGTGATCGTTTATGTCAACGGAGCTGAAGTCTGATGAGGAATAACATTTGGAAACGATCTCATGAATATCTAATCACAAAACAAATCAAAGACATTTCTCTTAAACTCATTTATACATTATCCACATTTTTATTTTATGATACTGATATATTTTGTGCACTTAATGTGGTTTAGCTACATGCAAAAACAAGCTTGATTTATTTTAGATTTGTCCTCATTCTCATTCAGGACGTGACTCTCATCCTTCATTTCTGTGCTCCATGTCTTCATTCAGGGATAAACTATTAGGAGAGAGAAAAACAATCTTTCAAACATCTCAATGAAAGTGAAGCAGACTTCAAACACAAACCAGACATGACTTTAAAAGTGAAGCTGCTGGTCAGGTGAGCGAATGCAGTCAAACAGAAGCTGATCTCCAGCTGATTCTCCTCCACACACTCAATATGTTTGGCCTCATCCATAAACATGATGATGCTGCTGCGCTGAGATCAGACAGACGCCACCATGGAGATCTGGAGACACACTGTCATGTGACCTCAGATTAACCTCACTGACCTGTGACCTCACAATGAACTCTGACCAATCGCACAATGAACTCAGAATAACCGCACACTGACCTCAGACCTTACACTGATCTTAGATTTATCTCAGACTGACCTCTGACCTCACAATGACCTCACACTGATCTTAGATTGACCTCAGACTGACCTCTTACTTCAGACCAACCGTACTCTGACCTCACACTGACCTCAGACTAACCTCACTGACCTCAGACCAACCGCACACTGATCTTAGATTTATCTCAGACTGACCTCTGACCTCACAAGGACCTCACACTGATCTTAGATTGACCTCAGACTAACCTTACTGACCTCTGACCTCACAAGGATCTCACTCTGATCTTAGATTGACCTCAGACTGACCTCTTACTTCAGACCAACCGTACTCTGACCTCACACTGACCTCAGACTAACCTCACTGACCTCAGACCAACCGCACACTGATCTTAGATTTATCTCAGACTGACCTCTGACCTCACAAGGACCTCACACTGATCTTAGATTGACCTCAGACTAACCTTACTGACCTCTGACCTCACAAGGATCTCACTCTGATCTTAGATTGACCTCAGACTGACCTCTTACCTCAGACCAACCGTACTCTGACCACACACTGACTTCTGACCTCACACTAACCTCACTGACCTCAGACCAACCGCACACTGATCTTAGATTTATCTCAGACTGACCTCTGACCTCACACTTATCTTAGATTGACCTCTGACTTCACACTGACCTCAGACTAACCTCACTGACCTTTGACCTCACACCGATCTTAGATTGACCTCAGACTGACCTCTTACCTCAGACCAACCGTACTCTGACCACACACTGACTTCTGACCTCACACTGACCTCACACTAACCTCACTGACCTCAGACCAACCGCACACTGATCTTAGATTTATCTCAGACTGACCTCTGACCTCACAAGGACCTCACACTGATCTTAGATTGACCTCAGACTGACCTCACACTCATCTTAGATTGACCTCTGACTTCACACTGACCTCAGACTAATCTCACTGACCTTTGACCTCACACCGATCTTAGATTGACCTCACACTGACCTCTGACCTCACACTCAGACCACACTTTCCTCATATTGACCTCACACTGACCTTGGACTGACCTCAGATTGACCTCACAGTGATTTCAGACTGGCTTTACACTGACCTCAGACTGACCCATCTGGAGGAGAGGTCAAATCTATATCTTCTTTTCTTCTTATTTAAACTTAAACTCACTTCATTTTGATACAATTATTCATACAACAACAGTCAATATCTTCAGTCGTTTCATTCTCCAGTAAATATATAATCTAATAATGTAATATATAATCTTAATTTGAGAATGTTTAGATATTTATACTGGAAATCAAGATAAAAATCCTGAGGACAAAGGTGATTTTGGGAGTGATTTGTTGCCAGAAAACGTCTTTCCCGCAGCTGAAAGTCTTGGTGAAGGTTAATTCTGATGAGGAGTTAATGGAGACGAGCGGAGGCCGTCAGCTGTGTCTGAAGGTGATTTTCAGAGGGTTTAATCATGTAAATTGAGGCCGTATTAGAACTGCTTTGCACTTTTTAATATTGCTGACGCTAAAAATCCATAAAGTAGAGCAGGAAAAAAAGCGGTGTTTATTTGCTCACATGTAATGCGATGACAGATTGAGGCACGTTTAATGATATTCATAGAGGTCTGGAGGACTATAGCCTCACTTATTGTTATGAATTCATAATTATATTGATGCTGTATGTGTTACTTGTTCTTGCAGAACTGCACCAGAGATTATTTATTTTTAATTATGTTTTTCACAGTTTGAAAACCTTTGAAAGGAAAGCACCTAAATAAACAAAATCAGAAATATTTTCTCTTGCAAATATGATCACAAATAAACACGTAAGAACTGACCTGTTTTATTGAGGGTCAATGAATAACAAATTAAGATATTTAAGATATAGTTAACTAAAATTAAATAATAAAAACACCTTTTTTATTACATGGAATATACTAAAAAAAAATATATATATATATAAAATATTTTATTTAATCTAGCTGCCAAGGCAACATTTCTCATTTTTTATTTTAAGTTTAATGTACTAAAATAAGTAAAACTAAAACTGACAATTTTTAAGAAAACGAAAAATTGTATGAAAATGACAAAAAAAAAAAAAAACAACTAAAACTTAAAATATACTTATATACTAAAAACATGATTTAGCAATGTCATCTTTATTCAGTGCGTTTTTGTTTATTTAATTTTGTATTTAATTGACTGGATTTTTTATTGGATGTTTCAAAATAAATGCATTTTCAGACATGGTCGTATAAAAGTCAAATTATCAGATATTTTTAGGTTACTAGTTTTCAGACACTAATATAACACAATAATAATTTTGGTCAAACTCTCATAGTGCAAACTGATTTTTCTACAGGATGGTTAAGTCACCTTGACACTTCTATTGAAGCGGCTCAAACACATCAGAGTGATTGTTGAGTGAGAAACTGAATCCGTCGGTCAGGTTAGCGATGTGTTTGTGATGATGTGAAGCTCTTATCAGCTGCGGTTTGAGCTGAAGTGTGTGTGAATCTCACGTTGCCCACCAACACTCAACACGAGAGGCCAGAGTGAGACAGACACTGATGACAGACACCGATAGACGCTCATCACCCGCCAACATCATTCACCGCTCTGATACTGACACATCCACGACTACAGCATCCTTCTGATCTTATTAAAGCAATAGCTCAACATGTGGCACTCCATCACTGGATCCTCTGCAGTGAATGGGTGCCGTCAGAATGAGTGTCCAAACAGCTGATAAAAACATCACAATAATCCACACTACTCCAGTCCATCAGTTAACATTTTGAGAAGACGTTTTATAACATCAAAATCCAGCTACAAATTTGTTTAGAGCTGTTTTGGCTCGTAAACAGAGCTTGATCTGTGCAGATTTCTCTCCTGATTCAGACCAGACCACGTTTTCACTGAAAGGAAGCATTTTTATAGATTATGCACTGTAAAAAAAAAAAAAAAGATTTACTCAACTCAAATATCTACATTGTAATGTAGTACAACTTAACATTTCATGTTGACTAAACTTTTTTCTTTAAAAAAAAGTGTTGCAGCTTTTTTCTTTAAAAAAAGAAAACAGTTGTTTCAACTTAAACAAGTGTTTGTGCTGCCTTAAAATTTTAATTTTACTCAAGTTAAATAAAGTTTTTATGTAGTACAACTTAACATTTCATGTTGACTAAAATTAAAACTTAAAATACTTAAAATATATTAAATTTAAAATTTTACTTTTATTTTACTTTTTTTACCGTGTGACTTGTATTTGAGTTAAAAACTTCATAATTTCTTTTTTTTCTTAAAAAAGACTTCTTTTTATTTCTTCTTTTTTCTTAAAAGAGTAAAATTTTAATTTATTTTAATAAAGTTTTCATGTAGTACAACATAACATTTCATGTTGACTAAACTTAAAATTTTAAGGCAGCATGAACACTTAAGTAGAAACTACTTTTTTTACTGTGTGGACTTGTATGAGTTAAAAACGTCTTAATTTCTTTAAAAAGAAGACTTCTTTTTTTCTTTAAAGAAAAAAGTGTTTCAACTTTTTTCTAAAAAAAAAGTTGTTTCAACTTAAAAAAGTAAATGTTCGTGCTGCCTTAAAATTTTACGTTTACTCAACTCAAATAAGTTTTTTTATGTAGTACAACTTAACATTTCATGTTGACTAAACTTTTTTCTTAAAAAAAGTGTTGCAGCTTTTTTCTCTAAAAAATACTTTTTTCTTCCTTTTCTTCTTAAAAAAGAAAACAGTTGTTTCAACTTAAAAAAGTGTTTGTGCTGCCTTAAAATTTTAATTTTACTCAAGTTAAATAAAGTTTTTATGTAGTACAACTTAACATTTCATGTTGACTAAACTTAAAACTTAAAATACTTAAAATATATTAAATTTAAAATTTTACTTTTATTTTACTTTTTTTTACCGTGTGGCTTGTATTTGAGTTAAAAACTTCATAATTTCTTTTTTTTCTTAAAAAAGACTTCTTTTTATTTCTTCTTTTTTCTTAAAAGAGTAAAATTTTAATTTATTTTAATAAAGTTTTCATGTAGTACAACATAACATTTCATGTTGACTAAACTTAAAATTTTAAGGCAGCATGAACACTTAAGTAGAAACTACTTTTTTTACCGTGTGGACTTGTATGAGTTAAAAACGTCTTAATTTCTTTAAAAAGAAGACTTCTTTTTTTCTTTAAAGAAAAAAGTGTTTCAACTTTTTTCTAAAAAAAAGTTGTTTCAACTTAAAAAAGTAAATGTTCGTGCTGCCTTAAAATTTAACGTTTACTCAACTCAAATAAGTTTTTTTATGTAGTACAACTTAACATTTCATGTTGACTAAACTTTTTTCTTAAAAAAAGTGTTGCAGCTTTTTTCTCTAAAAAATACTTTTTTCTTCCTTTTCTTCTTAAAAAAGAAAAAAGTAGTTTCAACTTAAAAAAGTGTTTGTGCTGCCTTAAAATTTTAATTTTACTCAAGTTAAATAAACAAAGTTTTTATGTAGTACAACTTAACATTTCATGTTGACTAAACTTAAAACTTAAAATACTTAAAATATATTAAATTTAAAATTTTACTTTTATTTTACTTTTTTTTACCGTGTGGCTTGTATTTGAGTTAAAAACTTCATAATTTCTTTTTTTTCTTAAAAAAGACTTCTTTTTATTTCTTCTTTTTTCTTAAAAGAGTAAAATTGTAATTTATTTTAATAAAGTTTTCATGTAGTACAACATAACATTTCATGTTGACTAAACTTAAAATTTTAAGGCAGCATGAACACTTAAGTAGAAACTACTTTTTTTACTGTGTGGACTTGTATGAGTTAAAAACGTCTTAATTTCTTTAAAAAGAAGACTTCTTTTTTTCTTTAAAGAAAAAAGTGTTTCAACTTTTTTCTAAAAAAAAGTTGTTTCAACTTAAAAAAATAAGTGTTCGTGCTGCCTTAAAATTTTACGTTTACTCAACTCAAATAAGTTTTTTATGTAGTACAACTTAACATTTCATGTTGACTAAACTTATGATGGATTTGTTTCGGCTTTTGTCTTCTCCAGATGTTAACTGATGGACTTTGTGTGGATTACTTCTGGATTATTGTAATGTTTTTTCAGCTGTTTGGACTCGCATTCTGATGGCACCCATTCACTACAAAGGATCAAAGTGATGGAATGACACATTTCTCCAAATCTGATAAAGAAATGATGTTAATTTTTTGGGTGAGTGTTGGTGTCATTTGTGCCGCAGCTTTTGAAACTGAACTCAGAGACGGACGGATGGAGCGAGAGCTTCAGTTTCTAATGCATGTGCCGTTAATATTAGATGAGCTTCAGCTTTTAATGGCCATTCAGAGATCAGATGGAGAACACACACACATACACACACACACACACACACACACACAGAGGTTATTCAGCCCCTCTGGGTTCAATCGCTGCTTTATTCCTCTCCCTGCTCCACCTTTGCTTGAGAAATTGAAAATGGAAATGTTCACATGCTATTAACCTCCAACCCAGTGAAAATCAGTCTGATACAGAACATCAGCGTCTGCCAGTTCGTTCAGATCAGTTATCCAGAAACTGGATCTCATTTTTGATTCAGAAATACTCATTTATAAGTTTATTCTTTTCAAGAACATCACGACTGGATCTTCTAGTTCAATCTTAAAAAATGTAAACCTTACAAAAGGGATTTTTTGTACAATGATAGAACAACTGATCAGTTCTTAAAAGAACCATTTGTCATGATCTGAAGAACCTCTTTTGTGCAACGGAGATTTTTCAAGTATATGTTAAAGTTTCTTCAAGAACCATCAGTGAAAATAAAGAAACATATTTCTAGATGATTCAACGGAGAACGTATGAAAGTTACCCGAGACCGCAGGGAAGAGGCTTTTTCTTTCTATTCTGGGACTGGAGACGAGGCGAGGAAGTCAAAATGACACGAACTCGAATGAATCTCAAGGCCTTATTAAAATGCATCTCATTTCAGACTCTCGTCCGGCCATTAATCACACAGAGCAGCAGATCCGTCCGCGCTTTAATGAAGTCTGAAGCTCAGGAATAAATGGACTTCAGCTCTGGTCATCTGACGCCTCACACGCATTCGTTCTTCATGTGAGTTAAAACTGTTTACAGCACATCGAAGACTATGCAAACATGTTCTGTCCTACGACAGCGTTTTAGTGGCAGGTAAAATAAAAACTACGATTACGAGATTAAAGTCTAAATAATACGAGAATAAAGTCAAAATATTATGAGAATAATGTAAAAATTTCAAGAATAAAGTCGAAATATTACGAGAATTAAGTTGAAATACTACGAGAATAAAGTCTAAATTATGAGAATTAACTCAAAATATTATGAGAATAAAGTAAAAATATTTCAAAAATAAAGTCAAAATATTATGAGAATAAAGTCGAAATTGCAAGAATTAAGTCAAAATATTACGAGAATAAAGCCAAACTATTTTAAAAAATAAAGTCTTAAATATTATGAGAATATAGTCAAAATTGCAAGAATTAAGTCAAAATATTATGAGAATAAAGCCAAAATATTTCTTAAAAAGTCTAAATATTATGAGAATAAAGTCAAAATATTTCTAAAATAAAATCTAAATATTATGAAAATGAAGTCAAAATTGCAAGAATTAAATAAAAAAAATTATGAGAAAAAAAGCCAAAATATTTCTAAAATAAAGTAGAAATATTATGAGAATAAAGTAAAAATTGCAAGAATTAAGTCGAAATATTACGAGAATAAAGCCAAAATATTTCTAAAATAAAACCTAAATATTATGAAAATAAAGTCAAAATATTTCTAAAATAAAATCTAAATATTATGAAAATAAATAAAAAATTGCAAGAATTAAATAAAAAAATTATGAGAAAAAAGCCAAAATATTTCTAAAATAAAGCTGAAATATTATGAGAATAAAGTTAATATTGCAAGAATTAAGTTGAAATGTTATGAAAATAAAGCCAAAATATTTCTAAAATAAAGTCGAAATATTATGAGAATAAAGTCAAAAATGCAAGAATTAAAAAATTATGAGAATAAAGCCAAAATATTTCTAAAATAAAGTAGAAATATTATGAGAATAAAGTCAAAATTGCAAAAATTAAAAAATTTGGAGAATAAAGCCAAAATTTTTCTAAAATAAAGTTTAAATATTACAAGAATAAAGCCAAAATATTTCTAAAATAAAGTCGAAATATTATGAGAATAAAGCCAAAATATTTCTAAAATAAAGTCGAAATATTATGAGAATAAAGTTGAAATTGCAAGAATTAAGCCAAAATATAAAAAAAATTTAAGTTGATAGGTTTCGAGAATAAAGTCAAAATATTTCTAAAAAAAGTCTAAATATTATGAGTATAAAGTCGAAATTGCAAGAATTAAGTCAAAATATTACGAGAATAAAGCCAAAATATTTCTAAAAAAGTCTAAATATTATGAGAATAAAGCCAAAATATTTCTAAAATAAAATCTAAATATTATGAAAATAAAGTCAAAATTGCAAGAATTAAATAAAAAAATTATCAGAAAAAAAGCCAAAATATTTCTTAAATAAAGTCAAAATATTATGAGAATAAAGTCAAAATATTTCTAAAATAAAATCTAAATATTATGAAAATAAAGTCAATATTGCAAGAATTAAATAAAAAAATTATCAGAAAAAAGCCAAAATATTTCTAAAATAAAGTCGAAATATTATGAGAATAAAGTCAAAAATGCAAAAATTAAAAAATTATAAGAATAAAGCCAAAATATTTCTAAAATAAAGTCGAAATATTATGAGAATAAAGTCAAAATTGCAAGAATTAAAAAATTTGGAGAATAAAGCCAAAATTTTTCTAAAATAAAGTTTAAATATTACAAGAATAAAGCCAAAATATTTCTAAAATAAAGTCTAAATATTACAAGAATAAAGCCAAAACATTTCTAAAATAAAGTCGAAATATTATGAGAATTAAGCCAAAATATTAAAAAAAAAATTAAGTTGATAGGTTTCGAGAATAAAGTCAAAATTATGAGAATTAATTAGCAGTTATGAGATATATATAAGTTATAATATTTTGAGAGTACATTGTAGCCTATTGCGCATACAAATGGCCCAGATTGAGAGCACTGGGAGATATTCAAAAGTCTCAGCTTTCACAGAATCCCAGAACTCAAATGTAAACCGTAAATATTTTCATAGACATCAAACAGAGAGAACCGATTTATACACTGAGCATAATCAAGTAAAATGAAGCGTATCATCATCATTATCTCCTCTCGGCCTGCGCTCATTCTTCACATGTTGGTGCCCTTGACGCCGGCGCGGGGCATCATTGGACACACTAGACCCGTCAGTGAAGGTTTGACTGGAGTCTGTATCGGATGACAGGAGCATCAGGAGCCACTTCAAACCCTGCGGAGAAACTCTATCAGACGCGTCAGACGCCGCTTGACTGACAGCAGCGCCTCTGAAAGCCTAGAGCTTTAAAGGAACGGCGGCGGCGTTTAGCGGCACTCCAGAGAGACGTTTGGAAGCGCGTGAAAGCCGATGCTGTGCTTACAGAGAAAGACGCTTCATTCACGTCTCTGAAGGTCACGAGCCGCGGCTGTGTTTGCGCAGACACACCAATGCCTCCCCGCGATCGCTGTTTGCTCAGTCTGAACTCACGGTTTAACTCGCTCTCATGCACATCCTCAGCTTTAGGATTAAATGAAGAGGAAAGAATCATATGTGAGATCTTTGTAGGATAACCTCTATAGAGTTTCTCAACTACGTCTCAAACTGTGCTCAGATTTGCCAAGAGCAAAATCAGACTCTGCCCTTTGACCTTAAATACTAATGTGGCCTTTTTGAGAAACGTTTACGCTGCATGAGCGAAAGCAATAGTTTCTTGAGTTGCTAATGCAGCGGTGTGTGAGGATGTGAGGCGGGTCATTAGCCGGCCGTGAAACTCAACACTGACGCGTGATTGCAGGACGCTCAGATTGCAATCGATTGAAACGTCCCGGCCCCAGGGTGGCAGATCTTAATAAAAGCGTTACTTAAACATCTGGATTAACTCCTACAACTCAGTCCTGACAACACTTTCTTACTCAGTACTTCTGTCTTGTTTAACAGTACAAATATTAAGATATTAAGCTAATTAAATCATTGTATCATCATTACTAATTTGATATTTTATTTCATTGCATATTTGTATTTTATTAATTGTGATAACTAATTAATTTAGCTTTAAAAAAGGAAAAAATATCTTCATATAAAGGTAAAACAGCATTATTTTTTGACTATTTTGTTGTTCTTTTAAGCAAAATTTATTTATTATTAAAATTTATAAAATTCATTGAGGATTCAAATATTATAATACTTCAAGAACAAAGTCGAAATACTACGAGAATAAACTTGAAATACTATGAGAATAAAGGCAAAATATTATGAGAATAAAGTTGAAATTCAACGAGAATAAAGTCGAAATATTATAAGAATGTACTATGAGAATAAAGTCAAAATACTACGAGAATAAAGTTGAAATACTATGAGAATAAAGTTGAAATTCAACGAGAATAAAGTCGAAATATTAAGAGAATAAAGTCAAAATACTACGAGAATAAAGTCAAAATACTACGAGAATAAAGTTGAAATACTACGAGAATAAAGTCAAAATACTACGAGAATAAAGTTGAAATACTATGAGAATAAAGTCAAAATACTACGAGAATAAAGTTGAAAAATTACGAGAATAAAGTCGAAATATTAAGAGAATAAAGTCTAAATATTAAGAGAATGTACTACGAGAATAAAGTCAAAATACTACGAGAATAAACTTGAAATACTATGAGAATAAAGGCAAATTATTATGAAAATAAAGTTGAAAAATTACAAGAATAAAGTTGAAATTCAACGAGTATAAAGTCGAAATATTATAAGAATGTACTATGAGAATAAAGTCAAAATACTACGAGAATAAAGTTAAAATATTAAGAGAATAAAGTCTAAATATTAAGAGAATGTACTACGAGAATAAAGTCGAAATACTACGACTTTTTCTGATTTTATTGGCAATAATGTGTTGTTCTATCAGGCAAAATTAATTTATTATTAAAATTTATAAAATTCTTTCAGGATTTAAATATTTAAAATGTATATATAAAATACATATACATAAAATAATAAATGAATATAAAATGAAAATAAAATATAAAATTAATTAAAATGCAAAAAAATATTATTGATTCTGTAATATTATGAACATAAGTAAAATAAAAGTGATATAAAAGTCATAAAAATAACAGAATCATAACCCTTTGCTTTATACATATGTTTGCAAACTTTCCTACTTTCCGTCTATAACCTGAAATAAATTAATAAGAGATCAACACACGAAAACATGATTTTTATGTCCTTGCTCTCCAGTACAAATATCTAAACATCCTTATATCAACATATATTTAAGTAAAGATTAAAATGCATTTATTTTATATTAAGTATAGTTCAAATCTACACTGCACAAAATTCTTTTTTTTAATGATTTTTTGTCTTGTTTCCAGCCAAAATATCTAAAAGTTCTTAAATCAAGACGAGTAAAAATTATTTCCTTGCTTTTAGAATAAAAAACCAAGTCAAAATGAAGTGAGTTTTTCCTTGAAACAAGCAAAATAATCTGCCAATGGGGTAAGAAAAAAAAATCTAATTTCAAACAGAAAACAAGATTATTTTTCTTACCCCACTGGCAGATTATTTTGCTTGTTTCAAGCAAAAACGCACTTAATTTTGAGTAGTTTCTTTCTGAAAACAAGAAAAGCATTTTTTGTAGTGTATTAACATATCTATTGTCGCTAAAGACTTACTGAAATAAAAATACTGATATAAACTCTTTTTGGAGTACTTCTTGTGCACAATGCACATTTCTTAATACTAAGTCAAAATATGTTTTAATGATTGTATGATCTTTAAATAATGTTGGTCTTTAAATGCTAAATATTTAAAGTGCACCTAAAGTATATTTGCAATAGTTCCACTTTAGCACAATCAAATATACTTAAGTATATCTTTAGTTGGAGTTAAAGTGCATTAAGTACAAAATTAGTTGTTACAATTTAGCAGACTTTAAATGTACCAGTTCTGTTTACTAACAGCACAATTGAAAGGTATTTTTATTAAATGCATAATATGTAAGTATACATCTATTTTTCACTAGGAAAGCAAAATGACTTGAGAAGTTTTCTTAAAAATGCATTGAAATGAAGCGTAAAACAAGAACAAAAATTGCTAGTGGAGTCAGAAATATAATTTTGTTTTCCTCTACTTTAGATTTAGATATTTGTACAAGACAAAAATCCTGAGAAACAACAGTGAACAATCGTATGGGGTTGATTCTGTCATTTTGAGTGCAATAAAAAGGGCAGTTTTCCTGCACATTGACAAAAACAATAGAATTAAAATGCCGTTTTCTAGATTATGTTTGCAAACTTTATGTCTATAGTTGAAAATAAATCAATAGGAGTGATCAATAATGTCTTTTAAGAGCGAAACGGTATGAATTACGGAGGAACGTGTCGCAGCATAAAGCTGAACTCGAGGAGATATTGAGCTGGCGTCTGAACTTCTGCTCATGAACTGTGTTTCATTTATATGTAAATGCTCCTCATGTGGGATCTGTCAGCAAATGATCTGTTAAACTGTGACGCAGAACAGCACAAGAGTGTCATGATGGATTCGACCTAAAACTCAGTCCAAATGAAGCAAACAAACAGAAGAGGAGAGCGCAGGACGGATATTATCCAGGCTCATATTCTTCATCCGCTGCGCAGGACGGCTCAGATAAATGCAATTAAAAATTCATGCCGAGACTCATTTGGACTCTTTTAGGTTTTATTTTCCTCCAGGCTGGAGCTCGAGACTGGAAACGTTTTACTGTCATAAAGAGAAACCCAAGTCCATCGCAAACATTAAACTCACCTGATGGATTCACTTTATGTCTGATGAGATTTTACACTCAGATCAGGGATATCATAATTACACTGAACTCACACCATAACAAATATTTTACACACTCGAAATTAATTTTGACATTTACTTGAAATAGAAACTTATTTTATTACAAATTTTTTTTTTCAGCTTGCTGCTGAGGCAATTTTTCTGTTTTATTTAGTTTAACTTGATGTGAAAATAAACTAAAAAATAAAATGGAAATAAAATTAATAAAAAGAACAACAATAAAATGAAAACATGAAGGCATCATAAAAAATAACATAACGATGCATGAATAATAAAACATAAAAGTAAAACTTTAACTAAAATTACAATGAAAGGAATACTTTAGTTATTTGTTTATAGTTTTATATTTAGGTTTTACTTTGTTATTTTAGTGCATCAAGTTAAAATAAATGAAAATTTGAAAATCTGAAATAAAATAAGTTTAATATATATTTTATATAAGTTTCATTTTTTAAAATGGATCTAAGTCAATCAAAACTGATTTAAAACATATAAAAGAACAAATAAAAACATAAAGGCATAAAAATAATAAAACATAAAAGTAAAACTTTAAAATTACAATGAAAGGAATACTTTAGTTTTTTGTTTATAGTTTTATATTTAGGTTTTACTTTGTTATTTTAGTGCATCAAGTTAAACTAAATGAAAATTTGAAAAGATGAAATAAAATCAGTTTAATATATATTTTATTTTAATTTAAGTTTTATTTTTTTAAATGGATCTAAGTCAATCAAAACTGATTTAAAACATATAAAAGAACAAATAAAAACATAAAGGCATAAAAATAAATAACATAATGATGCATGAAAAATAAAAACATAAAAGTAAAACTTTAACTAAAATTACAATGAAAGGAAATCCTAACATATATATATTTTTAATTTTAAATTTATAATTTTGTTGCGTTTTTGTAATTTTTATTAGTTTTTTATGTCTATAGTTTTATATTTAAGTTTTATTTTGTTATTTTAGTACATCTAGTTAAACTAAATGAAAATTTTTAATTAAAATTACAATGAAAGGAAGTGCTAAAATACTTTTTTTTTGTTATTTTTATTATTTTTTAAATATTTTTCTATAGTTTTATATTTAAGTTTTATTTTGTTATTTTAGTACATCTAGTTAAACTAAATGAAAATTTTTAACTAAAATTACAATGAAAGGAAGTGCTAAAATACTTTTTTGTTATTTTTATTATTATTTTTAATATTTTTCTATAGTTTTATATTTAAGTTTTATTTTGTTATTTTAGTACATCTAGTTAAACTAAATGAACATTTTTAACTAAAATTACAATGAAAGGAAGTGCTAAAATACTTTTTTGTTATTTTTATTATTATTTTTAATATTTTTCTATAGTTTTATATTTAAGTTTTATTTTGTTATTTTAGTACATCTAGTTAAACTAAATGAACATTTTTAACTAAAATTACAATGAAAGGAAGTGCTAAAATACTTTTTTGTTATTTTTATTATTATTTTTAATATTTTTCTATAGTTTTATATTTAAGTTTTATTTTGTTATTTTAGTACATCTAGTTAAACTAAATTTGAAATTTGAAAAGCTGAAATAAAATCAGTTTAATATATATTTTATTTTAATTTAAGTTTCATTTTTTTAAATGGATCTAAGTCAATCAAAACTGATTTAAAACATATAAAAGAACAAATAAAAACATACATGCATATTAATAAATAACAAATGCATATTAATAA